>NW_021680418.1:152564-213666 GCF_001412515.2 Diachasma alloeum
TTTTTTATGATTTTTGGTAAAGTTTATTGAATAATTGAAGTGATATTTGGGATTTTTATTGTATTTATAGGTGAGTTTGGGGGAGTGGGGCAAAAGGGATTCTTTGAATTTTTTTTTCAAGACATTTTCGAGAGGAATTCCTCGACATAAATTTTCCATGTCTTTTTTTCATCATTTTTTGGTGTTCTCTCATTGAAAATAGTGAGAGGGAAATTTATTCTGATTATTCTGAATTTGGGAATACGTTTACCAGAATTTTTTTATGATTTTTAGTCAAGTTTATTGAATAATTGAAGGAATATCTGGATTTTTCATTGTTTTTTGCAGGGAATTCTAAGAGAACTCTCATGTGATTCTCATAGAATTCTATCGAGAATTTAATAATATTGCACAAATTTACCCGAATGTTCCCCATGAATTGGTCTTAATTTTAAGGGAATAATTAAATTGAAATTGCCGTTTTCCGTGACTTTTTTACCGTTTTGAATATTATTGGTTTAAAAATATAACAAATTTTAATTCAAGAGCTGAAGGGGACTTACAAATTACTTGAAATGAGTATTTTTTAAAGAATTCCAATAGAACTCCAATTTTATTCTGCTAGAATTTCCATAGAAATTCAATAGAATTCAGTTGATTGAAAATTCAAGAGTATTTTCCCTGAATTTTCCTCATTTATATTAATTTTCATGGAATAATTAAACTGAATTCTACAATTCAACAGTTCTTGAATCACAATTTTTCTCACTTGAAATGAGTATTTTTTACTGAATTCTAATAGAACTCATTTATAATTCTCATAGAATTCCAATATGAATTCAAAAGAATCCAATCATTTTAAAATTCAAGAATATTCACCTGAATTTTCCCCATTTGTATCAACTTTCATGGAGTAATTGAACTGAAACTTCAGTTTCAATGAGAAAATTGCCCAAAATACCAATTATTTCCTTGCAGTTGGAGCAATATGCTTTTTCCTCCACGGAGTTGGCTATTTCTCCAACAACGTAATCGGAATAATCTACGCGAAGAAAGACTCCAACGACATAAAGATAGCCTACATGAGTTACTTCGGCAAACGAGTGGACATTGACACGACCTACGACGACATCAGCTGTCCCGAGCCCAAAACAATGTTCCGTAATCCCCTATTCAGTCCGTTGGTAGTTGAGTCCCAGAAGAAGAAGCTGAAACTCTTCGTCCAGGGTAAAATCATCGACAGCGACAAATTTTACAAACTGTTGGGGGTCGCATTCTGATCCAGTGTAATTAGTCATTAAGAGAATAAAAGATTAAATTGTTAAGAAGATTCGATTTATTTACAGTTCATAATATTTCCAGGATTTATTAATTAGACCACCTGAAGTGGGCGTAGGCACGATTTGCCTCGCACATTTTGTGGAGGTCCTGTTTCTTTTTTACGACACGTCCCTAGAGAAAAATCAATTGCCAATTAATTCTGACTCTTAGAAAATTTCACTAAGATTTTATTAAGACCCATTTCTATCTTAATTCTTTAAAAAGTCATTAGTTATCATAAAAAATAGCTTTTATATTATTCAAACAAATAAGTAAATGATTGTAATCATGATAATGAAAGATATTTCTTATTTTCTTTAAAAAATCGTGAACTAGAAATTTTTATTCATTCAAACACAATAAGAGTGAATATTAAATCCCTTTTTAATCAAGGAATTGTTATTACCTGATTGTCGGCTGCATCAATGAGCTCTTTAGCCAATTGCGTTGAGAAAGGAATACGACCGTTTTTATCCTGAGCTGCTTGGATTATCCAATTCATCGATAGAAACCTTTGACGTCGTTCTAAAACTGGTATGGGTACCTAAAAAGTGATCAGAGTCATTCATATTTCTTAAATATTGGATAACACGTAATGTTAACTAAAACAAAGAATCTCAAGATTTTCCTCGGTATTTTTCTTTGGCTTGTGTAGATGTAAAACTGTAGCAGTAGAATACAGTTTTTTTAAAACAATAATAATTATTATTGTAGCAGTAACAATAATAATAATTATTAATGTAGCAATAATTCTGCGATAGAATAGAATGGAAATAAAGTACTCTATTCTATTCTATCGCAGAAATGTCTGAATAATTCTGCACTTTCTCATAACAAAAAATTTCAATATTTGCTTTTTTTATTTTTTCAATGGCTCAATACGAATCCCAAGGACTCACTCGATAGTTCGATCCTCCTTTCTTCATCGTCATGAGCTCCATAACCGGTTTGCAATTTATGACAGCCGCATGCAGAACTTCCTTCGGACTCAGAATAATATTAGCTCGCTCTTCAGGTCTGGCTTTGTGGTACCTCTCCAGCTGTGATCGTTTTACCTTCTCTAAGGCCTCTTCCACGAGGCTCCTCGCGAGCTCTTTCTTCCCCTTTCGCAGTACGTAATTGATGAACTTGCTGGTGAAGAGAAGAAATGAGGATTTTGTATTCACCTCTGGGCCAAAGTGGAATGTTTTTTTTTTCTTACTCAACAACGGAATCGAAGAACTCTGAAGACGTTTCCGCCTTCATCGCCGGTAGAATCGGCACGTGAGCGATTTTCGCGAGCTCTCCGCTCTCCTCCAGACGCGCCTGCTCATCTTTTCTGAATGTCGGTTTGATGTGATAGGGGTTGAACACACTGTACGTCCTGATCGCTCCAATCCCCAACACTCTGATAACCGAATATTCGTTAATGTCCCATATCTGCTAGGGAAACGAGGGAATTTGGACGAGTCAGGGCTCACTTCAAAGCTCCAAAAGAGCCCTTCAAAATAAAGAAAAAATCGATAAAATCGACTCTGCGAATCTGGAGATATCGACAATTAAAGACAATGCGTTTTATCTTCATCTCGATGTGACTCGAAATTCAGTTTTTGGGAAATATCTCGATATCCGGAAGAGATATCCAAATTCCCGTTATAACCTTTTCTGTAGATCTCGCTCTCCCCCACAAAAAAGATTCTTACAAAAATTTCGCTATCTCCCCCGGCTCCCGAGATATTTCCAAAAAACTAAAATGGAAATTGATCCTCTCCAGAAAGCAAAAAACTCTTCTTCAATCGTCAATAACTCACGATCGGCAGAGTGAAAATGGCCAATTTTTTTTTCAATCTCCAGGCGCTTCCCCAATCTTCAAAATGAAATTTGACTCATCCAAATCGCGCCGTTCGACCCCGCGCTATCTAACAATAAAGCCCCAAACCCCGGAATCCGCGAAAATCCCCTGTTGAGGTTATGTCCCCTCAGCCCTTCCAACCCCCAAATCCCCCTGTTCTTTCAAAATACCCCTCCCACGCACCCCCAGAACCCCCCAAGACCCCAAACAACAACAAAAAACCATAAATACCTGTTCGACACCCGTTTAACGAGCGATTGAATCCTGCCGACGGAGCCCATGATTCCAACCTCAAAAACCCTCGAAAAATCCCAAAACTTCTCCCTCTCCTCTCCCTCCACTGACAGAAAAATCACCGATGCACCCAGTCCCTCTCTCGCCCCAATAACACCTCAATCACCTTCAATTTCCTTTAAAATCCTGACCACTCGGAGTCTCCCAATAATCGAATTACTCCCTCACTTCGTTTTCTCCCTCGGCCAATGGCATTCGTCGCCTTCCCCCGGCGCTATTCCCGTCATTTGCGTTCACCCCCCGTCTTCGCCCCCCACAGACCCTAACCCCACCCCCTCACACCCCTGAAATTCCAGTTGATTCCACAGTGGGAAACCGTAAGGGCAGCACTTGTCGCTCGAAAAATCGATTAAACGCAGGTGCTGGTGTTGGAAAAACGGTTTTTCCGTCTAGTTCACGTTGTTCCTCAGTTGTTCCATGATCACCAGAGTAATCATAAGCCCCAGGAGTAGTGACAAGTGCCGATAATCATCGCTGAAAGGCTCCAGAGGAGGTTTCGACAGTGGCTTTTACTTCTGTTGAATATCGAGAGCGTGATATTGAGAAAAAAGTGTTTTTTTAATGTAATTAGTTGGTGAAAACTCTTGTGATTTAATCTTTCATGTGTCTGGGGATATAGCATCGGCTTTATGACATCCGGAAAGGAAACTATGGGGTAAGTCGGGGCTGTTCGTCCCCTGTGGTAGATTTTTGGGGCTTTTTGGAGTGAATTTAATGTGTCGGGGGTTTATTGTCTTAATTGGGGGGTCTGGGGGTGATTGACACAGTTTGAGCTGCTCCACACGGTCATTAAGTCGTTGGTGTCCCTCAGGACTCGATCACGACAGACTGGGTGATTTATTTGCTGGGGTAATTGGAGCAGAAGATTTTAGTCTGTAATTATTTCAGTCGGGTATTGATTGTCGGTTGGGGGGACAGGGGTTTGCAGATTTTATCTGTGGGATTTTTTTTGAGGGACGGGGGACCTTCGGGGGATACGGGATCTCGCAATTGATGCATTTATTGTTCTTGATTGACTACAGTGAACAGCCAATTTTCACATGCAAAGCGCATGTGTTTCACATCGACCCCAAGACCAAACGGTCGTGGGTATCAGCATCAACTGCTGCTGTTTCTGTATCGTTTTTCTATGACTCGACGAGGAGCTTGTACAGGATTATTTCGGTGGAGGGAACCAAGGTGAGTTTTCAGGGGTGAAGGTGACACTAGAGGGTGAAGGGTTAAGGATATTCAAGGATTTTGGCTGCTTGGCGATTTTTTTTCGCCTGTGAAATGATTTCCTGGTTTTGGGGTTCGGTATCGGAGAGTCACGGGGGAAGAATTTAATAGAATTCGCTGGACAATTCTGTTGAAATGTTCCATGGAAAATATTCTGTGGAGAAAGTCAAAAGAATTCATTTTGTCGGCCAAATTTTCAGAGTTTTTTGCTTGATTTTTTGGGTGAGAAGAGAAAAGTAGAAGGAACAAAATTAGGAAATTCGAGATGAGGAAATTCTATAGAAAATATTGAGTGGAACGGAAAAATCGAATTCTATTGACTTTTTCTACTGAAATTTCAATAAAATCGGCCAGAAATTAACAGGAAGTTTAATCGAAATCGAAGAGAATTTTTTAACGAATTCGCTAAGTTTTTCTATTAAGTTTTTTCGTGGGTGTTTCATTTGAGCCCCATTCGATTTTATTATTTAAACTTTGCAAGTCTGAATTTGAATCTCGATATTGAATCGTTAGATAACATTTTTGAAGTCTGACAAAAATTAGAAAGTTCACGTTTGAAGCAAGACTGATGAAATAATTTAAAAAGTGCAATTTTCGAGGATTACGAGCATTTTCTATAAATAATTTATAAACAATTTTGCTCCATAAAAATAATTTATTCAAATTTATTCACATTATTTACTTATGAATAACGATTGTTTCCTCACGCAATTCAGTTGATAAATTTAATGATTGAAAATGATTGAATCTATAGTGTAGCCTGCACTAAACTGTAAAAGATACTTGGATATCCTTAAATGCAAAAATTTGCTTTCTCTAAGAAATTCTGTTGACGTGTAATTGTTAATAGAATTGGCAGAAAAATGCAAATAGAATTTTTCAATGGAATTCCAATAGAATTTTTTCATACGTGGGCTTGAGGATGAGCAGGTAATGAGGGCTTGGCTCTTTCAGGCGGTTATCAATAGCACCATCACTCCCAACATGACGTTCACCAAGACATCGCAGAAGTTTGGACAGTGGTCTGATGTCAGGGCCAATACTGTTTACGGGCTGGGGTTCTCGTCGGAGGCTGAATTGGGAAAGGTCAGTTTTTGGGGTTCAGTCTTTTGACATTTTTTGTCTTCTGGATTTTTTTTTCGTTGAAAAACATTATTTTGTGGAAATGTTAATGATATTTAGGGTTGAACCTTGGGAATTATTAGAAAATATTCTGTAGAAAAAATCAAGTGAATTCAATTTTTCTGTTCAACTCATTCTATTAAAATATTTTCAATAGAATTCCCTCGTCTCAAATTTTCAAGTTTTTCCCGTTCTGTTTTTATTTTATTTTCATCGAGAACATCCAACAGAAAAATCGAAAAATTCAAGCCCAAGGGAAACTTTATTTTGTGGAAATATAAATGATATTTAGGGTTGAACCTTCGGAATTATTAGAAAATATTCTGTAGAAAAAATCAAGTGAATTCAATTTTTCTGTTCAACTCATTCTATTAAAATATTTTCAATAGAATTCCCTCGTCTCAAATTTTCAAGTTTTTCCCGTTCTGTTTTTATTTTATTTTCATCGAGAACATCCAACAGAAAAATCGAAAAATTCAAGCCCAAGGGAAACTTTATTTTGTGGAAATATAAATGATATTTAGGGTTGAACCTTCGGAATTATTAGAAAATATTCTGTAGAAAAAATCAAGTGAATTCAATTTTTCTGTTCAACTCATTCTATTAAAATATTTTCAATAGAATTCCCTCGTCTCAAATTCCCAAGTTTTTCTCGTTCTATTTTTCTTTTCTTTTCATCGAGAATATCAAACACCAAAATCGAAAAATTGAAGCCCAAGAATTTCTATAGAAAAATCAAAATCTATCGACGTTGTCTTATTAAATAACAAAGCGTCTAAAATATTTCCACAGTTCATCGAGAAATTTCACGAGGTGAAAGAGGCGACAAAAATAGCTGGTGCAAAGCTGCAATCAAACAGTTCATCAGTGACTCCATCGACAAGTGCAAATGTCAGTCCCATAACCCAGCGCTCCTGCATGCCCTCGTCCGAGCAAGATCTCATCGATCCCCCCAATTCATCCATGATAAACTCAAACCTATCAGCCTCGAACAATCCCAATCCCAATGCCAACATGATATCCGCACAGAACAGTGTGTCATCGGTCAGCAGCAGTCCACTACCAGGCACATGCCAGAACAAAGTCGACGAGGAGCTGAAGAATGCTGTCCACGCTAGATCGCAGATCATCAATCAGCAGCAGAACACGGAGAGCCCACAGCATCAGGGAAAACAGGGACAAATGGGGGTCAACCAGGGACAGAGCATGGAGATGCAATTGAAGTATGAGAATGACAGGCTAAAACTCGCATTGGCACAGAGCTCGGCCAATGCCAAAAAATGGGAGGTGAGGCTCATTTTGGGCTCATTTGATGTACATTTTAGTAGCCAAGTGGTAAAATGACTTAAAAATGTCGAAATATCCTTCTTCAATCATCAAATTTGTCAATTAAATTGCGCGAGAATTCGAGTTACATTTTGCACAAGATTATTATTTTTTTAAACATTGGTTGATTATTCATAATTAATTTAAATTTGTTAAACTTTCGGAAACCTTATTTTTTTAGGCATGAAATTCATTTTTGGTAAAATTCTGAGTATGAATAAATTTATTATGATTTCGAACAAATGATTTTTGTGGTGGAAAATTTATTGTTTATCAATTATTTATACAAAATGCTCGTAATTTTCAAAAACTGCAATTTTTAAGTTATTTTATCAATCTTCTTTCAAAAGTAGTTTCAATTTTTTTTCAGATTTTTTAGTTTTCCATGTTTTCTGACAGTTCTATGTCGAGATTCAAATTCAGACTTGCAAAGTTTAAATAATAAAATCATTGTAAAATTCCTCAAATTTGTCAATTAAATTGCGTGAGAAAAATCATGAATATTCAGCGCCATTCAAATTACATTTCGCACATGATTAAAAACCGTTTTAAATGATTTAGAAATTCTTGGGCTTGAATTTTGATTTAAAAAATGTTGTGTAAGGGTTCAATATCTCTTATTCACCGTATCAAATTCACACCTGCAAAGTTTAATAATAAAATCATCGTAAAATTTTCGGAAACTTGGGGTCAAATGGGGCTCAAATGGCCTTTTAAAAATAAGAACGGCCATTCGAAAGCAAAAATTCTGTAGATTATGAGTATTTTGTGGTCCCAGTGCTCGTTTCGACGCATTATTTCTGTCTGTTTTTACACGTGGCTTCTACGAGGGATATAAATATACCAATTCTCAGCGTTTCGCAAGTCCAAGCTCTGATAACTTCTCAGAATTTCCTCCAGATGAATCATACGTTCAGCATAAATTCTCTTTGGGAATTTCGGTCAATTGAAATTCGCAATCGACGTCTCGATCGTTCGCCGCTCTAATTCGGCGAAATTTTTAATTGGGTGCTGATGGAATTGGGTTAATTAACTTTTCGTTGGATTTTCCAATTACACCAAAGGGCACACAATCACTATAATTATGGTGATGATGGATAATTAATAATAATCACGATTGATTGATGTAACAGGTCAATGTTTGTTTTTTCAATCGTATATTTGTCTGGGGAGGAAATGTCACCGGAATTTAAATCCATTCATCACCGAGATGATTGAATTTTTAATGACATATAAGAAATCGTGTTACGCTTTATCGATTCATTTGACTTTTGTTCAAATTTGTCGTTAAGGTGGAGCTCTCGACCCTAAAAATGAACAACGCGAGGTTGACAAGTGCTCTTCAGGAATCAACAGCGAATGTAGACGAGTGGAAACGACAGTTGCAGCTCTACAAAGAGGAAAATATGCGTATTAAAGCTAAATACGCTGATTTGGAGTCTGGAAAAGTGGCTGAAGGCAACAGTGAGGCACTCAAACTGCGTGTGGAGGCGTTGGAGAACGAGTTGAGGACAAGAAACGAGGAGTTGAAAGCCATGACCATGGCCACCAAGAACAAAGACTTCGTGGTAAGTTCTTTCAATTTCAATCAATGACAAAATCATCTTGAAAATTGGTAGTACAGACAGAACAAAAATTCTATTGGATTTCTATTAAACTTCTATGGAAAAGTGCATTTGTTGAAGAATTCTGTAGCTTTACTGTGGGTTTTTTAATAGAAAATGTCCAATAGAAAATATTTTATAGAAAAAATCAGTAAAATTTTATCTTTCTACGCAATTTTTTATTGAGGCATGAATTTTCAAAGTTTATTCTCTTCTCGTTAAGATAAAAGAGCGAATTCCATTGATGTTTTCTATATAATATTTTCCATTGAACATTTCTATTGAAAAAATAACCGCCCAAGAACTAGTAGAAATCCAATTAATATTTTTTAAAAAATCTACTAGATTTTTCTATAAATTTTTTTCGTACGTGATTCGTCTCAATTATTGCTATGTACATTTTTTATGATCCTCAGGCCCTGCAGAAGGTGAACGACGAGCTTCGTGAGATGCTGGGTGTTGTCCATGAGCAGCTTGAGCTTGCATTGAGTGCAAACAGAGTGCAGAAACAAAATTTGGATACATTGAACTCACGATTAGCTGGTTATATTCAAGATTTAGCGACAGTGCATCGAGAAATAACCAACACACTTCAAACATAAGTAAACATTCTTTTTTTTATTTGAAAAGAATTTAAGAGAATTATTGTGACGCAGGACGTGACGACCTGATCATGACGTAATGAAAATGCAGGATATGATTTTAAAACAGTAAATGAAATGCAGGAGGAGAAACACCAGAAGGGGGAGGATGAGAAACGAAGGGCCATGTTCCAAAAAAATACATATCTTAGTAAACTCCTTCCAGAAGAATTTCCACTGTGCCACTTTACGAGGGTTAACTTTAGTACAGAATGTGCCAGAATCTTTTTTTTCTTTTTTATTTCATGAGCTCGTTAGAGAAGTGGTGAAACGTGTGGGGAAATAGTTGTCGAGTTGAATTTATTTCTGGTAATTGGTTTGGTAATCAGTTTATCCCGAGAATTAGTGGGTCTATGGGATAATGTGGAAGGATCTCCTTTTATAGATGAGAAATTGTCAAAATTGTCTCAAATTTTATCTAGATAATTTAATGATTAGTGTTTGAACTATCTCATGAATTATTGGATTTTGGCTTTTGTCGATTGAAATATCTCGCGAACGAATGGGTTTAGGAGAAAATGTGAAAAGAACTTTTTTGTGGAGGAGACAATTCCCTGCGAAAAGTTTCCTATGACATTTTCCTCTAGGAGCACTCATTATCGAAATAATTCACCATTCAACAGAATGACTAACGTAAGCAATCAAGTTTTTACGTTTTACTATTTCATTATTGATTTTTTACGCTTTAATGCTTGCGAGGGCAAATTCTTACAATATTTTCCAGAGCAGTCATTAACAACGATTCTTTACACGTCGTTGTCAATCATAATCCGCCATAATTGTATAAAAGTATTTGAAATCAGAGGGTGACGTAGAGATTCAATTTTTTTTTAAAGACGAAATCAGTTTCGCATAGGTGGTTAGATATTATTAAACGTAACTATTGTTAATATAATTTTTTTACAAATGAGACTGATCGTTCTTTAGAGTATTTTGCGTTTCTATTGACTCGGATTTTCGTCGCTTAAATGAACAATGAGAGCTTCAACATGTGGAGGAGTTGAGGAAAACTGATCAAAGGAGGTAAACATATCAGTATTGTTGATATGGAATGACGATAAGATTCTGTAGTTTTTTTTTGGAAACTGCCCCTTTGATATTTGTAGGAATAACTATAATTGCAAAGTGCACGAGTAACAGTTAGCGAATAATTGAATGAATTATTTCAATCAAATGACAAATAATTCACGTAAAATTTAACAGAAAAATCTGGCGCTTTTTATAAAAATTCTACCAGAAAATTCTGTTTTCTTCACTGGAATTGGCGCATAAAACCACCAGAATTATTTGATAGAAAGTGCCAGGTTTGTCTATTAAATTCTCTCATACGTGTTCCCACAAATTATTTGGGTTTTGTGGTATCTTCAGAGGGAAGTTGAACACCTTGAGACAGTGTTGCCCTATAATTCATTTTGAGAACCAGAACTCGCATGAATTTTCAATTTTTCAATCTCACGATGTTGACCCCAGAAAATTTTCCATTCCAAACACTCGAAAAATTGTTCATTAATCAACGAATAATTTTTCATGAATTATTATTGCCGTTTGAAGAATGCACAAATGGGGAATAAAGAAACACCTTCGCGCAAGTTCACGTGAAATCAATGAATTAATTGATATAGTTTGCGCAAGGGAGTCGTTGATACTTTTCTATTTTTAATTTTTCGATGAATTTTCGGAATGCCTGCAGTACGTCCATTTTTTTAACCAAATAATTCAATAACAATTTGCCAACAATGTTCGCACAACTCAAGTTGATCATCAACATTGTCAATTTACAGAATGATTTACTGATATTTTAGTTTTAACTACCAATATTTTTGGTAAAATCAATGAAATATTTTCCCTCGACTTATGATATTACATTGTCAGTGGGTGTTGAAAGAATAACCGAAGTGTTAATTTAACGAAAATCAGGGAAAACTACAAATTTGAGCTTCGCTTCCTCAAAACTTAGCCAATGACACTCTCGTTTTACAATTATCACTGTTATCGAAAAAGAAAAAAAATGAAAAAAAGTGAAAAAAAAATATTAAGAAAGACTCAACGAAGTTGTTGATGGAGTTTATACAGTAGTCATCTAGTCCTCCTCGTATACGTGAGTCCATGCACAAAAGAAATAGTGAAAAATAAAAATCATGAGAGACAATTAAATAATTAATGACATGAGGTACGTGAGCGAACGCGCAAGTGCAGTTAATCTCCAAATAACTACTATCAAATCATACTAGGACTTTGTTGTAAATTTTAATGATACATTTTTGGCATTTACAATAGTTGAGAGTTATAATGGGGGGAGTAATTATTTTGACAAATGCACGATCATTGTAAACACCGATCGGTCCTATTGGGATGCGCTGAGGGGGAAAAATACCTGTGCCCCATGGAGAAAACGAATTTACGTGCTGAATAAATCAATCAATCAATTTGATGGAGAAAAATCAGTTTTCTGAGGCATTTTCTAGGAATAAATTCATCCAAAACATCGAATAATGCACGATCCTTCTGGCAGAGGTATCATTTTCCCTCAGTGCGATTAACGAATGAGATAACGTATATTTAAATTGATTCAATTAACGTTAAATTAATCAACCCATCGATTTATTTAATGCAAGATATAAGTATGCTCACCGTAAGACAATATTTTTCAATTAATTTTTTTAAAACTAATCTTCCAGGATTTTAACTTTGTACTCTTGTATTGTATTTATCAGCAGCTAATAATCATCGTATTAATGAGTTTAAGGTAATCAGTGTTATGAATCTCAGTGGCATTTTATTTGTATTAGGGATGATATTAATTTCTCTCGGCTGTTTTTTTTTTCGTTGTGAGATTGCGTTGATCAGCGTTGATTAATTGGTCTCGAGAGGATTTGGGAGTGAAAACATTTATCAATCGGGGGAACAGTTTGCAGTCCCGAATATTTTTCTGTGCAACTTCTGCCATTACGATATTTTCAATGGAAAGATGAAATTCTATTGGATATTTTTTATTAAAAAAACGCAGCAGAGCAGCAAATTCTGCGATTGAATTGACCAAAACTAATGGAATATTCAATAGAAATGTTCACCAGAAAATGAAGATTTAGTTTAAATTAAGTTTTGATCAGATTTTTCGATACAAATGATTTTATCAAGATATTTCCTGTAGATAATGTCTCAATAGAAGAACGAAATCCCATTGATTTTTTCTATTAAAAAAACGTGCGGAATTCTTCAAGAGAATCGGCCAAAAATTAATATAATTTTCAATAGAATCTTTTCGTATTTCACTATTTTTTTCACTCCCAATGCCTCTTAATGATATTGATCTAATGAAAAACGAGAAAAGTGAGGGGAAAATTGAAATACCAAATATTTATTCCTTGATAAGAAGTAATTAGTCACGTATTTAAACATTTTATATGAAAGAGAGGGAATAAATTATAATTGACATGTTTTTAATCATCGGAATGAGTAGATAAGTTTTTAACATATGTAAGTGATGATGTTTTTAACACGTGGAGACGAAAAATCATGCCATTGGGGGATGAGGGGTGCACATGAGGCATTACTGATCGTTCTATTTGTAATGCCAATTTGTCCAATGAGTTGCCACAGTTTCTATTGACACAATGATGAATCTCGTTAGATCTGATTAATCATTTGTTACTGTATCATTTGTAAGAATTCATGGGAATGTTCCTCAATCGGATGATCGGTACAAACTATTAATGATGTATATACAATACTGTTTTATTTAATTGAAGGGGGGGAGGAGGTGAGGATTTTGGTCATCGGGACAACACGATTTTGAGGGGAAGTAATAAATGAGGTAATAACTATGCAATTGTTTGTGAAATTGTGGATGTTTTTAAGATGAACCGAGAGAAAATAACGTGGATACGTAGTGATTGAAATGACAAAAGGATACAATAAAAAATTGATGAATAAATAAATGAGTTTTACTATGTTTATTCGTCGTTTCCTCTTGAATTTATTGTCGTGCCTTCAAAATATCACTCGTTGTTGTGGTAATTTTGGGATTAATGTGTGAATTATCTCAAGAATTACTGGAAATTAATTTTTTTTAGTGGAAATATTTTGAGAGTGAATGGGTTTAGGAAAAAATGTTGAAGAAATTTCGTAGAAAAATCAAATTTTTCCATTGAACTTTTCTATTGAGGGGCTGCTGAATTTTTCTATAGAATCCGCAAAGACTAATGAAGATTTATAAATATGGAGATGAACAACAAAATCAAATAGAGTTTTCTAGAAATTTCTCGATATGAATTTTCAAAGTTTTTTTTTTCGACGTCTGAAAAAATTCGATAGAAAATTCTATTGGAATTCTATAGGAATTCTATTTGCTTTTGCGCTGATTCTATTGGATATTCGATAAGAAAACTTCAATAGATTTCGAATTTATGTTAGAATTCTTGAGATTTTTTCTATTTGAAATTATTGGGTAAAAATTTTCTTCGTATTTTCCGCTAGAAATAGAATTTTCCAATGGAATTCCAATATAAATTCTATAGAAACCCCATAGAATTCCTATTGAATTTTTTCATGCGTCTCCTTCCATCGAAAAAAATCCAGCAAAAACCCAAAGAAAATTCGAGCCGAGGAATTTCCCCAGAAAATATCTCAACCAATAAGTCGTCCAGAAGAATCGAATCCCATTGATTTTGAGTATCGACCATTTCCCGAACCATTTTGATTCTCAAAAAAGACTTGAGAAAATCAAAATGAAAATAGAAAATCAGTGCGAGTCCCCCAGCTGTCACTGTCAGTCACTGTTGCTTCCATCGAAAAAAATCCAGCAAAAACCCAAAGAAAATTCGAGCCGAGGAATTTCCCCAGAAAATATCTCAACCAATAAGTCGTCCAGAAGAATCGAATCCCATTGATTTTGAGTATCGACCATTTCCCGAACCATTTTGATTCTCAAAAAAGACTTGAGAAAATCGAAAATGAAAATAGAAAATCAGTGCGAGTCCCCCAGCTGTCACTGTCAGTCACTGTTTAACTTAGAATTAACTAACCTCCCCCTAACCTCGAAACCGTGTCTCCTCCGTCACCATGAGCTTCTCAGTGTTCGCTTCCACGCTCGTCCTGTGCAGCTCGGAGACAGTCCTCGCGTTCGACCTGTCCCGGCGCTCCCTCCGGACGCTGAGCCTCCCAAAGCTGAGGACCACCAAGGAAATAAAGCCCCACAACAGAGGGGAAACCGACTCGTTCCACGGGATAACCTCAGTCTCGATCTCCGGCGACGGTCACTACCTCAGCGTCTGCACGAACAGGAAGCAGCTCTGCCTGTACAGAACGAAGGATTTTTCCCTGCTGTCCAACCGGACTCTGGTGAGGGCGGCGAGTCGAGTGAGGTTCACCCCTGGGAACGACGTGATTGTCGCCGACAAGTCCGGCGACGCCTACCTGTTCTCCACGTGCCACCCAGACCGACCTGGGGAGCTCCTCCTGGGGCACCTGTCGATGCTGCTGGACGTCCTGGTCTCCGACGACGAGAGGTTCGTCGTCACTGCGGACAGGGACGAGAAAATCCGCGTGTCGCACTACCCCAACTGCTACAACATCGAGTCGTTCTGTCTGGGGCACTCGAAATTCGTCACCAACATCTCGGAGCTGCCGCACGACAAGAGGATGTTGGTCTCAGCTGGTGGAGATGGAGAGCTCAGATTTTGGAATTACGTCGAGGGGGTCGAGGTCAAGAGCGTTGGGTTCATGGGGCACATCGAGGAGAACCACGTGGAGAGGCTGAACGAGGGCCTGAGGGATCTGGAGCTCCAGGAGGCGGTCAGGAATCTCCCGGTGAAACGACTGGCGTTGGACATGGTGAATGGCAAGTCCGTTCTGATCAGCAGTTTTTATGGCTCTGGGGTCGTGCTGGTTTACCAAGTCGATGGGGATCTTGGGGTCGAGCTCCTGCAGACGATCTGCGAGGAGGAGGAATCCTTGGAGTGCGTACTCTCTGGGGGGAGACTGTGGATCTTGTTCGAGTCGGGGATTAAAGTGTTTTGCTTTGAGGGGACTTTTGTTGGGGATTCCGAAATTAATGAAGCGCTGGGGGAGGTGAATCAGACGTGGAAGGAGTTGAGAGCGAAAGTTTGTGAACAGATGTTTTATCCAATTTTGTATAAGAGGAAGTTTGATAATGTTCAGGAGTATCAGGAGAGGAAGAAGTCGAGGATGAAAGTATCTAATTGACGTTAAGAATTAATTGAGGCGGTTGAGGGTTTTAAGACTATTTATAAATTTGTTTGTATATTTTTTCTAATGGAACTTATTAAAGACAAATTGCGAAACAGTCATTTTGGGTCTTTCATTGCTCTCTTTTGTTTAAATGAAATATTAATTGTTAAAATTTCAAATTTTGACAATTAAAAATAACAAAAATAATTAAAATTTTAATTTTTACGCACGACAGAGGGTCTTGGTCTCCGCTGGAGGAAATCGTGGATGAAATTGTCTAATTGACATTGCGAATTAATCGAGGGAAAGTTTGAAGACTATTTATAAATTTATTTGTATATTTTTTTACGAAACTTCTCCAATTAAATACATATTGCGATTATCTCATTTCTTTTTTTTATCTGAATTAGTTATACAAATGATAATAAGCGACAGAAAAATGTTAAAAATGAGGAACGAAATAATTAAACTGGTTTGTAGTCTAGTTTGGACTCGAGTTTTTTGTTGTCTGACACTTTTCTCACTGCTTTCATGAAGTCCTCCTGGATTACGTACTCACGCTCGAGACGAATGGCGAAGAGACCCGCCTCGGTGCAGACGTTACGGAGATCTGCGCCGTTGAAACCGTCGGATAATTTGACCACCGCTTCGTAATCTGAATAAAACAGACATCAAAAACATCAATGATTCATTGAATGAGTGAAAAAATTTATGAATTGATGAATCCGTGAATTAATAAATCTTGTTCTCAAACAAATGGATGAATGGATAAATCAATTAATTAATTAATTAATTCCTCCAACAAAAAATGAATAAGTGCATAAATTAATAAATTAATGGATAAATTAATAAATTGATCAATTAACCAATTCCTCCAACAAAAAATTAACAAGTGCATAAATTAACAAATGAATTCATTAATTTTCTCTTACCAATCTCCCCGTGCTTAGCAATGGGTGCAGCATGAATCTTCAGAATTTCAAGTCTCGCTTGTTCATTGGGCAGGGGAATTTCGATTTTCCTGTCCAATCTACCTGGACGCAGAAGGGCTGGATCCAGTGTGTCTGGTCTGTTCGTCGCCATGATCATCTTGACTTGTCCCAGGGAGTCGAACCCATCCATTTGATTCAACAGCTCCATCAGGGTTCGCTGGATCTCACGATCTGCACTTGTACCTTCTGAGAACCTTCTGCCACCTGCAATACAAAAATGAATCAGTAAATAATCCTCAGTAAATAATATTGATTATTATATCGATATGATTTCGGAAAAAATCTGAATCTATTGATTTTTCGTGTAAAAAATTGTCTATCAAAAATTTTTGTTGCAAAAATATATCCAGTCCTTTCAAAAAAAAATTATTCTCTGTGCAAGCAAGAAATATAATTCGTATTCTGGAAAGCAGAGGAATTATTCAGGTATGAAACTTTGAAATTCGAACCAAACAATTATTATTTTTTTAAATTTAACCCAAACAATTCAGTAGTGAAGTGGTAAAACGGTTTAAGTCGACTTATCTGCTGAGTTTTTGAAGAATATCTCCGAATCTAAAGGAGATAGCGAAATTTTCGTAATAACCTTTTTTCTAGAGCAAATTGAGGGCTACAAAAAAGGTCCTGACCAAAGTTCAGCTATCTCCCTTAGATTCCGAGATATTCACTGAAAAATGGCCAATAGTCAAAATCGACCGTTTTATCACTTCGCTACTGAATTATTCTTTGGTAATTTCCAACTATCGATTTCGTTGGCCCAACCAGGATTTCTCTGAGTGCATTCTCATCGAAATGAGGCATTTTATATGAAAATACTGACCAATGGCATCGATTTCGTCCATGAAGATGATGCAGGGCTGATGATCACGCGCATAATTGAACATCTCACGAATGAGTCTGGCAGACTCTCCAATGTACTTATCAACAATAGCACTGGACACGACTTTGAGGAAGTTGGCGTCGAGTTGGCTGGCAACAGCACGCGCCAGAAGGGTTTTCCCAGTGCCAGGGGGACCGTACAATAAGCATCCTTTCGGTGGAGTTATCCCAACGCGTTGGAACAATTCAGGATTGAGCAGGGGGAGCTCGATCACCTCGCGAAGCTCTCGAATTTGCTCACTGAGACCTCCAATTGCTGAGTACGTGACGTCCCCTGGGTCTTCGTGGGACATGTTGTAGACTAGAGGATCGACCTGAGAGAACAATCAGAATAATCAGTGGCGAATTGATGACAATGAAAATTCAAAAGGATTTATCGAGAAAATTAATCAGAATTGAGGGTTTTAATTGGCTTTTTGAGGTTTTTGGCTTGAGGACTCACCTCACGAGGTAAATAACGCATGATCGTTAACGTTGTCATGTCGAGGGCTACTCTGGTCCCAGATTTAAGTTTATTCTTGTCCAACTGACGTCTGCAGCCTACTACGTAGCGAGGACCATTTGTTGCTTTTACAATAACTGAAATGAAGAAATTATGTATTCGAAATTATTTATTCTGAATTGAAAAACTGTTCATTCTCTAGATAATTTACTCACATTTTTCTTCAGTAAGTTGCTTCAAAACCTCCCCCACAATCTAAAATCACAAAACATCAATGAATAATTGAACTTTAAAGTACAATAAATTTTAATGAGTTTGAAGACAATAAAAAATGAATAAAAATTATGAGAAGGTAAAAATTGTTGTCTTAATTGGAGCTCTAAAATTTCTCTCTGAAAATCCCAAATATTTCCCAAAAGCGGACGATTGCCGAAGCCAAGTCGATTCATCCTGCTCCAAAATTCATTACTGAAGCCATTAATTACGAATTATGATCATTTTTGTTATTATTTGTACCTGTCCAACACTCTGCAGTGCCTTCAGATCATTCTCAGACTTGTCATACTGTTTTGTGAGGTCTTTGAGGTGTTCTCGCACTGAAATAAGAAAAAATGGATAAAAATGTGTTAATAAACTCTGAAAATTATTGTGACAATCTTCTGGAGATTGAATTAATGACATAAATCGAGTGTTCTTGATTGAATGAGGATCTGGAGGGAGTGGATGACAGACTCTAAAGTGCACACAAAGGTTAACCCCAAACCCAAGTGAATTTTCCTCTTTTTTGTCCCAAAAAGAGGAAAATGCCTCTACATACTTTCTTTTAAGCGAGCCTCCACCTCCTTGTGCTCCAGGAGCTTTTTCCTGTAATCTTGAAGGGCCTTTTCCCTCACAGAATCCATGGGAGCTGCCATTTCTCCCGTATTTTGCTGTATAACGATTGGGAAATGAAAATTCCGCTTCTCTAGACGTGAAAAACCGGTGTTACTCTCGTTGAATCATCGATCGAACGAGACAGAGGGCACAAACTCCAGGAAATTATCGTTACACCTACTTTACCAACATTTTCATCACGAGGGAGTGATCTCAGACCAAGAGATGGCGGTGACAGGGCTAAAAAATTAGTGAAAAATTAGAAAATTATGAAAAGTCGAGTGCAATTATCCAATTTTACTTGGTAATAATCGCGGAAAATTAATGACTGATTGCGGACGAGTTTATGTGAAAATGATAATTAAATTCTTACGATTGATCGATGTCGCCACTGGTCTCGATAATTAATAACGTGTAATTTAATTTTTCTCCTGCAACACATCCCTTCATCTGTTCGTTAAACAGTATTTTTCGAGTGAAAACATCTCTGTAAATACTTGCCGCTGTCGAGTGAGTGTCGAGAGAGCGCCCAATTCGGTAACTGAGAGGACAGCTCGGGCTTTTCCACCTGGCAGGGGTTCAATATCACAGCCATGACCTGTGAGGGCATTAAAATTACGTAAAAAATAGGAATTAATTGCTTAATTTTGATGAATTCCCTCTTTTGAGCGTTTTGTGTTTCGAAAAATGGTTTATTGGATCCTTAAGAAACAATTTGTCAAGAGGTACTGTACCACGGTGATTAATTGTTTGGTAATTGGGGGTCATTAGGGAGTGCATGTGGTTTTGCTCAGTTTACCCTTTACTCTGGTGTTCACTAACATTTTTCTAGTCGAGATTGGGGGGTTATCACACGCAGACCTTGACACTGAAAACATATGAGGAGTCTTGTCAGATGTTGGCATGAGATTAACATTTAAATGGGAATGCGCTGTGACGGCAGGGAAATTTATTGTTTATTTGGCCGGAGAGGCCGGAATAGAGTCGTATGATCTTTAGTTATTGTCAGCTCAACTCGTCTGGGGTAACGTCGACCTCGAGTCCTTGTGTCGCTTTGGTAATTCAAGATTTTGAGGGGTCGATTATGAATTGGAGCAGGTATGCATTTACATCTTCACAGTATTTGAATTTGAATTTTTGGGGTTTTGGGGAGCAATGGGGACATTCGGGGGGACGCGAGGTGGGGGATACAAAGGGTGAAACGAAGTTTTGGAAAATTTAATGAAAAATGGGATTATTTTCTCATTTTATTTATTGGGGCTGATGGGGTAAAACGGACACTTTTTACTTTTTTTCAAATGCTAATGACAATAACAATAATAACAATTCTTCCCTCTTGTGATGAGCCTAGACTGAGCTCAATTGATAAACATATTTATGAGTTATGAATATTTTTAAGAAGGTGAAAAGGGTCCATTTAACCCCACCCCCCACTATGCAAGAATTTTTCTCTTAAATTTTTTCTATTAGAATTATTGGGCACAAATTTTCCAATTTTTTTCCGCTGGATTTTGTTTCGCTTTGCATTGCAGAATCCGAGTGGAAAAAACTTAGAAACTTGATGCCCAAGCATTCTTGTAGGAAAAGTCTCAAGAGAAAAATTGAAGCAGAAATTTGAAGTCTATTGCCTTTTTCCAATAGAATTATCGCAAAAAACGAATAGAATTTTCCAATAGAATTCCAACCGAATTTTCTAGCGAATTCCCTAGGTTTTCTATTGAACTTCATGCGTCCACTCCTCCAATTTATCTAATAATCATCCAATTCCGCTGTCCACCGGCAACACAAAAAATCATTCATTCAGCATTTGAAACTTAAAACAAAACTGTCACCCCTACGCACCACAATCGGTGATTCATGGGAATAAATGGGGATAAGGCACAATAGCACACAACGCTCAAAGTTGATTCACACTCCAGCTGTTGTTTTACTGTACCACATGGTACTCCCCCCACAGTTGATCGATTTTTTTTGTGTTTAGGTTTTGTCAGTCTGGTGTAGACAATAACGATTGAGAGTGCTGTGTACAACAATTCTTTATTTTTCATTGAAATTATCGGGAAGAGTCAATTAACACAGAGCTCCAGCTAATTTTGAATCTGGCGAGTGATCAGTGTTTCGTTGACAATAAGTCAATTACTAACAATGCAGTCGAAATACCTTCTCATTGCTGGTCTGGTGCCATTCATCGCTCTTGATATCTGGCATACTGGAGCGTAAGTTTGCTGACATCTGTATTTTCTGTGGAATTCGCTGACTAGTCTGTTGCATTGAAATCACTCTATTTCTGTCATCAAATGCATGTCAAGTTTTTCACTGTTTCGTAATTCATTTCGATGCAAAAAAATGTACGGAGAATTCATCTTGATAGGCTGTCGTGCACTCTAGCTGTTTCGTCTGCCCTCCGAGCACTCATTACAGTGTTTACATTTTTTTTCACTCATCTACTCGTTTGCGTGATGCCAGTGTTGGCCTGTCTGGTGGAGGATGAAGGAGAAAACTGCGAAAACAAGAGATTCATCTGAGAGCGATGGATTCTATAGGGAGGGTGGGGTAAAATGGACACTTTTGACTCCCTTGAAATGTTCATGACGTGTTGAATTGCACAGGAAATGAAATACTTACAAGTACAATTACAAATACAAGTTCTCATCGCTTCCCAAGAATTTCTCCTTAGAAATGCTATTGATTCCAATCAACTCAAATAATAACGTGATGAATCGTAAAATTTAGGAGGATAAGCCGTAAGAGTTTGAATGCTTTAAATAGAAAAAAATCATATGAAGTCTATCAAATTGATCTGGAGCGCGCCTTGGAGCTCTTTTCTAAAAAATCAGACGAAGAAACTTCGAAAATTTGAGCCGAGGAATTTCTTCTGCAGAAAATATCTCAATAAAACTAGTACCGGCTAATAAAACAGAAAGCTCTGCACTTTTTTATCGAATTCACTAGGTTCCTCTGTAATAGTTTTTCACACGTGATCACGCGATGTGTTGTCCAGTGCTGCAATATTCTTTTGCAGATTCGTGATATGCACAGCCAAGGTGATGATCGTGACGTACCTCATAATATTCGGCATTTGTCCGCTGATATTCCATTATTCGTATGGCTTTCAACGTAAAGTGCTCTTCTTAAACTTTGGTGAGTTCCAACATTGTTTATTAATTCTATTAATTAAATTGCAGTACAATTCATTGATGCAATCCAATTATTTGGCATTAAACTCAATTATTTTACTTTAAAAACAAGACGACTGTACATTTTTTACTAAATGAACTAAAAAATAAATATGATAAATTAATTTAATAATAACGAATAATACGATAAATTCATTTCAGGAGAAAAAGTCAACAGATTTTTTTCCATTGCACATTTAAAAAAAGTCGTTTCGCTATTTCACGCCTAAATAATCAATTATTCCTTAGGAATAATAACTAATGACAATGATTTTTTTCCAGTACACTGGCCCCCATCAATAGACTTTGATAATCCCGAGAGCGTAGGCCTCGAGGGGGCGCGAAATTTCTATTTAAGTACGAGCGAGGATGTTAAAATAGGTACATGGCAGATTCTGCCGAGATCGCTGGTGAATGAGTCTGTCAAGTGGACTGAGGAGGACTTCAATGCAGCACTGAGGAGTCCACAGAGGCCTGTATTCCTGTACATGCATGGGAACAGTGGAAATCGAGCCAGTAGCCACAGAGTGGAGCTTTACAAGGTCTTTCAGCAGCTGGATTACCACGTCATTGCCTTCGACTACAGAAGCTACGGGGACAGTGACCCTGCGGATCTGTCGGAGGATGGGGTCGTTGAAGACAGCAAATTTGTGCTGCAGTGGCTGATGAAGAAGGTCAATGGGAGTGTGCCAATATTCGTCTGGGGACACTCGTTGGGGACTGGGTAATTTTTTTTCTCCTTTTTTGTTGGATTGAGGGATGAGGTATTCGTTTTGTTGAGACCAGAAGACGAGACATTTGATATTTTCGAAGTATTCAGGCTCTCCTCATCCCTCGAGACTTCTTTCTCGACTCTCCCCTCTGGTTCTCCTCATCCAGCTCCATTTTATCTCCACTCATTGATTCATTGATTCATTCATTGAGTAATCAATGTTATGGAATGATTAATGAATCTCTGAATGATTGAGCAATCTCTTTATTAGAGTATCCAGTCACGCCCTGGCACTCCTCGCAGAGGAGAATGTCAACCCAACGGGGCTCTTCCTCGAGTCTCCATTCAACAACATGAATGACGAGTTGAGCTATCACCCCTTCGCTCAGATATTCAAACACTTGCCCTGGTTCCACTGGGTAATTGTGCAGCCGTTCTACGGTAATGGCTTGAAATTCGAGTCTGATAAGCACATTGGGGGCTTCAAGTGTCCTGTGATGATTCTTCACGCTGAGGATGACAACGTCATACCCATTTCCTTGGGGGAAAAGGTAATTTCTTCACAAGAAATTAATATTTACTTGAAATTAATGGCTGTTTTTATTTATTTTCATAATCGGAAATGATCTCGAATTGCTATTCAGTTTTACATAGCCCTGGAGTCTCCAAACATTATGATTGTACAATCGAAAAAACGTTGAGAAAAAGCTGAACATTTTTAAAGGGCGTTTTTAAATAATATTGGGAAATAAACACAATAGGGGGAAGTGCAATTAATAATTTGATGTTTCTAATGGCGGTTAGGTCGTCATTTGTCACAGTAGTCATGATAAATTATCCATTCACTATTTTCGCTCTATCGGACTTATTTCTTAATCTTTATTAAAAACGCTGTTTGAAAATGTTCAGTTTTTTCTACTTTTTTTGATTGTACAATCATAATTTTTAGACACTCCTGCGTGGTGTAAAAACCAATGGAAATTGGGGTATATTTTACATTATGAAGATGGAAAAACAATTAATTGTCTTAATTGTTTTTGTTTTGTTTTGTAGTTGATGGTCATTTTGGGTTCGAATAAATTTTCTTTTCGTGCTTTTGTTGCAGCTGTATAAAGAAGGATTGAGATTACATAAAGATGACCCCAATCAGGTGGACATGGTCAGGATAAATGGGTCCTTGGGACTTGGTCACAAGTACATATGTCGATATGAACCTCTACCAAATATAATTGAGTGCGTATTGTGCTACATAAAATTATTATTCTTTTTAATAATTTATTTTTGCGAATGTTCCAAATTGATTTTTGTCTGTTTTTTTTATTCTTGCAGGACATTCGTAGCAAAAGCCCAGTCTAGACACCGTCAATGAGGAGATTTACCTAAATTCAGGAAATTTAGTATAATATTTATGCCGAAGAAATCCGGCGAGTTGACTCAATTCTCATTTGATTTCACCAGGATCCAATAATACTTAATTACGTATTATTTGAGTGACTTGTGTCCAGTATTTTTGTGATAAATACGAAATTGAGAAAATGTGCATTAATAATTTACTTGTTTTTTCTTGGGAGTAAGTCTGATTGATGATTAGATATTGTGTGAGTGTACGCTTCAGTGAGGATTTGGTTTAATTTATGTGTTCAAGTGATGAAAGATGATAATAAATGTGAAGCTCTTCGTCTCACTCTGGCATTTTTTTCTGACATTCTGTAAGAAATCTCCTCATATGTCCCATTGTATTCATAAGTTATATCCTGGAATAAATTATTTCTATCGTCTGGTTCTCTGGAAAAAAGGAGAGGAGAATCATAGAGAAATTGAAATTCCGTCACCTCCGCCATTACTCTAGATCAGCTGATCTCAAACAAAACATTGTTGTCATCGAACCTTCGACTCCAAAGTGTTTCCTCGAGGATTTAACTGCTGAAGAACAGAAAAACGATAATATCGAGAGTAAAAAAAGGTTCCCTCATTATTTTCAACACTTCTGCATGAAATTCCAGTTAAAATTTTTTGATGTACTATTGAATGTTAATTTAAGTGACTTCTAACCTCTAAAAGTTCAATGCAACCGGTAGTTAGCGTGGGAAATAATAACGAAACGGTGATATTATTACCATAACAATTGATTTTAGGGTAAAATGAGTCGAAAGGAGGCACTTTCACAGTTTATTCAACAAATTCACGGACGTCCAGTGGTCGTGAAGTTGAACAGTGGAGTCGATTACAGAGGTAATTATCCCCAGTTCCCTCTTAAAATTTTTTAAAAATATTTTTTTAATATTTAACTTCAATAATATTCTTTGTCTGGTGTTTTCTCCACTGAATCGGCCATGCGAGGCTACTATTCTCGGTGAAGTGCTCAGTCAGAAGATGAATTAATGAAGAAATAAGAAAAAACTAAAAAAATATTTCATAATACGTTTTTTTCTTGCTTTTAAAGTATAAATTCTTGTAATGAAACCTGATTTTCAAAATTTAATTTATCACGTCGAAGTTCTTCATTTAATTATGATATTATAATTGACGTTTAGGTGTTCTGGCCTGCCTCGATGGATACATGAATATCGCCCTTGAGCAGACTGAGGAGTACGTGAATGGACAATTGAAGAATAAATATGGGGATGCATTTATCAGAGGGAACAATGTCCTCTACATCAGCACCCAGAAACGCCGAACATGAGCGTCTTTTATTCCTAATTAATTACCAATAATTTTCCCCTCCCAATTTCTAATTTCACAAAGGACCAGGACATCTCATTCCCCAATAAACACTCTCCAACCACTTTTCCATGTTTTTACAAATAATCTTTATTATACCAAATACATGTTAAAAACTTCTCTCGATGCATACAAATATCAACGAATAAAAACGGAATCTCCCAATGAATCGAAGTATCAAAATAATTATTTCAGAGACGAGCGATTCCCCTTGATGAACATGTCCACAGCAGCTCCAATCTCCTTATCAAGTTCCTCGTCAGTCAGGAGTTTCTTCGAGGTATTCGTTTTGTTGAGCCCAGAAGACGAGACATTCGATATTTTCGGAGTATGCAGGCCCTCCTCATCTCTCGAGACTTCTTTCTCCACCTCTCCCGTCTGTTTCTCCTCATCCAGCTCCATTTTATCTCCACCTCTGTCCTCTCCCACCTCCCCAACGTCCTCAGAACCTCCATCACGTTCAGTTCCCCCATGTTCATCAGAAGCAACTTCTCCCCTCTTGCCTCCAGGCTCAGGAGCACCTGACAATTCTGCATTTCCCTCTGGATTCTGTGTCTCCTCCACCTTCTGCTTCATCCTCGCGAGTTTCCTCTCCATGGCCGCCTGCCTGTTCCTCTCACTCCTCTTCTTGGTCTCCTCCTTCTCGTCAACATCCTCAACAGGAGCTGAAGCCTCCTGCACGTTCTCAGCCCTCTCCTCGGCTCCCTGGGGGACTACTCCCTCAGACTCTTCATCAACTCCAGTCGTCTCTCCCCCAGCCTCGACCCTCTCCCTCTCCCTCATCCTCGCGAGTTTCCTCTCCATCGCCAGCTTCCTGTTCGCCTCCGCCCTCCTCCACTCCTCCTCATCCAGCTCTGCCCTCACCCCTGGACTCTCCTTCCCCAACTGACTGCTCACCTGCTTCGTCCTCTCGATCTGCTCAGCAATCAGCATGTCAAACTCGTCGACTGGCTCAGGAGATTTCTCCCTCCCCTCTCCCACCTCCTCGTTCTCCTCCTCCATGACCTGATCAACGCTCAGCATGTCCTTTCTGTACTTCGTCAGGTACGTCTGGAGCTCCTTCTTGGACCCCAGGGCCTCCGCCTTCTCCAGAAAATCGTCGAACTGGTACTTGGGGAAGAGCCTGTGTGCCCAGTGCTCCAGTCGCTTCATCACTCGCTCCAGGTCCGCCTTCTCGTGGCCCTTCCCGTGGAATTTGAAGCCCTCGAAGTACTCCTCGATCGTCGCCACGCCCTTCGGACCCTTCAGGCGAGCTGGGTTCAGCTTGGGAATCTCCCGGCGGATTATCTTCTTCTTTGATGTCGATGGGTCTATCCTCCGGCCTTCGCCGTCTTCGCCTTCTTCGTTCTCCTCGGGGTTCTCTTTAGTCGACTCCGGGGGCTCTTTATTCTCCTCTGGGTCCGACAGCGACATCCTGGTGGCCTCGTGGTCGGATTGGTCCTGGGACATTTTGAAGGGTTGACCCTATTGATGGTTTGATTGCCGTTTTGATTTTGGTTTTGGGGGAGAACGTTTTTTGGAGGGGCTCGAGCCCTCCGGGGATGATTTTTCAAGGGTTCGTGGGCTTTGAGAATGCGAAAATGAGGTTTGGTGATGGGATGGTGAGGATTCTGATGTTGTTGTTGGGGAATTGGTGGTTTTTCAAGGGTTCGTGGGCTTCGAGAGTGCGAAAATGAGAATGAAATTCAATTTTTTTTTTTATCGTTTGAGGGATTTACTGTTTTTTTTATTAATGTTGGATCCTCGCAGAGATCATTTCCATTCAATTTCGATCAGGAAGGATAAACAATGATGATTATCGAACGGATATCGATGATTTTTATGTTGTTTATTGATTATTTAAAGATTTTGGAGTTAATTTTTTCGATTTTTTATCGTTTGAGGAATTTAATGGTTTTTTTATTAATGTTGGATCCTTGCAGAGATCATTTCCACTCAATTTCGTTCAGGAAGGATAAACAATAATGATTATCGAACGGATATCGATGATTTTTATGTTGTTTATTGATTAGTTAAAGATTTTGGAGTTCAATTTTTTTGATTTTTTATCGTTTGAGGAATTTACTGGTTTTTTTATTAATGTTGGATCCTTGCAGAGATCGTTTCCATTCTATTTCGATCAGGGAGGATAAACAATGATGATTATCGAACGGATATCGATGATTTTTATGTTGTTTATTGATTATTTAAAGATTTTGGAGTTCATTTTTTTGTTTTTTTATCGTTTGAGGAATTTAATGGTTTTTTTATTAATGTTGGATCCTCGCAGAGATCGTTCCCATTCAATTTCGTTCAGGAAGGATAAACAATAATGATTATCGAACGGATATCGATGATTTTTATGTTGTTTATTGATTATTTAAAGATTTTGGAGTTCAATTTTTTTTCTTTCCCAGAGAATTGTTTATCGTTTGAGTAATTTAATAGATTTTTATTAATTTTGGATCCTTGGAGAGATGAGACATTCAATTCCTCAACTTCACAAGCGAAATTTCGATCTTCCGATCGACTCCATCAGTTCTGATCCTCCAAATCGATAATTTCCAATAATTTTTTATCCTTGAAAATATGCAGTGATGATTGTTGAACGTAAACATCGATAAAGCCCACTAATTATTAACGATTCACCGATCCACAGCTCCAATTTACTGACTCTCAACAATTTCCTCCGAACTCTTTCAGAAATTCCGTTGTTTTTTTTATTCAATCGTCGGTTTTGCCCTCCCGGAGGCAGTTACCCGCCAATTTTACTCCCCGAGAGCGTGCCAAAATGATCGTAGACCGTAAGTTGATATTTTTTAGTATTATTATTAATTTGCTTACTGTTTTTGGGGCCTCAGTCCTTCAGTCGTGGGTGAATGTTCTGTTTTCTGCGATTTTATCGTTCGTAAAAGAGAGTTTTCAGTTTTTATTTGATCGCGTTGACGAAAGTATAACCTCACCCTCGATTTCTCCAATCTTTTAAGGCGACAATGGGCGGCTCAGATCATTATTTGAAGTCACTCTTGTCGTCCTCCCTTTCGGAGTCATGACAATCCACGAATTTATCGAAATCACCGGTTTTACTCATTCGCTCGAGAACAGATTCCACGAGTTTTTTATTCAACTTGTCTGTCTGCGTTAACTCACGCACCACGTTCGCTTTGTATTCGGTGTTACCGTCGTCCTCTGACTCGGCAATGTGTTGATTAGCGTTTTTATGGGGGTTCTCGCGGGTAATCGGTGTACCTGGCATTTTTAGTAATTTGCGGTGCAACAAATTTTGTCAATTATTTATGAGGCGTGGGAATGCTGGTGAGGAAGGTCAAGTGTCTTGTTTCCACTTTTTCCGGGGAACTGGCAGCGAAGTGCGCATGAAGGAAAAATTTTTGATCGCTCGGCGGGGGGAGGGGAGTCTGCTGTGACGATTTGTGACGAAAGGAGAGTGAGATTGTGCAGATTGTGACGTCACACGATTTGTTTCCGTTTTTAACGGCGAAATGGTAAATGCAGACGTGTGAAAAAAATTAATAGAACGGCCTCTAGAGGCCGCGCGAGGTTTTCTATTAAATTTTTGCATATGTGGAATGTAAAAATCTGTCGACTTTTTTCTGGGAAAAAAAACAGACTTCAAGAGAATTTGGGTAGATCAGCGGTAGAAAAGCATTGAAAAATTATTGTATTCAATTTTTCTGTTAAATTTTTTCATGGAGCGGAAAAAACTTTAAATTATATGTAAATAATTATGTATAATAATTTATAAGGGGAGAATAAATTTATGAAATTTGTGGAAAATCTAAATATCAATCCATGTGGTTTTTTCTATGAAATGTCTCTTAAAAAATTATATGCTATCAAGCTGCGTAAATTTCAATAGAATTCCTATCGATCTCGAAAAGGAAATCATTAGAATTCCTGAGATGAAAAACGCTAGAGTTTTCTATGATCTTATGATGGGAAACGAATAAAAATACAACGGCAAAAATTTGGAAAACTTATAGCGAATAATTTTTGTAGAAAAATTCCAAATCTGGTTTTTTTCCTATCAAACATTTCTTAAAAAATTACATGCTATCAAGAGTTGCATAGATTTCAATAGAATTCCTATAAATCTCCAACAGAAAATCATTAGAATTCCTTAAATAAAAAGCGCTAGATTTTTTTAATCATTATATGATGAGAAATGAATAAAAATACAGCAATAAAAACTTGGAAAGTTTATGAAATTTAGGAAAAATCAGAATCAAAATCTATCGGTTTCTTTCCATGAAACATTTCTTGAAAAATTACATACTATTAAATTGCATAAATTTCAATAGAATTCCCATAGATTTTGAATAGAACATCATTGGAATTTCTTAAATAAAAAGAAACGGATAAAAATAACAACATAATTCAACATAAATTCGAAAATCATTAGAATTTTTTTTATCAATTTTTTTCACACCTGCAATCGCCAAAAATTTCCATATTTTTTTCAAAAAGCTGGTGAGACCCTCTCGCCCCCTGAGAAGATAAATCCTCTAGAGAGAGAGCCAACCGAAGACGTGGACTTTGCCGATGTTTGCGTGCTAATCCCCACATTTGAAAAACGATAATGGCATTGCGTGAAAAATGACAGGTAGTAAGACGCGAAATCGTTGGTCGTGGTGAGCGCAACCACGTGGAGTTGCAGTTTTTCCACCTGTGAAACTGCAGCATTAGTGTTGAGAAGGCAGTGGTAGGGGGCACACATGGAAAATAAAACTGAAGACGCGAAAAATAGAAGGGATAAGGCCATCTCCCCGGATCCGATTGAATGAGGGGGAAAAAAAATACAATTTTTTTGCCACAGTTGCATTAATATAATCCATGTTATCGTGACATTAAACAACTTTAGTGTGCGGATTACAAGTGTGTGGGGTGATGTTTTACTGGTTCAAGAGCACGAGTTCAGTGCAGTCTGTCCCTTGATATTGTCACGTAAATACCGCTCGTTGGAGGAGTAATTTTATTTTTACGGTCAAGTGAAAACGTGCGGTATTACTATTTACGGGGAAATATTATTCTGGAGTAATTATTAGGTGAGTGAATTAAATAATAATTAATCTATCATTAGGACATTGAACAATTTTTCATTTTTCATTTTACATTTTGATGCATTTTGTTTTTTATTTATTAAACAACTGAAAATATCCGTAATTTTTAGTGAATGTTTTTCTTTATCAATTTTTCAGGCTATTTTTTCATTTAATGTTGGACAAATTTGGTTTAAATAGAATATTACAAAAATATTTGATAGAAAGTAAAATGAAATTTCAACCAAAGTTCGTATTTTATTTTGGGATAATTATTTCGTGAGTGGATTAAACAGTTATTTAATTATCATTGAGTTGTTGAACAATTTTTAATTTTACATTTTGTAACACTTTGTTTTTAATTTATTGAACACATTAACATACGCCGTTCATAACGACTTCATATTTTTATTACCCGTTGGGGATTTTAAATCGCTTCATGAAATCGCGTTAGCGGTTTAGTAAATGTTGAATAGTGAACCACGTGCGTACTCGGGGCACACGGAGAGCATAACAGTCTGCAGTTCGACTAGGAATAAACAGTATTTAAAACCGCGAATCATGAATTTTCATGGATAATAGTGGTGGACGAGACAGAATGGATAACAATGTTTTATCGAAAATGACAGGAACAGAAAAAAAATACTGTTGCCATAAAGTCTCAGATATTAGGAAATTAGAAAAATGTCGGAAATTTTGCGACGGAATGCAAAAGTTTTTTCTCTTCAACCGGCCACAGGAATTCTATTCTATTGCATTTCCATTGAATTAATATTGAAAATGCTGTCAATTTTTTTGTACAACTTATTCTATTGAGACATTTTCTACAGAAATTCCCCGAATTACCTAATTTTTTAATTCTTTTTTTTCGATTGAGAAACTAAAAAAAAGGAATGGAAAAAACTCGGAAAATTTATGTGGAAGAATTTCTGTAAAAAATGTGTTAATAGAAAAAGTTTTACATTTTTTCGATAAAGTAGTTTCCATTCTACATTTTTTTAAATTAAAAACGAAATAGGATTTTGGACAGAAATCCAAGGAAATTTCATGAATTTGCGGAGGTTTTCAGTAAAATATTGAATTTCTACTGAACTTCTATCAAAAATTCTATTAGTTTTCCATTAATTGTATTGAAAACGTCACATTTTCTGAGTGTGTTTTCAAATAGAAGTGCTCACGAAAATATTTTGCAGAAAAAAATCAATAGAATTTAATTTTTCTGTACAATTTATTCTATTGAGATATTTTCTACAGAAAATGTGTGAACAGAAAAAATTTTCCATTTTTTGATAAAGCAGTTTCCATTCTATTTTTTTTATTAAAAAAGGAATAGGATCTTGAATGGAATTCCAAGGAAATTTCATGAATTTGCGGAGGTTTTCAATAAAATATTGGATTTCTACTGAACGTCTATTGAAAATTCTATTAGTTTTCCATTAATTGTATTGAAAACGTCACATTTTCTGCGCGTGTTTTCAAATAGAAGTGTTCAATCGAAAAAATGTAGCAAAAAAAAATCAATAGAATTGAATTTTTCCGTACAATTTATTCCATTGACAGATTTCCTAAAGAAACCCCTCGAAAATTTAATTTTTCTAATAACTTAGAATATTTATGTCGAGTGATTCTCACAGAAAATGTCTCGACAGAAAAAAATGTGTAGAAAATTGTGTAGAAATTTCAATTGAACGTGTCCGTTGATTCTTCGACCTTGTGTAATGGGTGTGTGGACTTTTTGAATCGACATGAGAGGGAAATTAGAGGTCTTCATGTTAGCTATTGAGTTTTAACTGCGGGGTATGTAGGTATTGATTAATTCTCGGGGGGTATAGAACGATGAATCCGCTGTTTTAACATTTGTTATTCTTCGAATACGCAAGTTACGTAATTTTTATCGACTTTGAGATGATTTGTAATCGTTAATTTTTGGCCAGTGACTGGCCGGCGATACAGTAATGAATAAAAACATATTTTCATTTGCGTGAGAGATGCGGTTAATCAATCAATTATTTGATTAATTCATCTTAATTGATTTTTTATCTTTATATTTTATATATTTTTTATATTTATTTGTTTATATGTAATTTAACAGTATAAATTACATATAAACAAATGTTTGTGTGTTCAAAATAATTGCTCAGACGACGAGGAAAATTAACCAATTAATCTGAGCATTTTTTCTCCTCGCCTAGTTTTCACACGACATTGTACCATATTTACGCATTTTTTAATGTTCTGCGTCAATGCTCAAATGTCACGTGAATGGAAAAATGTCCGGGGTTAAGGTACAATTCAGTAGCGAAGTGATAGAACGATTTAAGTCTACTCATCTCGAAGTTGAGTTTCTTTAAAATTTATTTCGGTGAATTAATGTCTAATTTTTAATTCCGACTGAAGGTCTTCAACAGAACTAAGTGGAAATCCTGGAATTTGCGTATTAAAAAATTAGAGGAATCTCTGAAATTACCAAAGTCAAGTGATCACGCGTGCGCGTAATGAAAACAACTGCATCCGATGAAACATTCAGTTATTCAAAAATTAAAAGTGTACATCACTGAAATTTTCCGCTTCATGTCACTTCATCCTGTCCTTGATCTATCTGCATCGCCTCGAGATCTTGAAATGCCAGAATTATACGGAATCTCGCTCATCATTATTTTTTTACAGCACTTTCATTAGCATTTTGTTTATGAAAACTAAATCATCAGTTTTCAAGGAGCAACCCAACTTTTTGCCTTTCGAGCATGGAAATTAATCCGGAGAAAAATATTCAGATCTTCATTCAGATAAAAAAAGGAGACATCAACAAAAACTAGCAATGTTGCACGTGAATCCTCGCGATGGATGTTTCCTTTTTTGCGGCTGTCAAGCATGACGAAAAGAATATAAAATCATTTTGTCCGCTAAAAACTATTGTTAATTAATGTTAAATACTCAAAAATGGATTTCACGTCACAAACGTTCGCTCAAAATAAATAAAATTTTAAAGTTTTACCGGTAAAGTCCTCATTACGTGAACTATGTTCACAAAATAATTTTTAATTTTACAGTCTGCACGAGATTTATTTGACTACCAGAGTTATGCATTTCCTCGACGAATCCACTGGAATGTAAAAAAATTACACCCGTCATTCATCCTGCCTGTTTATTACGTTTTTTTCTCGAGTTGTATTTCTCCTTCGGCTCATTCTGCCGTTGAAAATGTCAAGTACAACAATTTGTTTAATTACCATTAGTCAGACGGCGGTTGTTGGGTAAAAGGAGGAGACTTGTTGCATAATGAGTGTAGCCTAGTGTTTACACGAAATGAATGATAAGCAAAGTGGTTATCTCGGTGTCATCGGAACTTTATGGATGTCATATTGCAGTTAAAATTTGGTGTTCCCCAATTTATCAATTGGCATTTATCGAATTGTTGAAAATTTATTTATTTTATAAGATTTTTTTTTATGAATTGATGTATTTATGAATCGCTGAGACTATCTCAGGACTCTGGCCATTTTTTGCGTTGAAATCCGCCTCGACATTCGTAATTGAACATCAGACTTCCTGTTCAAGTCCCATGAACATAAATTGCATGGAAAAAATTTGAAAAAATTCATACCCAGTCAGTATTACCTAAATTAAATTTCGCAAAATACTGATATTTTTTCAAACATTTCCCTCTTATAAATAAATAATAAAATTTGTTTGCAAAGCGGTGGATTATTTTTTATGAGGTGTCAAAAAAATTCTTGATTTTTTCGCATGTAATGAAAAAAAATTCAGATTTTAATCATTGATTACAATGGAAATGTTGATTTTCATATAACACATTGGGTTAAATCCTGATTTTTAAACATTTCTTCTTTGAGAAACCAAAACGATAATTAAATTGAGAACTATACTGACTAACTCTTGTTCTCATAACTTTTTCAGTCTCTCAACATTTGGTGCAACTCATTTAATTTCAGCATATATGGATATTGTTCTCTTTTGTTTTGTTTTAATAAATATTATCATCATCAGTAACCGACACCAAGCCTTCTCAGAAAAAAAATGTGAACGTTATGTACAGAAAAAGAAATTTATGTACTAAAGGAAATAAATTAGTTAATTAAATTGAGAAAAAAATTAGAATTCCGAATCTAATCGAGTTTTCTGCAATTTTTTGCAGTTTTCAAAAATCTTTGAATTTTCCGTAAGGGTAGAGCTACTTTAAATTTGTGACGAGAACGAAGATAATGATTTGGTCGTGTTTGGATAATCGAGAATTTTGAGTTCGCGTTTTATTGCATATTTGCTGAGGCCAAAGAAAAATCATTACAAATTTGATTCTCCTTTTTGCAGGATACACAGCCCCATTGCAGGGAGGAAGTCAATACAAATGCATTTTTTAATTTACACTAATGTTATGTTAGGTTATTTTTTTTAATGGAAACCTTTCAAATCAATTTTCAACAAAAACCGCGGAAACGGTCGAAGGCAGCTCATAAAAGACGTGATAATGGAGTTTTATTGCTATTATTATCATGCAATATTGTATTCCATCAATTTCGTTTGGTTTTTCAATGATGAATAGGTCGATTCCACCCAATTATTCATTTCGAACAGTTTTCAATGATGAAATAGTTAAATTGATGGAATAAAGCGAGTTGAATGGGTTGTAGACAGGGGAATAATTAAGTAAACTTGAAGAGAATTAATGAGAACGCGTAAAAATAGTTGTAAAAAATATTACTGCTGTCGTTATCATGCAATACTGTATTCTGGTGATTTCTTTGGTTTTTCAATGATTGATAGGTCTGAAATAATCAAATGGATTGTAGACAGAGGAATAACTAAATAAACTTGGAAAGAGTTAAAGAAAACTCGTAAGAATTGTAATCATAAAATATTATTGCTATCATTATCATGCAAACGAACATGTTCGAGAAATATCTTCGAATCTAAGGGAGATAGCGAAATTTTTGATAGAACCTTTTTTGTAGAGCCAATTGAGTACTACAAAAAAGATCATGACAAAAATTTCTCTATCTCCCTTACATTCCGAGATATTTATCGAAAACTCGCCAATGGTCAAAGTCGACTTGAACCGTTTTGCAGCTTCGCTGCTTAATTCATTCCGAATGATTCTTTAATCACTCAATGGGAGGCTTGAATGAATTAATCCACTCACTCAAGTGGATTGCAGACGGCTGAATAATTCAATAAACTTGGGAAGAGTCAAAGATAACTGATTTGGCGCGTTTGCCGTTATGTTGTTATATCGTGAAAACGGGTGATGCGCGGGAGTCGGCGAACTCAGGCTGATGGTTTGGTTTTGTATCCCCCTCAAGGTGTGTCAAGTACGGCTTAAATTTGCCGCCAGAAAGTGGGGTGATATTTCCCTCGAGCTCTATTGATTTCTGTTGGGCCAGGTTTCCCTCGACTGCATTTTTATTCCAAAGCCATCTGAGCGCTCACGCTCGTTTTACGGTTGTTAATTCGGTGTATTTTCACAAGTGCAATGGTCATCCTGCTGTACAAAGGTATGGAGATTGGTTTTGGGGGGAAGGGGTGGATTTTTGGTTTAAATGTGAAGTGGATTTTTCGGGGGTCGGGGAATTTTTGAGTGCCGGCGAGGAAATGCAATCGGGGGTGCGCAATGTTGGGGCGGAAGCCGCTGGAATGCCAGGGAATATTTACACTTCCATTATTCATATCTCGTTTCGCGATTGTTGGAAAATCGTGGGATCAATGACTGCGACATTTTCTGTTGTTGTTTTATTGCGAAGGGGGAATTAATTTCGATCGGTTCGGTGGGCGGTTTTATAGGAGTTCTGACTGCCAACGGAGGATTATTCTTTAATTTGTTAATAAAGATTGAATTGGGGAAATTTTTGCTCATTTAGTTTTGTCTGGTTTCAGCTTGACATTCGATTTTAAATTTTTCGTAGACATTTCAAATCAAACGTTGCTGTTATTGAAACTAAATTCTGAATTAAAACCTCGTATTGGAATTTTTTTGGGGTGAAGGGGTGGATTTTTGGTTTAAATGTGAAGTGGATTTTTCGGGGGTCGGGGAATTTTTGAGTGCCGGCGAGGAAATGCAATCGGGGGTGCGCAATGTTGGGGCGGAAGCCGCTGGAATGCCAGGGAATATTTACACTTCCATTATTCATATCTCGTTTCGCGATTGTTGGAAAATCGTGGGATCAATGACTGCGACATTTTCTGTTGTTGTTTTATTGCGAAGGGGGAATTAATTTCGATCGGTTCGGTGGGCGTTTTTATAGGAGTTCTAACTGCGAAAGGAGGATTATTCTTTAATTTGTTAATAAAGATTGAATTGGGGAAATTTTTGCTCATTTAGTTTTGTCTGGTTTCAGCTTGACATTCGATTTTAAATTTTTCGTAGACATTTCAAATCAAACGTTGCTGTTATTGAAACTAAATTCTGAATTAAAACCTCGTATTGGAATTTTTTTGGGGTGAAGGGGTGGATTTTTGGTTTAAATGTGAAGTGGATTTTTCGGGGGTCGGGGAATTTTTGAGTGCCGGCGAGGAAATGCAATCGGGGGTGCGCAATGTTGGGGCGGAAGCCGCTGGAATGCCAGGGAATATTTACACTTCCATTATTCATATCTCGTTTCGCGATTGTTGGAAAATCGTGGGATCAATGACTGCGACATTTTCTGTTGTTGTTTTATTGCGAAGGGGGAATTAATTTCGATCGGTTCGGTGGGCGTTTTTATAGGAGTTCTAACTGCGAAAGGAGGATTATTCTTTAATCCGGTAATGAAGATTGAATTGGGGAAATTTTTATTCAGTTTCAGCTTGACATCCCATTTTAAACTTTTGGTAAACATTTCGAATGTCATAAAAAAAATAACATGAAATGAATGAATGAATAGTTCGAAAAGTATTTTTTATTAACGAGGATATTATTATTATTATTATTATTATTATTATTATTATTATTATTATATATTAATATTAATATTAAAATCTCTGCAAGACGAATATTTTTCTACTCGGGTTATTATTGAAAATTAAAACTTTATTTATCAATGATTGATGATAAGTAAATTTCCCATTTATTTATTTGTTATTTACGTTCAAAATTTGTTCAGAAATCAATGTCATGACAGGAATACGGTTTTCGGGGAAAAAAATCATTATTCATTTATCCTAAAGTTAGAAAGTTTTCCACAGAATGTTTGGAAAATAACTACAAATTATTTATAATTTATTTAAAATCCTCCTCATGCGATTGAATTTAAAATTTTTATGACAATCATTAGTTGAATCAGCTTAATATCAAATTCGGGATTAAAATTCATGATCTCCGATGATTTTTGTTGCTTGGATGTCTCTTCCTGGAGTGATCTGTCCATTCTTGTACTGCTTCGCGCATTAATTGTGATCGCAAAGGACCTTTGACCATCGCACGATTAAAATGTTTGGTTTGGAGAAGTTATGTGTACAATTTATCGCAAATTAATTTTAGTGACGTGGGTAGCTCGAACATTGTTTAGGTCTGAGAGAGATGAGGTCACGGATCATCGCGATTCCATAAGGGGAAATAATTGCTATTTATAGGCTTTCTCTACCGTACGATATGATGATAGCACTTGAGATGGTCGTGATGAAGGCCGATAAGACGATTTCATTTGGTTTTTTCTAGATAACATGTCGGCGGTGCAGCCACTGTCCAACGGACTCCTCAATGGGTTCGCTCACGACGAGAAGGTGAGGATAAAGCGTTTTTTCATTTTTAATGAATTCAATTAAATTTTCTGTAAATTAAATTGAGTTCAATTTATGCATTCCCGAATTTTTTATGACGTCGTGATTTATTCTCATTATGTAAAAGGCCGAAAGGTCGTGCATGTCTGAATAAAAAATAAATGAATGATTTATTCTCGTCAACTTGAGATTTAGCAATTTTTTTTCTTCAGGTGCTTCCCACGGGGGACGACGATGGCTATTTGTCACCGAGTCCAACAGGAAGGGATGGTAAATATATAGAATCATAAATAACTGTCGATGGCTACAATTTGATTAATTTTTTTGTCAGTGTGTGATCATTAATTCACGTGTGAAATTATTGGACAGAAAAACCTAACACTTCTTCTAAGGCATTTCAATTAATTCCTCTTGGAGTTTTATTGGAATTCTATTGGAAAACTATTTATTTTTTGCGCCAATTATTTTGATTTTTCTGTGTGACTTATTTTGTTGTGGATTTTTCATAAGAATTCTTGGGCATGAATCCTCATTTTTTTTCTCAGGTTTTGTTATGAGAAGCAAATAAAAATATAGCGGGGAAAACTTGAAAAATTTATGGCTAGAAGTTCTGTAGATAAATCAACCTCTGGCAAATATTTCTTTAAAAAAAAATTTAACAGAATTTTAATAGAAATTCAATAGAATTTCTTGAAGTTAACTCCAGATTGTTCAATTGAATTTCCTCGCATCTTTGTTAAGTGAATAAATCAATTAAATTCAAAATAAAATAAATTCAATTGAATTTCCTCACATCTTTTTTAATTGAATAAAAACCTCTAGGGCCCGATCAAATCCTCCCAGCGGACGTGGACACAACTCACGAGCCGAATGGACGAGTCAGGATAAAAAAAAATCCGGAGGATGGGCGATCTGACATTATATCAGTGCCTGGTCTGCTGATGAGGGTGGCCAAGAAATGGCCGGATCGTCCCGCTCTAGTGACATGTCCCCAAGTCGACGGCACACGTAAAACGTGGACGTACAGGTATTGAAAACAATTGGGCAATTGTTCCTGATTTGCGTATGGTATAGTTATTTTTGCTAATAAATTAGGAATATGCTTCCGAATGGTCATTTTGCTTTTTTCGCATTGTATATTATTCATAGCCTATTTTATTTTCTTGAATTGAATTAATTTCGTTCTAATTGTTTTAGATTTTCCACTTAATGAAAGTCTAAAAATTTCTAAAAATTTCGACGAAATATTATTAGGAATATTTCATTTATACATAATTGAATGCATTTGAAACATCACACCCAAAGGAACCATCGGAAAGCTAACTTTCAGGGGAATTCATGAAAAATTCGAAATTTCCACAAATTATCCTAAAAATTAAATTAACCGAGACAGTTATTGTAACCATCTTTTATTAAGCTATGATTGAATTCATTTGAAGCGCGATATCCAGAGATATCTGCGGAATTCTGGTTTTCGAAAAATACTAAATTTTGGAAAAATTTCACAGAAATCGAAATAACGATTATTGCTATCGCGTTCATCTTCGAACTCGGTCAAAAGGACATCCCAACGAATTTTTTAAGGCGTCATTCAATGAATTTAGAACATTTTTTTACTTATCGTGTTACAACTGAATTTTGAAAGAAATCGAAAATGAAAAATGAATCAATGAATTAAATTTTAATTGATGGCGGTGGATAGGGCTTGGCAATACCTACATTTGAGAAAAAAAGTGAGTCAATTCCATCTGTGCATTAGCGAGAAATTGACACCGTCTAAAAGATGCATTTTCGGACTTTTGGGATCATAATGGGTCGACATAACACAAAAAATCCAAAACTTAAATTTGAACGATTACAATGCTTCCATTCGGAAGCAAAAATCGAGTGGAATATTCTCTCATTATAAAAAGTCATAATACTATACTTTTCAGGGAGTACGAACGAGATGTAAGCACAGTCGCCAAGGCATTTTTGAAGTTGGGATTGCAGAGACATCACAGTGTTGCAATTTTGGGATTCAACAGCCCCCAGTGGTTCATCGCAGACATGGCTGCTATTTACGCAGGGTATTTATTTTCGCATGTGATAAAAAAACATTGGACCTGTGATAAAAAAATAATTTCAGTCTTAAAAACATCTGAAAAGAAAAACAGTAATTAAATTTTTCAAACAAGAAATAAATGAATAATTTTCATATTTTTATAACAATCATCGTTTTTATATTTTTATAATTTCTCTATTTCCTCATTAGACTTTTCATTCGAGACTTTGGAATATTATGCTGAGAAAATTCTCATTTACGTAGAGATAAACCGGTTTTTAATTTTCCAGTTCATATTCTCAAATTAAATATAAGGATTCTTAATTATTGATTTATGAACAATTGCAGGGGTTTCGCTGCTGGAATTTACACGACAAATTCTTCAGACGCTTGTCAGTACTGTGCTGACCACAGTCGTGCTAATATAATTGTCGTCGAGGACCACAAGCAGTTGGAAAAAATATTGAGCATCAAGCACAGTTTGCCGCATTTGAAGGCAATTATTCAGTACGAGGGGATACCAAAAGATAAAAGTGTACTGAGTGTAAGTTTCCTGTGATTTCTGCAATCTCTTTCGATTAGAATTGAATAATTGACTTCACTGATTAATTACATAATAATTAATTGAATCGATTAATTACGCGTCCATTTGATTCATTGGGTAAATTATTTAATGAATCAGTCCAACTGATTTAATTAAATAAATTAATCTGTTAAATTGAATAAATCTTAGTGAATTGTCACTGCATCAATAATTCATCATCAATCATTCGTATTTCAGTGGAATGATTTGCTTGAGCTTGGAAAATCCGAATCTGACGACAAATTGGAAGGAGTATTGAAGACACTTTGCGTCAATGAATGCTGCACTCTAGTCTACACGGTACCACACAATTCCCTAATAATCTATTGAACACCTGTCACAATATTCAATGAAAATTAATCACTGGGTATTCTGTTGTCAGTCAGGTACTGTTGGTCGTCCCAAAGCTGTGATGCTGAGTCACGATAATTTGATTCATGACTCAATGTTGATCAGAGATGCGTTACCAAAGTCCAATGGAGTAGAGACTGTCGTCAGCTATTTGCCTCTCTCTCACGTTGCTGCACAGGTAATAATTAGCTCTTCATGACATAACAATTGAACTTGATATGGATGGGAGTCTGATTCAAGTGTTATCGAATGAGGAATTACCATTTTTTTATTCTCACTCGTATTTTTCTATTGTGGAACGAAGTATCATTATAAACATTGGAATTGGAATTGGAAAAATTTAGTCAATTTCATTGGCCTGTTTTACGAGATTTTTCCCCTGTTCAAATCATTGTTTATTCATGTTTGGTTTATTCTTCTTATTTCTCAATTTTTTTTTCACTCTCCAGTGTTTTTTAATAATGCAAAACTATTGTATTTAATAATAAATTAAAAAATGGTTTACTTTATCCATTTACTTTTTGTGATTTTTTTACTTTTCGTTTTTTTTCACACATAATATTTCATGTTATGTTATTATTCTCTTTGTAAATAGCCACTGATAACTTTTAAAAAACAATAAAAAATGAGAACTAGAAAAATGAAGAAATACAAAAAATCGTTTCGTCCGTTAATTTCAGGTAATTGAAATATTCGCGAGTCTGTGGATGGAAGCGACTGTCTACTTCGCTGACAGAAATGCATTGAAGGGTAATTTGGTGGAGACCCTGGCGTACGCGAGGCCCACAGCATTCCTCGGTGTGCCCAGAGTCTGGGAGAAAATCTACGAGAAGATGATGATGGTGGCTCGCAGCAATGGGCCCATTAAAACCTGGATTGCAACGTGGGCGAAGGCCCAGGGCCTCAACTACAACATGAACAAGATGAACGGAGTCGATTACAAGAGTTGGGGGTACTTGATCGCCAAGTGGCTGGTGTTTAATAAGATCAAAGCCACACTGGGCTTGGACAGGTGCAGGATTTTCGTCACAGCTGCTGCGCCACTCAGTATTGAGATTAAAAAGTATTTTATGAGCCTCGATATACCTCTTATGGATGCTTTCGGCATGTCTGAGTGCGCTGGGGCTCATACGTTGTGTTTGAATGACCATTACAGGTACTTTTGACTGTGATTTTGTCGAAAAACATAGCGAGTTGGATGAAAAATTCCAGCAGATTTTTATTGAACTTCTAGTGAAAATTCTGTTGGTTTTTCGCCAATTCTATTTTTTTATAGAGAATGGAACAGAGAAGCTATTTTTTAGAAAAAATCAGGAGAGCTTTATCTTTCTTTATGACTTTTTATATTGAGACATTTTCTGTGGAAATTCCTTCTCGGTATTGAGATTGAAGAGGACTTTAAGAGCCTCGATTTTGCTGGAAAATAGAGCGAAAATTCTATTATCTTTTTTGCTAATTCTATTATTTGAAAAAAAAAGAGAATAAATCAATAAATAAATAAAATTAATTTATTTATTTAGTTTGTTTATTTATTTTTGTATTTATTTATTTATTTGAAATTTAAATAAATAAAAAATTTTTGTAGATTGGGAAGTGTTGGGAGAACTTTGAAGGGCTGTAAGACGAAATTGGATAATCCTGATGAGACAGGAGAGGGTGAGATATGCATGCTTGGTCGACACGTCTTTATGGGATACATGGGGGAACCGGAGAAGACGAGGGAAGCTAAGGATGACCAGAATTGGCTGCACAGCGGGGATTTGGGAAGGCTCGATGGTCAAGGATATCTGTTCATCACTGGTGAGTTTAATTATCTCTCACTCAAGAGATGAATTATCTCCAAACGACCCTCACATTTTCTGGAATAAAAAAATTACTCTGGAATTAGGCAATTTGATTTGTTTTTTATTCTTATTTTTTTATGGTTTAACGTGGGGTATTCTTTGACATATTATTGAAAAATTGGGAATTGTTTACTCAATTATGATGAAAATATATTTGTCTTACAGGGAGAATAAAGGAATTGATCATCACTGCTGGCGGTGAGAATATTCCCCCTGTCCAGATTGAACAGGCACTATTGAAGGAATTACCAGCGCTGAATAATGCAATGCTCATTGGCGACATGAGGAAATATCTGACGATATTGGTGACCCTCAAGGTTCGTTCATCATCTCTTGATCTTTTTCTTGTATTTTATCGTGAGAAACAAATCAAATTAAATCATTTATGCCGAATTGTTTAACACAATCCAACTCTATTTCAGTGAAAATTATTGAGATTCATAATTTTCATGTAGAATTTTTATATTAATACCCACAGACGGACATGGATTTTGAGACTGGTGGCCCCCTGGACACGCTGTTTCCCTCAACAAGATCTTGGGCGAAGTCAATCGGCAGTAAAGCCACAACAGTCTCCGAAATAATTCGCACACGAGATCCCGCAATCTACAACGCCATTGAGAAAGCAATAGAGCGAATGAATCTTCATGCAACGAGTAATGCTCAGAGAGTCCAGAAATTCACGATTCTCCCTCACGACTTCTCCATTCCCACTGGAGAACTGGGCCCCACTCTGAAGCTGAAGAGGAGCGCTGTCATTAAACAATATGGGGATCTCATTGAGGAGATGTACAAGTAATGGATTAATGAAAATTAATTATCGTATAATCGCATAATCAGCTCACGTGGTGGAAGATATCGGATTTAGGTGGGGTACTTTGGCCTAGTGTCTGCAATTCATGCCCAAGGAACAGCCAAAAATTATTATTTAATTGTCTATTAGGGGTTAATTTGTTTCCAACGACTGAGGCGTTTGGTTTTTCGTCGTGCAGAAAAAGATTTCATTGAAAAATGACACTCCAATGGACTTCTATTAGTTTTCAATGGAAATGTTGGATTGAGAATATTTATTAGAATAAACCAATAGAATTGGATTTTTCTATGCAACTCACGGAGTCGTTGAATTAGAATAGCTTTTCGTACTGTGTAAATTGCTGAGGAGAGGTGTAAATACAGGGAATATTTTGTAATTCTCTGAACCATCGAGATGTATGGCAAAAACACGAGAAGTATGGTCCTGTCTTTTTACTGTAAATGAAAAATCGCAGATGTTTTTTTGAAAAATTATGATTTTTGGCGAATGAATACTTAAGTAATAACACTAAGAAAGTGCCTTTCAACAGATGAATGACGAAAATTGTTGACGAATTGTGCCGAGTTTAATTATACCGAGAATTGACTAGAATTAATTTATTAATTCATGGTGAAGGTACTTATCCCATTGAATTGAGGGGAAAATGAATGAAGGGAGAATTTTCGTTACTTTCAGGTTGGTTAAATAATTGATGGAATGTGATATATGTATTTACCATTAATTATTTGAGTAATGATGCATAACGTCCGAGTGAAGATCACAATATCTAACGTGAATACGTCGCAATTGAGGTGCATATGGAATATCTTGTAGGTAATTATGGTTTTGCAGTAGAAAAATTGAGACAATTATATCGATAGGGTGACAATAAACACGATTTATGTTCTTGGTTTATTTTAATTTAGTGGAGGTAACAGGCACTTTTTGTATTTGCCATAATCGAGCGGTGAAAAGTTGTGTATAATGTAATATTTATAATAAAAGCCATGCAACAAGGTTTTCTTTCTTAATCATTTATTCATTACACGAGCCATTTGCTGAGACCTCAACTGGCTAATTTCTCATATAAAAATAAATATGAATTTTGAGGGGGAGACAGATGTTGGGAGAAAAGAGTGCATTATTTCTTCTTCAATTATTCGGTGTATATTACTAAAATTTTTGTTCAGTTGATTTTATTCATTTTTACAGTATCTCAGGCTGCATTTTCCACTCCTTTTTTTGTATTCTTATGTTAGTGGCTAGATGATACAGATTTTAACAACAATCTGACTCGTTTTTTTTCAACAAGAAAAATATTCTAAGCAAATCACAGCGATTGGTAAAATGCAGATCTATTAATTTTCTATTTTCAATTTGTTTGAATAATTCATTCTGTCAGCAGAGAAAAATAATTCGACCGAATCAATGATTGTTATTCTAGATGACTGATGTAAAATATTGGGGAAACACTCATGAGGGGAAAATAATTATTTAGTATTTAAAAATTTTACAAGTACACTTTCAACCACTGGATTAATTCTAACGTCCAGCATTTTCCTACTCTCACTGAGGAACAAAATTAATTACTTAATTACATTACAATAAAAAAAAGATCCTCTCATTCGTGGACATGAATATGCGACGTATAAATACAATTAATTTGTTGAAATCGTGTTCCACGACCAATTGATTACCAATAATTAGAAATCGATTCGCTCTACTTCTCATGTGGTTCAGGCGTTCGATCGAGCATTCTTGAATTATCTCGGATATATATCGAATTAACTATCGAATCATAATAAATTGTCCTCACGATGATAATCATCAGTGCTGATGTTTTACGAAGTAGTCGATGTGTTGAATTTCTGTTGGATTATCGATGTTTTACGCTGGGGGACTGTCTCTGGAGTTGGAATGGCATCACCAGTGGAGCAAACACCCAGTGGCCCTGGGGGTTTTGGTTTTGCTGTGGATTTTTGCTTTGCCATTTGGTAGTCACCTGAATCGAAGAATTTTTGCTGCAGGGGAATTTTAAAAATTCATTAGTTGAGTGATTATAATTTTTTCTGAAGATATAAAGCACATCTGCGCTTTTTTGGAAGATAGTCAAGTCGATTGAGATTTTTCATTGTTTTCTTCATTAATTTAATTGAGTTCTTCGTGAATTAATTTATTTGCAGATTTCGGAATAATCTAGAGAGGAAGTGTGACAGTAGTTTGAAAATGATGGTTAAATAATTGTTTGTTTTTAAAATAATCTGGTTGTCCATTTTACGCAATTCTCTGTTCAATTTGAGGTCAATTTGACGTGAAGTAACGTTTATTGTACCGTAATTGAGGTATTGTCAACTATATTCCTATTTATCTAGTGAAATTATTCAAAGTTAATGTCAACTTACTTCAACTACTTTAAAAACAAGTGTTATCTGAGAAAACCCTCTCAAGTTGATTAAGAAATGTCCCAATGAACAATAAAGCTCATTCACTCAAAAATATGACGAAAATTGTGACTAATCCTCAACAACCCCAACAATCAATAATTAATGTTGACCCAATCAATAAGTTTCAGTTGCTTTACATTCACCTGACCTTGAAAAATGCTAGTCAAGTACAATGCAACATCAATCCCCTCAAAATAAAAATCCCAAAGCGAATTATCAATAAATTAAATTACCCCCTTGGCCAGTCTTTTCTGGAGGAACGCCGAGTGTCCACTGATTGGCCGACCCCCTGCATTTGGAAATTTGGCCTTGAGTTTCGCCTCCTCCAGCTTCTCAATGGCATTTGACGATAACTAAACAACAAAAAAATGAAAACAAAGTGACATCACTGAAATAATTCAGAATGAGCCTAAACACAGGAACTTTGTGCTTTGAAAAATCGACAATTGGAGCGAATTGTGGGGTTAAAAATGGAGCGGAGTAGTTGATCCCCGAGTCATGTGACGAATGGTGATAATAAAATAATTTCTGGGGTTATCACCTCGGGAACTTGAGGTGGTTCCATGGTCGTCTGCTCGTCGCTCATTTTTGCTCGTTTAGGCGTAATGTTGCTTTCAATGAGTACACGCTTGACACCAGTCACCCTCGGCAGTCACCTATCAAAGCCTCCGAAATCGTATGACATGGAGATGGCGGTTAAAATCAGTTGCACTGAAGCCCGTATTTGTCGATGTCTCAGCGCCGATGAGAATGAAATCTCGTTAAATTAATTAACACGCTGTTGCTGATAATTCAACGGCAATTATCGGTTTTACGTTGTTGGAGGTGAATCGTTTGGATAACGAACGAGGAAATAATCAGGGAATTGTCAACAATGAAGGGAATATCGAGGAATGAGGGAGAGCGGGCGTTCATGCACGTCATATGGGTGAAAGTTACTAGAAGTTCGTCGCCAAAACTGGGGAAATAAAAGTTCTAGGGAGTTTTGGGGGTGATTCAGCGAAATGATGAGGTGAATGATGAATTTATTGTTGTTAATTTGAAAAGAGGTGTTTGGAAGTTGAGGGAATGTGCAAAGAGGGGCGGGAGGGGTGAGGAAACGTCATTTTTCGAGGAAAAGAGGGTTGTCTAGGGGAGGGGGGAGCTTTTCGCTGTGGTAGGACTGGTCCGGCGATTTAAACTCTCCGGATGCTCCGAAATCGTTGGGGTTCAGCTGGGTCTCCTCTGCAACATGAGAAACATGGATTCAACGAGAAAGGTGAGGATTTATTGTTGTATGGACCTGAGAGGTGCTATTTTATTGAATACTCCGGAAAGTAGCCTATTAGTTTGTAACGATACGTGTGGAAATGTCGATGAAACCCATCGTTGTTAACAATTTCAATATTTTTTAGCAGAAATTTCAGGAATGATTTTTGTACACAAATTAGTCCATAAGAAAGGCAATTAGAGAATATGAAATTAAGAGGAAACAAAAGTACAGAATGAGAAATAAAATAACACCATGAGAGAATTAAGAAGAATATTTAAAAAATTCACTTCTTTAATAAATTAATTGATTAACTCCTCGCACTTTTATGACTCTCAAAGTACAAAAATTGAGATAAAACAGAAATATAGAATAAAAAATAAAATAACACCATAAGAGTATTTCAAAGACTAGGGGAGGTTGGGGTAAAACGGACACTTGATTTTTTTTTAATGTCAATGAGGGGTTGAAATGTTGATAAAATTTAATAATTTTTTTTTTCAATACAAAGAACAATTCATTCCCTTTGTGACGAGCCTAAATTGAGCACAATTGATCAATTTGTTTCTGAGTTATGAATAATTTTAAAAAAGTCTAAAGTGTCCGTTTTGCCTCACCGGTGACCGGCCAATCGATCAGGGCCTTTTTATCACAATCAAAATAATCACGGCAAAAATATCACAAACCAAAATATCATTCAAAAATATCATTTTTAAATACCATTTTTAATGATGAAATATCATTTTTGTTTGTGATATTTTTGACGTGATTTTTTTGTCGTGATATTTTTGTCCGTGATAAAAAGTACTGTAACCGCCTCACCCTCCCCTACTAAGCAAAAATACTAGCAAATAATTCACCCCTTCAATAGATTAATTAATAAACTCCTCGCCCTCTTATCACTCCCCAGATGAACTGGCACTCGTCCACAATCTCCCTGAACGCGAGTTCGATAACAGGTAGTCAAACGAGTACCAGAAGTGCGTACCGTCCACGGGATCCCCTGCAAATCCGTCAAGCCGACGAGACAAAAGAGAAACTGGAGCCCCTGATGAAGGGGATTCACGAGACATCAGCGGAGAACAACGCGTTCATCAAAGACTCGATGGCTCTCCTGAAGGCCCTGGACATCGAGCCGAGAGGACTCTCGCCAGAGACGACTGACCGCCTGGACAAAGTGTCGCTGATCCTGAAAACCGAGAACCTGGCGTCCCCTGACGAAACCCTACTAACGATATCTCGTAACAGAAGGCGACTCGATGGCATTCAGACATCGAGGATTGACAGAAACCTGAAGAGGAAGTACGAGGACCTGTGCAGTCGTTACGCGAGGCTCGAGGAGAAGGTGAATAACGCCCAGGAGCGGGTGAATTTCATAACTGATTTTGTCGACTCGGCACGAGAATGCAATGAGAGGGAATACTCCGAGATTATCCACAAGGCGACGAAGTTGAACGAGTACAGAGAGACTGCTCGTAATCTGGAGAATGAGCTTGCTAGGCTCGATGTGGCTGACGTCTATCCTGACAGGATTCTGGAGAAGTACAGTTACTACTTGGGGGCCACTGGGGAGCTGGCAGAGTTGAATAAAATTGTCAATCAGTATGGAGAGCTGCCTGCTGACATTCTGCAGGCCAAGGCTGCTGTCGAGCAGAAGGAGAAACGACGTCTCGAGGTGAAAAATTTGTTGGACGAGAGGATGATGAAGTAGGATGATGAGTGCATTCTTGAGGTTTAACTTGATGAGACAATAAGTTTGTAGTTTAGGGAATAAAATGGTAAGTTTTGATAAAAATGAGGAAGATGAGGGACTTTACTAAAGAATTAATCATTAATCATCCTTAAGGGGGTTATTTCGACGTGAAAAATTTGTTGGATGAGAGAATGATGAAATAGGATGAGTGCATTCTTGAGGTTTAATTTAATGAGACAATTAGTTTGTAGTTTAGGGAATAAAATGGTAAGTTTTGATAAAAATAAGGAAGATGATGGACTTTACTAAAGAGTTAATCATTAATCATCCTTAAGCGGGTTATTTCGACGTGAAAAATTTGTTGGATGAGAGAATGATGAAATAGGATGAGTGCATTCTTGAGGTTCAATTTGATGAGACAATTAGTTTGTAGTTTAGGGAATAAAATGGTAAGTTTTGATAAAAATGAGGAAGATGAGGGACTTTACTGAAGAATTAAGCATTAATCATCCTCACGAGGGGTATTTCGACGCGAAAAATTTGTTGGATGAGAGGATGATGAAATAGGATGAGTGCATTCTTGAGGTTTAATTTAATGAGACAATTAGTTTGTAGTTTAGGGAATAAAATGGTAATTTTTGATAAAAATGAGGAAGATGAGGGACTTTACTGAAGAATTAAGCATTAATCATCCTCACGAGGGGTATTTCGACGCGAAAAATTTGTTGGATGAGAGGATGATGAAATAGGATGATGAGTGCATTCTTGAGGTTTAATTTAATGAGACAATTAGTTTGTAGTTTAGGGAATAAAATGGTAACTTTTGATAAAAATGAGGAAGATGAGGGACTTTACTGAAGAATTAAGCATTAATGATCCTCACGAGGGGTATTTCGACGTGAAAAATTTGTTGGATGAGAGAATGATGAGATAGGATGAGTGCATTCTTGAGGTTTAATTTAATGAGACAATTAGTTTGTAGTTTAGGGAATAAAATGGTAACTTTTGATAAAAATGAGGAAGATGAGGGACTTTACTAAAGAGTTAATCATTAATCATCCTTAAAGGGGTTATTTCGACGTGAAAAATTTGTTGGATGAGAGGATGATGAAGTAGGATGATGAGTGCATTCTTGAGGTTTAATTTAATGAGACAATTAGTTTGTAATTTATGAAATAAAATGGTAAGTTTTGATAAAAATGAGGAAGATGAGGGACTTTACTAAAGAATTAATCATTAATCATCCTTAAGGGGGTTATTTCGACGCGAAAAATTTGTTGGATGAGAGGATGATGAAATAGGATGATGAGTGCATTCTTGAGGTTTAATTTAATGAGACAATTAGTTTGTAATTTATGAAATAAAATGGTAACGCCGTAAAAATTCCACTTTCATCAATCAAAAATATTATTCATACAAAACGAAGAATAATCTACAGTTGTTTACCCAATAATCGTATTCACAATATCAAAATCCATATTTAGATTTCGTTTGTTTCCTAGCCATTCTGTTCGCAGCCCATTGATTCTGCAGCTCGATCTCCATGGCTTTGGCTTGATGCGCCAAGTAGGTGATTTGGTGCTTCTTCTTGGAGGCACTGCTGGGCCCAGCACTGGACAGAGACACTGTCCTCTGCACCGGCTCCTCCGTCAACGCCTTCACCAGCCACTCCCTCTCGTCCGGCTTTATGTCGTCCCCACTGATGTCGATGATATTCGTCCCCTGGATGAGTTCGTTCTTCCTTTTTATCCCTCGTTTCCCGCAGAGATACTCGATTGCTTTCTCGTCGAAGGCCACATTACCCTCGGCATCCAGGTGATACTCCTGCTCAGGTACTGGTAGTTTGGGGCCCACTTCCGCCTGATTCTTCAGGAGAATCTCGTCTCGGGGGAGGTTCATCACTGTGCTCCTCAGGGTCTGAGTCTCCTCAGCTCTTGGGGACATTTCTGGGGGGGTTTTGCTGGAATTTTGGGGGGAATCTCTCTCTGGGGGCGGAGGCAGCATGAGGGATGCCATCGCCTCCTCAGGCACTGGTATTTCCACTGATTTCGATAATGAGAAAAAGTCCGGGTTCTTCTGGGGCACTGAGTGCCTCTCGTCTTCTTCGTCCTCGGAGTTTGAGTCGTATTTTAGGGAATTCAGGGCAGAGGCTTTCACTGGCTCCGGCTTTTTCACGGGCTTTCGGAGCTGCGAGGGCGTCAGGGGGGGCCCTGGGTTCTCGGACTTTCTGAGAACGTGGGGGACGAGATTCTTGGCGCTTGGGAGGGACGCCCCGGGGGCTGGGAGCATACTGAAGAGACCACTTCCACTCTGGAATTCAGGAAAAGAAATTTTTGGTACGAGTCAGGGTGAAGAGGAGTACATTTGCATTTGTTCTTATCTTGATATTGGCGGAGGGAGATTCAACAATTTTGGGGGATCAACTGAATGTTGATAGATTTTTTTCGTTCATTTTTTGAGGAAATTTTAGATTTGTGCTAGAATATTCAGAGTTGCGGTGCTTCATTTCTTGTGAATTAATCTTTGTTTTAAATTAAATTCGTCAGAGTAATTTTTGATTAATTTAGGAAGATGTTTACTCACAGATGAAGGCTGTTTCCTCGTCTTCCTCTCCTCCATCTCCTCGTCGACATCTTTGAACTGAAATAAATGGTAAATGTGAATTAATATCAAATAATAATAGATGAATCAATGATAAATTGACAATTAGGGATAAATTAATTCAGTACTGGAGAAGTGGAAATTTCTCTTCAGATTTTTTTCAACTCACGTCAGATAGAGATGGAACTAGAAACTTCACAGGGGCTTTCTCCCTCTTCTGAGGGAGTTCTGTGGGCATTTGAGGGCTTCTGGTCACAGGAACTTCATCATCTTCCTCTAGAGTAGCTCGACAGCTCCTCGGTTTGGGTAGAGAATTGAATAACGAAGGTTCAGGGAGACTTTCGTCCCCTCTGGACTCCTTTCCCTGGATTTTATCCACCACTTCTGGCAGAGGCTGTTCACTTACTCTCGACTGCCTCCCATTGTTTGTTATTATTTTTGGAGTGTCTGAGGGGTTTTGTTCGTCGGACGTAACCTCATCTTCACTCTCGTCACTGCTGCCGTAAGCTACTAGACCTCCCAGGCTCATCCCGAGGATTTTTTAACGAATACGAGAATTTTTTCGAAGAAAAAAATTAATTTCAGTGGAATTTCCCGTTTTTTGGGTTAATTTATGTTTAAAATCGCGTGGAAAGTGTTGAAATCATTGGGATGACATTTTACCAACAAAAATTGTCAACAAACTCACGAGGAAATCTCGAGGGGGTGAGCGCATGCGCAATGATGCGCAATATGGCGGCCAGTGCTTGAGCGTTTGACTTTTGTCTGCGGTTTTTTGGAGAAAACGAGGGGAAAATCAGTGGAAAAAACATCAGTCACGCAGTAATTAATTGATTACAATGGGCGGTAATAATTTGAAGGCGAAATTGGAGCTTATTGTGGAGTATTATATACGGAAAACATGTAAAAACTTCGGAGGGAAAAAAATCTCCAGTCCCGTGCGCAGCTCCTCCGCGCATACCCAATATGGCGGCCGACGTTGGCACTGAACGACGAGTTTGGCGTTCGCTCTTGGTTTTTTGGAGGAAAAAACGGGTAAAATTGACGAAATAATTACTAATAATGCCATAATTAATTGATAATAGTGGTTTGTAATGATGTCATAATGAAATTGGTGTTCAGTATGAGTTATTACAACCGCTAAACATGTAAAAACGTCGTCTGAAAAAAATCTTGTCCCTTGCGCAGCTCTCCTCCAAAAAAGACAAAGTCGACAAAATAATCATTAATAATTCAATAATTAATTAATGAGATGGACAGTAATTAGTTAATCACCAAGTTGGTGTTTATTACGGAGCATTACAAGCGCTAAACATGAAAAAAGTTCACAAGAAAAATTGTCAGTCCTGTGCGCAGCTCCTCCGCGCATGTCCAATATGGCGACTGGCCTTTGGCACTGAACAACGGGTTTGGCGTTGGCTCTTCGTTTTTTTGAGGAAAAAGAGTAAAATCGTCGAAATAATCAGTAATAATGCAGTAATTAATTAACGAAATGGACAGTAATTAATTAATCATCAAATTGGTGTTTATTGCGGAGCATTACAAGCGCTAAACATGAAAAAAGTTCACAAGAAAAATTGTCAGCCCTGTGCGCAACTCCTCAGCGCATGTCCAATATGGCGGCCGGTGTTTGGCACTGATCGACGGGCTTGGCGTTCGCTCTTGGTTTTTTGGAGGAAAAACGGGTAAAATTGACTAAATAATCGCTAATAATGCAATAATTAATTAACGAAATGGCCAGTAACGAATTAATCACCAAATTGGTGTTTATTACGGAGCATTACAAGCGCTAAACATGAAAAAAGTTCACAAGAAAAATTGGCAGTCCTGTGCGCAACTCCTCAGCGCATGTCCAATATGGCGGCCGGTGTTTGGCACTGATCGACGGGCTTGGCGTTCGCTCTTGGTTTTTTGGAGGAAAAACGGGTAAAATTGACTAAATAATCGCTAATAATGCAATAATTAATTAACGAAATGGCCAGTAACGAATTAATCACCAAATTGGTGTTTATTACGGAGCATTACAAGCGCTAAACATGAAAAAAGTTCACAAGAAAAATTGTCAGCCCTGTGCGCAACTCCTCAGCGCATGTCCAATATGGCGGCCGGTGTTTGGCACTGATCGACGGGCTTGGCGTTCGCTCTTGGTTTTTTGGAGGAAAAACGGGTAAAATTGACTAAATAATCGCTAATAATGCAATAATTAATTAACGAAATGGCCAGTAACGAATTAATCACCAAATTGGTGTTTATTACGGAGCATTACAAGCGCTAAACATGAAAAAAGTTCACAAGAAAAATTGGCAGTCCTGTGCGCAACTCCTCAGCGCATGTCCAATATGGCGGCCGGTGTTTGGCACTGATCGACGGGCTTGGCGTTCGCTCTTGGTTTTTTGGAGGAAAAACGGGTAAAATTGACTAAATAATCATTAATAATGCTATAATTAATTAATCATGATGGATGACAACGATTTTACGATGGAATTGGCGGCTACTCTGGTGTTTTACCGATAACGATATGAAAATAACGAAAATAACGAAATAACGATATGAAAGTTGTGGACGTCCAAATTCTCTCATCTCTGCTTGATCGACGTCTTTGTGACGTTGCAAGATGGCGCCTGCTGTGTCATTCTGGACAAGGGACAATTGTTTAGAACATTTTGACGTGTTTATTGACTAAAATTATTAATTAAATTTAATTAATTAAACAATGAGTAACCGTGGAACGTGTGGCAAAAATGGACATGGAGGACTCAGTTTGTGATTTTGTGGTTGCGAAATGTGATGAAGTGTTTTCGGGAGTTTCGTTATTGTCGACGTGGTAATTAATACGCGAGATGACGTTCGGTGTTATTGTCTTTTCCGGGTAAATTGGGCTTTTTAATTTTTAAAATCGGGAGTGCGGTGCGAAGTAGTTTAATTAGTGGATTTCGGGATGTAATTAGTGTTTGTGAGAAGTGCCGAGGAATCAGGGGGAGAGAATTTCCAGATCATCGAGGAATTTCGGGGTTGATGGAGACATCCCGAGCTGCAGGTGGACTTCACGACTCGGTAAGTCATCAATTATGGGGAATATATTGTTATTTGATTAGTTTTTATTACTCCGTTCGAGGAATTTGGAGACGAGAGGGCGTCTGTTGTGTTACAAGAGAAAAATTAATTCAACAGAGCTCTGTGATAGGTACAAAATCGACAGTCGATTATGAAATTCTCTGTCTCTAAAAAATTGGATCAATTGAGCCGACAATTATTCGCTGAAAATCCCTTTGTTCAATCATAAATTAACTAATTAATGATTCGTTTCATTGAATAATAAAAAAATCTGTCAATTGAATTTTTTAATTCAAAATATTGAAGTTACAAATCTAGTAAGATGATTAATTCATATGACGTTTAAATTAATTTGAGCCAAAGAGACTCGAAGAATGACTTAATTACCATTTCATTGAATACAATTTCCGATTTTTCGAGAAAAAAAAACATTGAAAATAAATCCCTCATCTGATTTTCAATAAACTTCAGGATAATTCATTCAATTCTTAATTAATTATTCGTTCAGTTGAATAATTAAAAAATCAGTCAATTAGATTTTTAAACTCACAATATTTTAGTTACTAATCTAGTAAAATGACTAATTAATATGAAATTCAAATTAATTAGAGCTGAAGAGCCTTGAAGAATGATTTAATTACCATCTCACTGGGTCCAAATCCACGTCCGATGATTCGAAAAAAAAGATTGAAAAAAAAATCCCTCTGATTACTCTCGTCTGCAAAACCTTGCTCTTTTACGCAATTTTACCGTTTTATTAAAGTTTGCTCGCAAATGAAACGAAACCCATATAACCTACCTAATTTAGCGAGTAGCATTTTCGAGTGGGTACCACTCCAAGAGGAGTAGTAGGGCAGGGTTCTATTGACAGCGGTTATTGCCTAACTGCGTACCTCAACCTAATATGCGCCCTCTTCGTACCCCCTCCCCCCCCCAATGCTACTGGCTTTCACCACTGCCTCTATCCCACGTAGACGGGGGTGAATCCCGGGTATATCTGTCTATGCGAAATAGGGGTGAGGATTTTTACCAGCTTGTAGCTAAATTCAACAGTGGCATAATTACCTCTGCGATGGTTTGATCAAATTTAGGTGTAATAGATCATTTCAGTGAACTCATGATTATTGAGTTGGGGGAAAAAGTTGGAAAAATCACCGAACAAGTCAAGTAATCGCGTTGTCGACTTAATTTTCAGTACTTTTTCATCATTTATCGGACGAATGGAGCTAATTCCCATAATTGTGGGCTGGATATTAATTATATTTTTTTTTCGAAAATCATCATCTTTGGACATATATTTATCGGAATATTTATGTGAAAAAAATCATGAAATTTTAAGTTTCAATGAAAATTCAGTAAAATTCCAGAATTTTTTGGTTTTCTATTCATTTTCAGGGAAAAATGGAACGGAAATTAACACTTCTGTTTGATTTTTCCACGAAATTCTGAATTTTCAATGACAAGATTTCCTGAAATTTCAGTGGAACTTGAACATGATAAAAATTAATGGAATTTGGCACGGAAAATTCAGGCGAAAAATGTTAACAGTGCAGGGCAATGAAAATGCTATTCAACCGTGGAATTCAGTAAAAAAAAATTTCACAAACTCCAATAAATTCGTATTTACCCCAAACTTGTTTACACAATCTGGCGGCATTACCCCCGACATTGACATCCAGTAAGTGACATTAAAATTACATGTTACCCAGGGGCCAAACTTGTTGCAAACCATTTATAGAATAATCAGAATGTGGAATGGCCCATTGAACGATCGGGTTTATAGAACCCGTCTCCGAAGGTAGAGGCAGAGGATGTAGTCAAACTAGAGTGAAACAGTAACACGATGGGAGGAAGGGAGATGGATTGATAGGTATGCCAGTGCAGAGGTCCTACCGTGGCAGTTTCAAACGTTGATGTGTTAATATTGGTAGAGCTAATTTGATGGTTTAATCAATTTCCGTGGGTTGACGGGAGTTTAATAGTGATGTCATCATTTTCACCAGCAATACAATAGGGTTTAATCTACGTCCAAAACTACCGTCAGCCAATATAACCACAATCAAACTAAGTTTTAAATGAAATCATACAGTTAATCACGTTTCAATCTTGTTGGAATGCGAGATCTTGTTTTCTAGGAATTTATCGGAGAAAAATATTTGTGCTTCCATTTTAACATTCAGCAAACAAATTAAAAAATTTTCTTTTGAAGGAAGATTGATGAAATAATTGAAAAATTGCAATTTTTTAAAATTACGAGCATTTTAAATAAATTATTTATAAACAGTCGATTTCACGCCTAAGAAAATTATGGTTTAGAAAGTTTAAACAATTTCAATTATTTATTTATGAATAGGGAATGTTAAAAAAAAATTCTGTGCAAAATGTCATTTGAATGTCGATTGAATGTTCCCCATTACGGGCGATTTTTTCATTCATATGACGATAATTGGACTAAATATGTCGTAATCAGGGGACTTGATGATTTGATTAGTTAAACTTTGGAGGTCTGAATTTAAATGTCCATATCGAACCGTTAGAAAACATTTTAAAAATCTAAAAAAAATGAAACGTTTACTTATGAAGGAAGATTGATAAAATAATTAAAAAATTGCAATTTTTGGAAATTACGAAGATATTCTACAAATGATTTGTACACAATCAATTGTCCACCATAAAAATCATTTATTCGGAATCGTAACAAATTTATTCATATTCCGAATTTTACCAGAAATCAATTTCACGTCTGAGAAAATAAAATTTTCAAAAGTTTAAACAATTTTAATTATTTAATTACGAACAACGAATGTTAAAAAATAATAATTCCCTGCAAAATGTAATTTGAATGATGCTTAATATTCATGATTTTTTTCAAATTTTTTGGTTTTAACTTTAAACACCGAGGGTTCCAATGATTTTAATTAGCACTCGTACGAAGAAATTTGTGAAATCTTCCATTCCAATTTCAACAATGTTCCCCATTACGAGGGATCTTTTCATTCATACGACGATAATTGGACTAGACATGTCGTAATCGAGCGATTTAGCGAGGTCCCTCAGGAACTACGGTGTGTCGAACGTATACAGTGAATGTCAAGGGAAGTGTGAACAATTTAATGCATTGTACAATGTACAGATGAGACAGCCAGTGGTAGGAAGAATAAAGTGAGTGTGAGAGAGAGTGTGAAGCATCCACATGGATACGGGTATAATTATTGGTAGGCCGTTTGAAACTAACTGTTTCCTTCATTAGCAGTCTCAGTTCGGCATAGTCGTTTTCCCACCCGCTTCGCAAAATTTCTCGTGGCGCGCGAGAGACGAATTGCCCACCATTATCATAATTGCGCTATTACCGATAATATCAGAAGGTGGAGGGTAGTTTCAACGGCGTTTTCCCCACTGTACCAAATGCGCTTATAATCCATTTTCTATTTATAGTTATATAGTTATAATGTTGTGTTGGGCTATATAGGGCTTTTTAGTTGAGTGCGAAAATACCTGGGGGTAGACTACTGCGGTTACCACTTCATCCCTCTCTATTTCGGGGAGGGGAGAAAGTTTTTGAGGGTATTTACGCGATATTTCGAAAGTTTGGGGATTACTGGAATCAACAAAAATGTTGATTTATTCGTGCAAAGGTGGAGTTTTTTTAATTGTAGGGCTTTAGGTTTCAGTGGCGACTGATAATTGTGTTTATTGAAAACAGGAAGAGCAATTTGATTATTAATTTATTATTAGTTCAGAATTAATTGTTGATTAATTTAGAATTAATTGATTATTAATTCATTGAAAACAGAAACTTTTAAAAAATAGAAATTTTTGTGAATATCAAGTTTTGGAATATTTTGGAAGTTGCTGGGGCAGAACAAGTCGTTTTTAAAGTTATTTTTTACGAATATTTTCGTCAGAAGGTGTTAATTAAGAACAGGAAATTGTTCATAAAAAAATAATGATTAATCATCACTGTTGTATTTACGTAGCGTTTCGAAGGTTTGGAGATTAATGAAATTTTAAAAAATGTAGATTCATTTATGAACTCATGTATTTAAAAAAAAATTTTTTTTAGAGGATTGTCAAATTAAAACATGAGTGTTAAGTTAATTATTGATTAAAGACCAATGATAACAATTTAACAAAACAACAAAATCGAATTTTCTTCTTAATTATAATTAAAATTTGTATTAGTTCCATTTTTTTTGCCTCATTCCGAGGGATGACGAACGCGTATTGAAATTTTTCGTCAACAACGCGAGATTGTCCGTTTTGCAGAGCAATTTTTCATAACATCAATTATTAATTTTCATTGGTGGAAATGATAGGTTGTTTTCCCCTGATTTTCATCTAGTTTATGCCACATATTGATGAGAATATAGACCCACTCAATTCGCAATTAGCCGTCACCGTGGGTGGTCCAGTGATCCTGAGCGTGACAGTTTTTACAAAAGGGTTTTTTGATGTTGCACAATAAGCGGAAGGGTAATGTAGTAGCGGTTTGCCTCAATCCTTCAAATAAAATCTCATGTGCCATTAGGGCCTGATACACACTTTGACCCCCACAAAGCGAGCTATAATGCCCGGGATAATAACCATGGTAAAACCACAGGATATTGCGGTCTTTTCTCTGTTCCTGCAATTTCCTTAAAATAAGAAAATCGAAATAAAATGGAGGACGCGACGGGTGAAGACATGGAGAAAAAATTGAAGAAGAATTGCAACAAATGAAAACATTAATAAATGTGACAAATTATCAAATGAACTTGAATAACTGTTTGGGAATTTTTCGGGGATGGAGAATGATTTTTCTTAACAATTTTATACGGTCGTTCGGCCTCACGTCGATCTTTTTTTTTACCGAACGAATCGCAAGTTATCCACCGCATAAAGTATTTTTTATTGAGAGAAAAATTACCGGAGCAAGTCAAGTAATTGTGGAGTGAACTCGATTTTCAGTACTTTTTCACTCTGTATCGGGGAAAAGTGCGAGACGAATAGTGAATTTTTTCCGTTGTACCGGAAAAATTGATTGAACGTAGGGGTAATTTTTGGCAAAACTGTAAAATTTATTCTGCATTCCATAAAAAATTATCCCTGTAACGGAGAATGTTTTTTCCGTTTTTAAGGACGAGTTCGGTATTTTTTTCCATTCAGATGGGTGCAAGAAAAATAATTTCCTACCACATGATAATGAAAATGATTAAACAATTCGAAAATTCAAGCAAGAATTTCCCTGAATTATCGATCCAATTCCATGAACGATTTGATCTTAAATTGAATTCAAATTCACAACATTGAGAATTTAAGTGCAACTGTCGCTTAATTAAAAACAAAAAATTCCAACACTGGAGCATAATTTTTGCATCCGTTGATGTGTTTTTTTTTAACCGAACGAATCGTAAAATATCCTCCGCAGTTATTTTTTTATTCAATTGCATTTCGCTCTGAAATTACCTTTCGTACAGCAAAATTTGCCACAATTTTTTAGATAATTCTCGTATTGAAATTGCGAGAATGATTACTTACTAGAGACACGATGAAAATTGATTAAAGAAAAACGTTTCAATCCGTTTTATCGTCATCATCTTGAGAATATTCAATGTAATTAGGAATATTAATTTCGTTTTCAGTAATAGGACGATGCTCGGGACATTGAACGAGCACGGCAGAAGGGGGGGTGGGGGAGGGGGTGTGCTCCCGCGTTTTGAATGCAGATGTCAACCCATTATCATCCTCCATACCCCAACTGTACTGTTACAATGGATACGATATTCTCTCTCCCTCCTGTTCTTCATCTCTCGCGAGCTCACTCCCTCGTTATTGTCACATTTGAACGAACGTTTTCACCGTCAACTTGACAATGTTACTTTGGATTCTCAATTCCTCACGCTTGTTATTATTATCGAGTGAATTATTCTTAATGAGAATAATTTTTTTGTCATTCTCATTGAGAATAATTCACAATTTTATTCATAATAACTTGGAATTTTATTGTCATGACGTGAAATGTTACATTTACCAGTGATTATTCATAAAAAAATAGTAACTCTCGTATTAATTTCACTGAATTCTCATTCTGAAGGTTCACGCTCTTTTCACGGAGAGAAATATTCAGTAAAAATTACGGATTTTTCAGGGGAAAGTCGACTGTCGGCCAAATTGAATTTTTCCGTCGAGTGAACGTTGATTCTGTATTTTCTGGCCCCCCTAATGCCACTGAGACCCTCACTTGCCCCAGAAATGCAGAAATAAAAAAACAAATTTTTTCCACCCGGAGCCAAAGTGCTATATTTAGCCTTTTTTCGGGGGGAAAGTCGACTTTCGCCAAAATCGAATTTTTCCGCCGGGTGAACGTTGATTCTGTATTTTCTGGCCCGCCTAATGCCACTG
>NW_021680418.1:213810-226689 GCF_001412515.2 Diachasma alloeum
TTTTTTTTCCACCCGGAGCCAAAGTGCCATATTTAGCCTTTTTTCGGGGGGAAAGTCGACTTTCGGCAAAAACGAATTTTTCCGCCGAGTGAACGTTAATTAGTACGTTAACGTAGTAATTCTTATTGAATTTTTCTCTGCGTGTGTTTTATATTTTTTTCTGTTGCGGTGTTTCAATAAATTTTTTTTCGTCATCCCCTTACATACATTTAATTTTCAGCTGAAACGAATAAACTGGGATCTTTATACCTGAAGAAGAGAAACGTTGAATTGAGAGTGAAGTAGAATAAAAGGTGGTGTGGGTACTATTTTAAAATGGAATAGGATGGCAGTGAAGGGGGGACGGGGTAGGGAGGGGGAGGGAGACGTTTAATAAAAGTACGAATATCGCCAATAACTCGGTCTCTCATTCTTGAATAATTTCCACTCTATCGGAAAATAATTATACTTTATCGCGGGTGCCTCTCGACGATTCTCAAATCGCTCAATTATACTTTTTATCCTTTATCCCTCACCCTCCATCGGGCAGTCCCTCTCTTATTACTCATTCTACCTTTCATTTTCTTCCGTCGCCCGTAGCCCATCATTGTCTCGATCCAATCTGGATATGGGCGCAAGTATCACTGATAGATGGCTTTTGCTCTTTTTATTCGTTAATGCCTTTTCTTTTCTGCTTTATTTATTCATTGTCTGTGGGAGAATCATTGGATTTCTTTTGTTGATTGTGAATTAATGATTTTTGATGAATTTCTTCGGGAGTCGAATGCAAAAAATACACGGAGAGAAAAATTCAGATTCCGACATTTCAGATTTCTTCTCTTTCATTCCCATAAAAATTGCCAGAAAACGATTCCCCATTGCGGATTACGTGAATTGTTCCGTAATTTTTACTGAATATTTCTCTCCGTGTTGCTCATACATATTTCCCATTTTTTGGAGGAAGGATTTTGTCTCATAGTCATTAACAAAATAATGTGAAAAATTTCTGTGATTTTATCTCATGACTGGAATGATCTCACACACCTTTGATCGCCCAAAACGAATGGCAATGAATAACCGTCCATTGGATAGTGGAAAAAGCGCTCGACGAGAGCGACACGAGGCAGCCATTCACCATCGAATATCCCCAAATGATGGCGTAATAACCGCTCACTTATATCAATTTACCTTTCCGCGCTCTTCATAAAAGGTGCATTCACGCATTGCCGGTCGAAAAAGGGGAGCGAAGCAAGGAGAGAGGGAGATCCGTGTTATGTTGGAACCCTCATTCGTTACTGGGCAAAAGGGCCACCCTTCGAACCTCGTGATATCTGACCTTTAGCCATACTACTCCGTTGCTAACTCATCCTCTCTCGACTTTCTTCAATCCGTCACGTACTTCCGGACTCCTCTATTTTCCAACGTTTTACATAATCCCAGGATTCTCACTTGATGCTTCGTGCAATGGAACTCGCGATTACATCGTTTTATTACGGAGAACTATTGATTGAAATATATTGAATTTTTTTAGATTGAAAAGGGACTGGAGTCCTTTGTGCTTTTTTATTTGTCAGATATTACGTTGGGCAATTTTTTCATGGAATTGATTTTCAAAAAAATTGGGATTACCAATGTATTTGGTAGGAATTAGAAAAAATTATTTTGGGGGAATTGAGTTTATTCGAAGGCCGTGACCATTCACACCATTGCGTGAATCACTCCCGTACACTCCATACACTCCACGCATGCGTGAAGTTTGTGTTTCACGCAGCCGAATTTTCATACTGCTGTGTGTTTCACGCAGTTGAAGTTTCATACTACTGTGTGTTTCACGCAGTTGAAGTTTTATACTACTGTGTGTTTCACGCAGTTGTATTTTTATACTACTCTGTGTTTCACGGAGTTGTATTTTTGTGTTTCACGCAGTTGCATTTTGATACGCCTGTGTTTCACGCAGTTGTATTTTTAAGATGAATTGAATTGAATTAATTTTTTTTTTGCATTTTCGTTTTTCGCGATTATTTCGGAAACTATGAGAGATAGAGCCTTAAAACCAAATTTGGGTCCCCTATAGGCCAGTGGATGTCTCAGAATTGCGTTTTTCCACTTCCTAGGCCTTATACAAGATGAATTAAATTAATTTTTTTTGGCACTTTCGTTTTTCGCGATTATCTCGGAAACTATGAGATCCGATCAATTAGCCCCTCATGTATAGATATTCCAAATTTTTATTTTTTTCCTCATTGAAGTAGTTTTGAAAAAAATTGCGAGCTAATAAAAAACATGTGCTAGTTAGGACTTTTTTTAAAATAAATTTTTGAAAAATCTCCCCTAAAAAAAAGTCGTTATCACCCTTACTTCATTATTTCCAAAAAATTTTATCACCAATCGGTAGCAAATTGTTTGAAGATTTTTGCGAGTTAAGAAAAAATCGTCAATGCACTCCTATTATTGTGTAAATTAACAATTCCAATTTCAACTGAAAACCAGAGTTGATGACCAGAGTTTGTAGCAGCGACGTCAGACAAGATATGAATGTTTTTTTGAGCTCAAATGAAAGAGCGGGTCGAGAAATGGCGTGCAGAAGTCTTTAAAGATGACAAATCTCTCTAAAGATGATGTCTGTTTTCAATTGAAAAGCGCAATTGTGACAACATTTTCCAGTGGGTTCTAGGAGTCTCCCCTGGTTCAACACCATCTTTAGAGGTCCTAGCACGCCATTTCTCGACCCGCTCTTTCGTTTGAGCTCAAAAAAACATTCATATCTTGTCTGACATCGCTGCTACAAACTCGGGCCTACAACTCGGGCCTTCAATTGAAGGCCCGAGTTGTAGACCCGAGTTTGTAGCAAAGATATCAGACAAGATATGAATGTTTTTTTGAGCTCAAACGAAAGAGCGGGTCGAGAAATGGCGTGCTAGGACCTCTAAAGATGGTGTTGAACCAGGGGAGACTCCTAGAACCCACTGGAAAATGTTGTCACAATTGCGCTTTTCAATTGAAAACAGACATCATCTTTAGAGAGATTTGTCATCTTTAAAGACTTCTGCACGCCATTTCTCGACCCGCTCTTTCATTTGAGCTCAAAAAAACATTCATATCTTGTCTGACATCGCTGCTACAAACTCGGGCCTACAACTCGGGCCTTCAATTGAAGGCCCGAGTTGTAGACCCGAGTTTGTAGCAAAGATATCAGACAAGATATGAATGTTTTTTTGAGCTCAAACGAAAGAGCGGGTCGAGAAATGGCGTGCTAGGACCTCTAAAGATGGTGTTGAACCAGGGGAGACTCCTAGAACCCACTGGAAAATGTTGTCACAATTGCGCTTTTCAATTGAAAACAGACATCATCTTTAGAGAGATTTGTCATCTTTAAAGACTTCTGCACGCCATTTCTCGACCCGCTCTTTCATTTGAGCTCAAAAAAACATTCATATCTTGTCTGACATCGCTGCTACAAACTCGGGCCTACAACTCGGGCCTTCAATTGAAGGCCCGAGTTGTAGACCCGAGTTTGTAGCAAAGATATCAGACAAGATATGAATGTTTTTTTGAGCTCAAACGAAAGAGCGGGTCGAGAAATGGCGTGCTAGGACCTCTAAAGATGGTGTTGAACCAGGGGAGACTCCTAGAACCCACTGGAAAATGTTGTCACAATTGCGCTTTTCAATTGAAAACAGACATCATCTTTAGAGAGATTTGTCATCTTTAAAGACTTCTGCACGCCATTTCTCGACCCGCTCTTTCATTTGAGCTCAAAAAAACATTCATATCTTGTCTGACATCGCTGCTACAAACTCGGGCCTACAACTCGGGCCTTCAATTGAAGGCCCGAGTTGTAGACCCGAGTTTGTAGCAAAGATATCAGACAAGATATGAATGTTTTTTTGAGCTCAAACGAAAGAGCGGGTCGAGAAATGGCGTGCTAGGACCTCTAAAGATGGTGTTGAACCAGGGGAGACTCCTAGAACCCACTGGAAAATGTTGTCACAATTGCGCTTTTCAATTGAAAACAGACATCATCTTTAGAGAGATTTGTCATCTTTAAAGACTTCTGCACGCCATTTCTCGACCCGCTCTTTCATTTGAGCTCAAAAAAACATTCATATCTTGTCTGACATCGCTGCTACAAACTCGGGCCTACAACTCGGGCCTTCAATTGAAGGCCCGAGTTGTAGACCCGAGTTTGTAGCAAAGATATCAGACAAGATATGAATGTTTTTTTGAGCTCAAACGAAAGAGCGGGTCGAGAAATGGCGTGCTAGGACCTCTAAAGATGGTGTTGAACCAGGGGAGACTCCTAGAACCCACTGGAAAATGTTGTCACAATTGCGCTTTTCAATTGAAAACAGACATCATCTTTAGAGAGATTTGTCATCTTTAAAGACTTCTGCACGCCATTTCTCGACCCGCTCTTTCATTTGAGCTCAAAAAAACATTCATATCTTGTCTGACATCGCTGCTACAAACTCGGGCCTACAACTCGGGCCTTCAATTGAAGGCCCGAGTTGTAGACCCGAGTTTGTAGCAAAGATATCAGACAAGATATGAATGTTTTTTTGAGCTCAAACGAAAGAGCGGGTCGAGAAATGGCGTGCTAGGACCTCTAAAGATGGTGTTGAACCAGGGGAGACTCCTAGAACCCACTGGAAAATGTTGTCACAATTGCGCTTTTCAATTGAAAACAGACATCATCTTTAGAGAGATTTGTCATCTTTAAAGACTTCTGCACGCCATTTCTCGACCCGCTCTTTCATTTGAGCTCAAAAAAACATTCATATCTTGTCTGACATCTTTGCTACAAACTCGGGTTTTCAACTCGGGTTTTCAAGTGAAAATCCCTAAGTCAACTTCCAGATCCTTTCCCTCAAAATTCAGTCAAATTTTTTCAACACCCTAAAACCTCTCGTAAAATCTTCATCTTCTCCCGCCTCGAAACCCCTTCATCCCCCAAATGAAAGCCAATCACCCAAAAAAAAAAAAAAAATCCCCCGAAAAGAAAAAGTTGACGCGGAAGAACTCGAGAAAATTGTTGAGAAGAAAACCACCGGAAGTGAAAACGTGAGGTAAGTGTTCCCCCGAAGAAAATAAACGCGGTATACAAACACAATAATTACTATCTCTTTATTTGGCATGTTGGAGTTTCTCTCTTTCCTCTCCCCCGCAAATTGTATCGTACTCCGCTCGTTTGCTCATTCAGCTATATACCCTCCCCCCTCCCACACACACACACATAGACACCGACGATATATCGAGTAAAAGCTAAATCGTGGAGCCACAGGAGCCACGGGTTTCCCAGCGTCGTTGTACAGAAAGTTAATAAAATCCCAGTTTGCTAGCAGAAGCTGGCGCACGACGCCGGGGGCCAGTTTATTTAGCACTGTGGTGACAGTGTGGTGAGAGCGTATATACCAATCGTCTCGTCTCATTTTCACGCGAATCTTTCTACCATCTATTCGTCTCAATCGGGCTTTTTTCGTTCATCATTGATTACGTTTCACCAATCTTTAGTTCATTTATCCTATAAAAGCTGGTCCTCTGGTCTCTTGGCTCTGTGTGACGGCACAACAGGCCGATCAGAGGGGCGGGAGGGCACCCTCGGGGGATTAATAAACCCCATACGCACAATCCTTTGGGAGAAATTGCCGGTTTTTAGGGTATAATTGAATGCGGGATTTGTTTGTTTATTCGGTTTCGTTTCTCTTTTTTTTTTTTTTTCGTTTTGAATGGGAACTGCGAGGGATTAAGGGAGTTTGAAAATTAGTGGGTGGAATTGAGACACTTTGGGTTCTCAAATTTAGGATTTAGGAAGCAGAATTCAGTGGCGAGGCGATAAAACGGTTCAAGTCGATTTTGACTACTGGTCAGTTTTTCGGTAATATCTTGAAATCTACGGCGGATGGCGAAATTTTTGTTATAACCTTTCTTGTAGAGCCGAGTGAGAGCTACAAAAAAGGTCATTACGAAAATTTCGATATCTCCCTTAGATTCGGAGATATTCCTCGAAAACTCAATCAAACGTCTTATTTTAACGATTCTGCTTTATAAAATTGCCAAAGCAAGTTTATAAATCATTATTTTATTTTGATAATTGACGAATCATTCTCTTTTATCACAGTAAGAAATTATAATGAATTAAATAACAATATGATAATGAATTAAACAACGATAACTCCATCTCTTACAACTGAAATTAATTCAGTAGCGAAGTGGTAAAGAAGATGAGTCAATTTTGACTTTTGACGGGTTTTCAATCAATATCTCGGAATCTAAAGGAGATAGCGAAATTTTCGTAATAATATTTTTTGTAGCACTCAATCGGCCCCACAAAAAAGGTTATAACAAAAATTTATCTATCTCCTTTGGATTCCGAGATATTGATTGAAAACTGGTCAATAGTCAAAATTGACTCATCTCCTTTACCACTTCGCTACTGAATTAATTGAAATTGAAAAAAAACAAACAAAGACCCAAATTGGGGCTTTTCGGATGGAGTATCTCCGCAAAATCTCTCCTAATCACAGCCATATATCCACATCCACGAAGAATCTCGAAATAATGGGAATAAAGAAGAAGAGAAATGCAGAGTGAGAGCGAGTGATGCAGGGCTCAGAGGTATGCAGTCACGTTAGATGACTGAGAATAGGGCATCGTTTAATCTGCAAAAGAGGGATGATATGTACGTGTGAAAAGATGAAGATGATGGGGAAGAGGAAAGTGAAGGCATATAACGTGATACAATTGACAATGGGCTCGACGAGCCGATTTCAAGATCAAACAGCCACGTTACTGAGCATTCAATCGTCCATATAACCTTTTCAACTGGTGTCAAAGGACCGTGGAAAATTGATAAATTTTTTATCGAGTTATTCTATCGTCAATCTAAGGGACTAATCTACTGAATTGGGTGGAATAATATTCACAAGAGACTAGGTTAATTTAAATAATGTTGAAATGAATTATCATATTTCGTTCTTATATTTCATAACATTTTGAATGAGTCAATTGGTCATTTAAGTCAGCAATTTTTTTATTGTAATAATAATCATCAATTTACATTTTCAAATGCCGAATTATTCTATCAATTGATAAGTGAGAAATTAAATTACTAATTATTACATTATTTTTTTAATTTCAATTATGATGAATAAAGCGAAATTACTGTAAGGTAACTTCTCATGATATTACTGAAGTAATGATTGATGCCGGTCTATGATAACGTGAATTGTTCCGTAATTTTTACTGAATATTTCTCTCCGTGAAAATTATAATGTGTCATTTCTATTTTTTCTACAATTTCAAGTACATTTTTTTATCTCAATGATGCGTAAGGTCTTTAACGTTAAGAGGATGAGGAAAATTCCCTCAGCAATATCCCTGGAACTCTTAATGAAGTATTTTGATTCAATCCTCTACCCTGAAAATCTTTTACACCCGGCGTTAATAAGTATTAAGTTTCACAGAAAAGAAGGATACAAACCATTGAACAATTAGCCTTTAGCAGAGGTGTACATTCACTTGATACCTGACACGAGATTATTGCATACATGCGATTGTGCGAGATTATTAATATCAACTTTGTTGCAGTTTCAGATGAGTTTCGTGGAGTTGTGAGGGACTCGTGCAGCTGAGTTTGGAGGAAAGGAGCTGTGTGATTCATTTTGCCAACGGGGGGTGGAATGGAGAGTTGGTGAATCTGTGAGTAATGACTTGTTGGAGACGGTGGGAATGGGGTGAGTGAATTTATTACCGATTAATTCTCCGTTTGGAGTTGAATCAGCGTCATTTTTAACGGCTCTTGCATCGATGAGGAAAATTTTATTATTAAATTCGGCCACTCGTACACTTACATTCTATCGCTGTAATGAATTTCATACAGAGGGCCGAGTCTATGGTCCAGATTCAAAAGCATATAGGGCGGTTTATTTGCATCATAAAGCCCCGTTATAACCAGGAGATATCACCTCTCGTCGCTCCACCCTCGGTTATCGCCGTGTGGGTGTGGTCGAAATAACGCGGAATCTGAAACCAAATGAGTCTGGGGATACGTATATGTTGCTTCGAAAAAATTATCCGATGGAGATGGGTTAACTGAAAATGGGAATTTTCAGCGTTGTTAAGGGGAGAATACTATGAGTTTTAAAAGTCGTGGATTATTGGAGTGAGACTTTTCATGCGTTGAAGATCGATTATACAAATCTGAAAATGAATAATTACTGCAAAAAAATTTTTTTTATTGTTTTATCCAGGGCCTCCAATTTTTCAGCTGCGAAGGCTTTTTTTTTATTTTCGGAAAAATATGTGGAATAATACTTACGAGCTATTTTTTTTTATTCGCCTCTTACATGGCTAAATTTCCTTTTTTGGTATTTTTTTACACAAATAGTGAATTTTTTTATATGAAAAAAACCGAAATCAGCTGCGTAGGGGTCGAATTCCAAAAAACTGGCTCGTACTTGTCGTTCCGCACATTTTTCCAAAAATTTTGAAACCAAAAAATCTTTTGTAGCTCAAAAATTGGAGGCCCTGGACTATTTTTAGCATATTAAGCGTTTTCGGGCAAACGAACAATAACAAAAATTTTTTTTTGCACTAATTATTCGTTTGCAGATCTATATAATCGATCTTCAACGTAAGAGAAGTCTCACTCGAATAATCCACGAGTTTTAAAACTCATAGTAGTCTCCCCTTAATGATTCCGAGAGTTTTTAAGAAATTCCCTGAAAATTCAGGAAATCGCGGAATTTTCGTCTTCCTCCCGCTAGAAAAAACGACTTTACTTGAATTTTCGAACAAACTTGAAGTTCCACTGACTTTTTCACTGAAATAAAATTCAAGGCCATTCTCCGGAGAATTCAGCCAAATTCCGTCAACAGTGTACAGTAAAATTCGCCACGATTTTCCAGGCAATTTTCATCCAATATACACCCCTTTCCTCGGTTTAATACCAGATCTTTAACTTCTATTTCGCAGTATAGATTATTATTATCTGTCGAAAATAATACTTCAGTGTATAATGACACAATTTTCCCCCCAATACTGGTTAGACCCCGAAAATCACTCCATTTGAGTCTCCATTATTTCCTTAAGTGGATTAAGACAAATCCATTGTCAAAATTTTGTGGGCATTCCCCAACAGTCTCTCCACTATTTCCCCAGTTCTAAACGACCTGTCACAATTCCCTCAGTTTTTCCCATCAGGTATCGGCAATTCACTGAAAATATTTGTCCCACTGTTAGTTGCCCTCGTTTTGTGAAAAATTTAGTTGCCAGAGTTGGCGTAACCATCGGTGAAAAATTATCTCCCCCCGAGATAAGTAAAAAATCTTTAATAATGGTGAGGGACAAGTGCTTCATTTATGTCACTCTTCCTCCCGTGTCATTGTTCGAAACGGTTGGTTATAAGTAGCCAATAAGTAGTGGCGCGTCGGACTCGTCTTAGGATTAAACTACTTGATTTAAGCCGCTGTGTCTTGCACGCCAGCCCCGTTGCTGGGAGAGGCGTTGTCTTAGAATAAGTAAGGATAATCACGTAAATTTTTCCGGGTTTTGTGGCCTGGCGGTGGAAAACACTGCTGTGGTTCGTTTTAAGTTAGGGGATTTTTGGGCTCGACCTCGTTTTTCGTAATTATCTGGGGAAATGTGGGATTTTGGGATTCGGGGGGTTTTAACGGGGGCCTGGAGTGAGTTGTACGAAATATTTTGCTTTTTTTTCTTGGCGGAAGCTGAATTTAACTCGTACGTGAATTCAAGTGTTCGTTACATTTCGTCAATTTAAGTGTTCGGTACCTGAATTTAAGTGGTAGTTACATTCAACTTGTTAATGAAGTAGAAAAATTACGGCCAAAGGACATCCCGAATTTTTTAAGCCGTCATTCAGTGAATTTAGAACCTTTCTTTTAGTTATCGCGTTACAACTGAATTTTGAAAAAATTCGAAAATTAAAAAAATTAATCAATTAATTGAACTCTAATTAATGGCGATGGATAGGGCTTAGCAATACCTACATTTGAGAAAAAAAAAGATTTATTTCCATCTATTCATTAGCGAGAAGTTGAAAAAAAAAGTTTGTTACATACACACACTGATAGAATGATTCATTTATTCCAAACGAGATTCGTTAACTATTAACGAATGGTGGAGTTGAATATGACCAAATGAATATTCGTTAATAGTTAACGAATGGTTCACTTGAATGGCGAAAGTCAAGTCAAACAAGGCTCCTCAAATATACATTCGTTAACTATTAACGAATGAACATTTGGTGGGACCGAATAGACTCTAATCTCCAACCAAAATCCATTCGTTAACAGTAACTAATCCGTTCTATCAGTGCACATACATGTGAACGTACGGACACCATTCAAACAATGCATTTTCGGACTTTTGGGATCATAACGGGTCGATATAACACAAAAAATAGAAAACCTAAATTAGAACGATTACGGTGCTTCCATCCGGAAGCAAAATGATAATCGAGGGCATTTCCTCAACCACTCGAGTCATCAGCGTCGCGTGAAGTTGAAGTCAATGGGAGGTGGGTTGGAAGAAAAGCCGCGAATCATATGCGAATTACCGGTCCAAGTGAGGGGTCGAAGTTGTGTAAGGCTTGGTAAAATGAGTGTTGGAGTGGTGGAGGTAAAAAAAAAGTGATGAAAAAAAAATAGCCGGGAGATTTTACGCGACAGAGTAAAATATTCCCCGCCCCGAAGCATCATTCAACCCTCAACGAGTGGGGGAGCTTGCGTAACGGCGCTGTGACACCCCATTGGCCCATTGGCTAATATGGCGGTGTTGCTTTGTGGAGGAGTGGTGGGGCGGGTGTGTGCGTTATTAAGGGCTGCTTTTCACGTTTGAGGGTTAGTCCGTGTTGCGCCGTTGAATAACGCATTTCTCACGGCCTCTGAATACCAACGAATTGTGTTTACGACAATATTAGTATTTATTTAATCAATCAATGGACGATTTGGTTGATTCGGGCCGACAGTTGAAACAATGAACAATTGAAAATTGACACTAATTCAGCGGTTTTGTTGGTAAATTATTGACAAGTGCTTGTTAACAATCTGTTGAGGAGTTTGATGATGGCACAGACTTGCAATCAGAAGCGCAATGCTTACAGCATTGAACAGATACTCGGCCATTCGACGAAAAATGAAGGTAATTATTTATTTTTTATTTATTCCATTTCACCGTATACCTCTTGGGTTTTACGGTTATGAAGGTAATTATTGATATGTTTTTTTTATTTATTTAAGCGGATGGAGATGGTTTTAATTGGGCTCGAGGGCGATCAAGAAAATTTTTTAAACATGTTTTTAGAATGTTTTCGAGGTTTAGAGTTGATCTCGGGATTTTTTTATTTTGTGTTGTTGAAAAATGTTTTTTATTTTGTTAAAATTGTTTGGAAGTGCAGTAGGTGAGGTTGAATGTCAGAGCTTTCATTCGGGCACGATTTTATACTGGGGCACGGGCGGACGTTTTGCGATGATTGAATTGTGTTATTGAACGTTGAGGATCTTTTTGTCAATAATTTGTGAACACTAATGTTTTTCAATTTTTTCTGAAGTTGGGATTTTGCGTGACTTTTTTTATTACTGAATATGAAAATTGGGGGAGAAATATTGGACACGAAGTATCAAACGCAGGCATTGTATCCGAAACATTCTGATGTCGTGCAGACGATTATTCAATTGACTGAGACATCCCCAATTTTTGTAGAAATAAAATGTTTATTTAATATTTTTTATTCAATTTCGGAATTTTGTCGTTTTAAAATGAACACATTTCAAGCAAAAAGCGAATTTTGAATTTAAAAATTTCGCAGTACCTCTAGATGACTTGGGCTACCTCAATGATCATAAAAAATAATGAATAATCATCAATCAATCATTTATGAAATGAAAATTTATGAAAATTAGATGAAAAATGATTAAGTTGAAGGAAATTGAAAACATCCGCTCTCAATTTTTCATGACGTTTAAAAATAAAAAAATACTTATCCAATATTTTTCAGCCAATTTTCAAATTTCCTCATTTTATCGCAAAAAAAAAAACAATTGAATCATAAAAATTTCTACTAAAAAATATTTTAATCCCTTCAGAATCTCTAGATGACTCGGATTAACTCAATGATCATCAAAAATAATTATTGATTACTTTATAGCAAAAAAAAAAAACAATTCAATTAGAAAAAATTCATCTTAAGAAAGATTTAAATCCCTTCAGTATCTTTAGAGAACTCGGATTACCTCAATAATCCTAAAAATTAATGAATAATCCTCAATCAATGATTTCAATTTATTACAGATATGATCACATTTTTTTCTGGAGCAATTGGAATTTTGCATGAAATTTCTTCATTCCTAGATATGAAAATTAGATGAAAAATGATTAAGTCGAAGGAAATTGAAAACATCCGCTCTCAATTTTTCATGACGTTTAAAAATAAAAAAATACTTATCCAATATTTTTCGGCCAATTTTCGAATTTCCTCATTTTATCGCAAAAAAAAACAATTGAATCATAAAAACTTCTCTTAAAAAATATTTTAATCCCTTCAGTATCTCTAGATCACTCGGATTACCTCAATGATCATCAAAAATAATTATTGATTACTTTATAGCAAAAAACCCCCGATTGAATTGGAAAAAATTCATCTTAAAAAATCTCTGAGTCCTTTCGGCACCTCCAGATGACTCGAATTACCTCAATGATCGTAAAAAAATAATCAATAATCATCAATCAATGATTTCAATGTCGATCAATACTTCATTTCGCCCAAAGAAACCTAATAAAGATTGAAAGACCGTTGGTACATTTAATATCAGTTTGATTGGCTCTCGTTCCCCGATTTAATGAAAAACCAAAATGAGAATGAGAAAGGGGGCGGTTGGCGGG
>NW_021680418.1:226701-232699 GCF_001412515.2 Diachasma alloeum
GCGGAGGCGGTGAGGGCGAGGGGAGTGAGAGGAGGACGGGGTGGTTGAGGGCTGTTGGAAAACGAGGATAGAAAGGCTTTGGGCATCAAGTGGGTAGCCCCCATTGTGCCACCATCATAAAAACATTAAAATCTCTCTATTCATGATGGATTAGCTCCTCCATACGCTACCTATGTGTGTTTCCCTCTGCCAAACATGTGTCTGTGTGCGATTACCTGGTGTGTCTGTGCGAATAAACGAACGATAGCACGCGCCTGCCCAACGGTATATGAAAATCCGAGTAATATACCTTGTACAGGCCAAGAGTTTCCAACTAACTAGGGGAGGAGAGGTATCATGTTAGTGAATACAATAAGCTAGGATAACTCGGTGGAATGATGCGTTAATGACTCACTTTTTTCAATATCGCTTAATTGACTGAATTATTCGAGTGGGATTAGGGGTTTTATCTGTTGAAAATCGCTGTATCAGGTTAATTAGGCTATTTGAGATGTTTATGATCAGCTTTTTATTACATCAACGGGGTGATTGGGGGATATTTAGAATGATTATTCTGATTTTTGCGGAGGGAATTTCATGGGTTTATCCGGACAGTGGGTTTGAATATTCTAGGAGATTTGTTTTTTTTTGTTGCAAAGACGAAAATATTTATTTGTTGGGGGGGTCGGTATCCCGTTCTGTTCTAGGAAATTGTCGCATCATGTCGAAAATTGGTGGAAATTTTTTTTAACATAATTTTTTGTGAAAATCTGAAAATTTAAACATTAGGATTGAGTTTCGAGGATTTTTCATTTGAAAAATTGAACTGAAGCTTTTTTTACTTTTTCAGTTTTATGAGCGAAACTCTTTTTATTTGTGAAATTAGGGGAGAGGTCGTAAGGCACATTTCATCGAGATAATCTAGTTTTTTGATAATTTTTTATGAGAATGTGAAAATTCAAAGATTAGGATTGACTTTCGAGGATTTTTTATTGGTAAAATTGGATGACAGCTTTTACTAGTGTAATTGGAAAAAAAATCGGCAGTCACTTTTTATCACGATGATTAAATATTCAGAATAACGAAAAAATTAACTATTGAATTTCAGTTTACTATTGTAATTGAGAAAAAAAACATTTCTATTTTTGATTGTCCTATGACAATTAAAAACAAAGAAACATTTTTATTTTCAATTGTCATATAATATCATGAAATATAATATGAAATTACGGATCAATTTACAATTTACCTAATAATGGCATGACTATTAAATTTTCTCAGTGAAAATCTAAAAATTTACGGCTAGAGTTGATTTTCGAGAATTTCGCGTTAATAAAACTAGACTCAAAGTGTTACCAGTGTAATTATCGGAGAAAGTCTCTCAAGTTTCAGTTCATCATAAAAATTTTCGATTCACCCCAGAAACTCTTGATTTCCGAAGAAAATGTTCAGAAAATTTTCCTGACATTTCCATGGAAAATCACTCGCTGTGGAGATGAACAAATTTTCCTCGTCATTTTTAATACTTCCCCATACATATGCCTGTTTACAATCCCCCACTGCCTCACAATTTATTTACTAAACACTGATAAACCCTCGAAACCTCCCACCCCTCCTCTAAAAATATTTACTAATCACCCAGTATGACTCATGCACTCTTTAAGTACCAATATTGGTAAACGTGAATACACATGTAGTATCAGATGCACATCTCGAATGAGGGGGGCAGGGGGGGGGGGGGGTTAGAGGGGAGAGAAGAGAGCGCTGACGAGACGAGTGAATCCATCAGTTTCCCCTGATGCAAAAATAGAATGAAATGAAAGATAAAAAATTGAATAAAAAAAAATGAAACAGTCCAGTGCTAGTCAAACTTGTGCCCCTCCTCGCCCCTCCGATAAAATCAAATACTCGAGGATTAAAAATTGGCAAATCCGTCGGTCAGACATCATGGGGGTATCATATATTTTCGACGATCCGTAAATCGCCTCGCCTCGTAGTTTTACGTTTGACAGGGGGCTTAAAAATTTAATAAAAACGATAAAAAAAAAGGATGCATTGTCGCCGAATTTATAGTCGAGTCTTCATGCCTGATATTCTGTCGTCTCGAAAATCATTGATTTTGTTTTTTATTTGGGGATCGTGGAACATGTTTTGGAATTGGTGAGGAAATCAAAGTGCGGAGTTTATATTTGGTTTTCTTGTTTTACTGATGAGTTTATTATTCATCATTTGTTATGGTAAATTATTATTGTTGATTTATTTATTGGTGTTGTCGGTTCGGAAATATTTGAATTAGTAAAGTTTGTTGGGAATAAAATCATGAAATTTCAGATTTCACTGGAAATTCAAGAATATATTCACCTCAATTTTCTTTTTTCTGTTCATTTTCGTGGAGATAAATAGAAATAATTGAAGCTTTAAATTTTTAAGAATTATAAAAAATTTTCAAATTCCATCCGAAATAACATGAACTTTCTAACAGTGTACAAACGAAAATGTGGGAAAGATGCAAAATGCAAAATGTTCTGTAAGTGAATGTAAAATCGGATGAAAGCTCTGACATTCAACGAATCACATTATCAAAATTGAATATTCCTACCTGAATATTTCCCAATAAAGATGTTTTCCCCTCACAGATCACTCAAGACCATCGCAGACAGTTGGTCACCTCTCGGCCGATGATGAGGAGCTACTTGCGAGTGGTCAGGGATATAATTCAGTGATGCCAGTAAAAATAGAGGACATGGATAGACCGAAGAAGGTCAGAAGATCGAGAACAACATTTACAACTTATCAGTTGAATGAGTTGGAGAAGGCGTTTGAGAAAACTCAGTATCCCGATGTCAATTATAGGGAATCACTGGCATCTAATTTGGAATTGTCCGAGGCTCGAGTGCAGGTCAGTTATTCTCCAATTAATTGATCCTTCTCAATGATAGAATTAGTCAATACTCGTGTCATTGGGGATTATTCGTAATTTCGCGTTGCAACTGGACGATTTGGTGAATCTTTAGCAATTTAATGAGCACGTTAGCCAGTACTTTTGTCTTCTATTCCCAATCATAGTCATTAGCGATGCTCTCCGATGAGATTCAATCATAACAATCGCCTTCGCCATTCAATTGTTTATCTTCTCATTCTGGGGATTTTAATTTTTTTGGAAAAAACAAATCGATTCCTCGTGAGTGCCTGCGCAAAGAATATTCCATCCCACCCTTTTATCTACGGAGTAGAGCCACTTGACTAATTAGGGGTGGCATTGTTCCTGGGAGCTTCGACGGTTCTCCGTGTAGGATTTCCTGAAAGTATACTCGAGGGTCTAGGAGAAGATGAGCGTAATTAAGAATTGTTTTTAAAATTTTAACTGCTATTCATTTAATAGAAGAGAGCGTTATTGAATTGGCAATATTTTTGTCAAAGGACGGGGAAATTTCACGGAGGATTTGGGAGAAGATCCGTTTTGCCGAAGTTTGTTTTTTTAGTTATTCCAGAAATTAGGTTTATTGGATAAACAGGCTTGCAGCTGTAGTTCTACAGCTTCTGGGGCACAATAGGTATTTCGGTCCGCGAGTTTCGATTAATTTGCGATGTAGTCGATGGGTGGAGATGGAGTTTGAGTTAGTTTGAGCACTCTTGAGCGGAGTTTGCTCAACTTGAGTTTGAGCTTGAGCAAGGTTTGACGTTAGAATATTGTCCGTATGATTTATTTCTATTAAACTTGCTGTTATCTTAGGCGTGAGTTAGCTTGTTTAACAGTTTTAATGAATTGTTGGTCTACATGACAAGTAGACGGAACCAAAAGTTGATGTTAAACGAGAGTTCGGCTGGCGTATGAGTTTGAGCTCACAAAAGCAACTTCAAGTGAAATCTTAAGCTTTTCATTCGAAAGTCATAATCTTCCGGTCCCCAGAAGACGACAAATAAACAAACATCGTCATAGAATTCTCACGACAATGATAACGGACTACCATTCGCCACCAAACGGCTCACAATGCCCTGACCAATTCAAATCAAAATTATACTGATGTTCTCTTGCCACCGACTCTAAACCTCCCAATCCTTATCCTTCTCTTTCATCTCATCCCAAAAAATAGACCAATATTACCCCCCTTCAATTTTCCATGTCATTCACCACAACCCTAAATGCCTCATTCACCATCAACTACAATAAATCACTTCATAGTACCAGTAAAAATGACTTTTCTATCGCTGTAAAATTGGTTGCTCGATTAGCGTAACTATCCAACACCCGGTTCACGCGCATTCCGGGGGTGGAGGGTACGGGGTTGCCTCATACCACCCCCCAAGAGCGTCAAAGAGCGAGAGAGACGGAGAAGAATCACTGTTCAAGGGTGAGAGAGGGGCGGCGGGGGGAGAGGAGTGAAGGACAAAGATACAGAGATGCTCTCAGTGTTGCTCAGGAATAGTGGCCGGGAGGGGGGGAGGGGAATCACAGTAGATTGGAATGTGTGGGTGAACAGTAGGTAGGGGTTGATGGTTTCGCAAGGGGTGGAGGGGGGGGGACGAATGAAAAGAGACAGNCACAAGGGGTGGAGGGGGGGGGGACGAATGAAAAGAGACAGAGAGCATTCCGATTGGCCCATTGTGGTACAGCGAAGCGACAATGCCGGCAATTGGCTGTCGCTCGACAAAACCGCTAAATGATCCGCCGGGCGCAGTGGTGCCACGGCCACTTTATTTCAATCTGTCCTATCCCCTACCCTCCCAACCCCTATCTACCTCACCCCCTCCCACCCCATCCTCTCCATTTCTGCTATTCCGCACACTGTACTCGGAAAATTTCAGCTACAGATTTCGTGGGGGGATACGTAATAGCCCGCTCGCGCACCAATTTTTCAGGTTCTTTTTGCTTTATTGTGATGTGAACTCACATTAATGAACACGTCCCACGGAATTGTGAACTATCTGGCAACCTCAAACGCTTGGGATATGATAATAGGGGAGTGATATGGGACTATGAACATTTTAGCTGGTGATGGATTTTTTCGGGGGTGAGGAAGATTATGAATTTTGTTTGGTAAGGGGCAGGAGGATTGGGAATCGTTTGGTGGTCATTGGTAGGTCATTGGTATCGATTTTGGTGGATTGATTCATGAGTTGTGAAAAGAATAGGAGATAATTCGGGAGTTCGGGGATCCTAATACCTTTTAATTTTGCTAATGTGAGGTCGTTTAGGGAATTGACAACTTCAAGAGTCTTTGATGTGACGGCTGTGATATGTAAGAATTGTCAAACACAGTTCCTACAAAAAGTTGTCGATATTTTTCAAAACCAAAGCACATGAACCTTCGTCATCACCTTCCGAAGGTCAATACAAGTTGGTTCTGAAAAATATTGATAACTTTTTGTAGGAAACGATCTTTTGTTTTTTGTTCTGTTACGCCTTCAGAGTGATCTAGTCTACTATAACTGCGATACGAGAATTTAAAATGGAATTAAACCTACATCGGGTGTGATTCCGGCTTTTGATTGGACAGTGAGCTTCCTGAATTTTTATCTCATTCGGAGTTGATAGATACAGTGGTGGAGATGGAGGCAAGGGAGATGATTTAAATTGGCGAGGACACTTGAAGATTTGGTCGGGTGATATAAACTGTGGGAAGCTATTAAATAATTACATGGTATTTACGGGGATGAATGCAGTCGTTAACTCGTGCTTCGGGGGGATGGAAAGTACAGGGGGATGATTCAACTTGTTAAAATTTTAGTAAATCTTCAATTGTTGAATCTTCAGTTGTCACCGTCAGTCGTCAGGGTCGAGAAAAAATTACTGCGATTGCATAAAGATAAACAATTCCAGCTGTTCGGACAGGAATATCTCGAATCAAGAGGGCATAAAATCATAGTAGGACAATAGATATTATCCCGAATGAAATAATTCAGCCGACCCTGGGGGGGTAGCCAACAAAATCCACCAAAAAAGAGAAGCGAATCCACTCGAGTGGAAGGCAAAAGCACTTATACACAAGGACGAGCGAGAGAGAAAGGACAGTTGTGG
>NW_021680418.1:232762-233656 GCF_001412515.2 Diachasma alloeum
GGGGGGTTGGTAGTAAATTGAGCGCGGGTTGGCCTGTAATGCACTCAGAGGGCCAGAGGAAATCAGGATAATTGTTAACAATTAGCTTAATCAGCCTCGAGAGCATGCTTTTGTTGCCGTGGGCTTCGATATATACCGCTCGGGTCTACGGCTTATGGGGTTCTCATACAACTTTTCTATCCCATCCCCCCTATTCCCCCCCCCCCCCCCTCCCCTACCATCCACCTCGACAGTGAACTACGCTTTTGCTGAAGTCGCGTGTGCATACTGTTTCAATTTCACATCGTGTTCGTCGCTATAATTTTTTTGCTGAGTTGAAAAAATATACGTCCAATGGTAAAATTAGGGTAACATTTTTACGACACATGTTACGTTTTCGCGTTACGCTTGAATGTCGCGAGCCTTTTACTACAAAAACAAATGGCTTCAAGACGTTTAAATTTAAGGGGGGAAAACCCTTTACAAATGTCAAAAAATCGATGTTTTTTTCTCATATTCCGAAACTATAATGTATTGAGATTATACTGGACAGAGGAAGAATCAAAATATCAAGTATTTACAGAGTTTTAGCGCACAGTCGAGAGCGCTCAGGCCCGCAAATTGAAAAAGACATCGACAGAGGGTCGTAGAAACCTCGAACTTTATTTTATGAAAAAATACTTCTCATTAGTATTTTCTGAAATAACACGAAGTCATTTTTTTTATGTTCACACAGGTGTGGTTTCAAAATCGTCGTGCAAAATGGCGAAAGAAGGAGAAAACCCTGGGACGTGATCCAACTTACATGCACGTTGGACAAGGAGGTAAGCAATCCATTAATCATATTACACCTACACTATTTTGGTAATTACACTGGAGGCAGACGTTTCGAGTTATTGTGCACCTGTTTCAGGG
>NW_021680418.1:233721-234053 GCF_001412515.2 Diachasma alloeum
GGAGAGGGGGAGGAGATTAGGGATTAGGGGATTGCGGAGGTGGGGAATCACGTGTTGAAAATTACCATCTAGCATTATGATATATATAATAAATTCCCGGGTTAATACAGGTATATAGATAGGAGTTTATTTCCAGGGCGACCACATCGCCCCACTGATCTCAACACACAATATCACAAATGCTAGTGATTAAACAACCATTTCCAGGGCTCGTAATCGATTTCTTTTTTTATTTATGATGGTCTACTTGCGAGTGAATAAGTGAATAGACATAAATGGCTGGGCGGCGGGGCGGGAGGGGGGGGGGAGGGGCTGCACTGTTTTGTTGTTTA
>NW_021680418.1:234071-245730 GCF_001412515.2 Diachasma alloeum
GGGGGGGGGAGGGGTTGCACTGTTTTGTTGTTTACTGGGCAGTTATTTGGTGTTTGAAGAAAGGGATCTTTCATTATTTCTTTGTCTTTCGAAATCAAAGTCAACGGGTGCATGGGGAAAACTATTGTCGAGTGGAGTCGAGGATTTATTGGGTTTATGAGAAATGAGGGGAAATGAATGGATATCAATATTGACATGAGTTTTAACATTGAACGATGTTGAAAGATTTTATCGGGGTTTAGTGCTAGGAAATTTCAGGGAATTTCGTCACTGAAAATTCGAGATTTTGGGGAAAATGGGGGGGGGGGATGTTTAAATTTGGGTCAATTTATTCCGTGAAAATTGCAGGTAATTGAAAATTCAGACTAATTTGGNAAAAGGGGGGGGGGGATGTTTAAATTTGGGTCTATTTATTCCGTGAAAATTGCAGGTAATTGAAAATTCAGACTAATTTGGGGCTGAAAATTCATGTTTTGAGGGGAAATTCGAGTAAGCCGGGGAATTCTTGGATTCATGTTACTAAAAAATTGGGAATTTCATGATTTTTTTTTGCGAAATCTGAAATAGAATTTTTTGTAATCAATCATAAAGATGAATGATGAGCGGAAAGATTAATGGATAATTTTTAATCTTTAATCAATTCCCTTTTATTTATTAAGGCAAAATTGTGAACATAAATTACAGTAATGCAAATGGATTTCTCCTCTTGATTTCCAGGCATCAATAGAACAACTTCACGAAACGTTTTGCTTTCAAAAATAGAATTACCAGAATATTTTTCTGATGAATATTTTTGAAATTCCGAAATATTTCCTGGAAACTACAATATTTTATTCTTTGTGTGCATTAAATTGAGATAAAAAATAATAGTCAATTTGAAAATAATATCAGAAATATAAAAAAAATATAGTAATGTAAATGGATTTCTCCTCTTGATTTCCAGATAATAAAACAACTTCACGAAACATTCTGTTTTTAGAAATCAAATTACCAGAATTTTTTCTCATGAACATTTTTGAAATTCTGAAATATTTCTTGGAAACTGTAATATTTTCTTCTCTGTACATTAAAATGAGATAGAAAACAAGAGTCAATTTGAAAATAATATCAAAAATATAAAAAAAAATTACAGTAATGCAAATGAATTTCCCTCTTGATTTCCAGACGTCAATGAATTATCTCTTCACGCCCATTTTCTCCAATCAGCTGGCCTCCCAGGGGCAAATCCATCGGGTCCCCCCAATAGTTTTCTCTGGCCAGCCCTGATGCCTCCGATGTTCACAGCCCCGTGGCTCTCAAGCGCCCTGAAGATGCCCCAACTCCACGCAATATTGTCACAATACAACGGACTGGGTCCCCAGAACCTCGCCTCCCTCATCCCACCGGGATTTCCATCAAATCTCCTGGCCCAGTCGCAAATTCAGCATCCACAGCATGGACGGGGCCCTCAGCATCCGCTTCTCCTTGACATTCAGAATATCCCGCAGAATCTGAGTTCCAAGCATCAACCTGAGCGCGACGATGACTCGGCCTCCTCAGACGATGAGATGAGGAGACAGGTGCAGAGCGCTCATGGACTCAGGGCCAAGGCTGAAGAAGTCATTCGCAAGTCTGGTAACTAGGGATGAACTGTTTGACAGGATGCCATTTACACTAACGGCCATTGCCGCGGGAAATTTTAAGGATTGCAGGGGTTTTCCGCAGATTTTGTTTCTTTTGTTGGTCATTTTATTGAATTTGTTTTTAAATCGGCGAGAATTGTGGCGGGTTTTTCAGGTGGACTTCATTTTTGGAGTTGTGTGGGGAAATTGTTACTATTTCATGGAAAAAATTTCGCAAAATTTATGATTTTTTCATTTTTTAAAAATTTTTTTTCCATGAATTAATAACGAATGACTTAATTTCGAAAAATATTTTTTTGCTATAAAATTGAGGGTCGGGACTCTTTTGAATATAAATAAATTTATTCTTCACAAATTATTTACGAAAATGTTTTAATTTTCAAAACTAGTAATTTTTAAATTATTCTATGAATCCTATGGAAATGTTTTCTAACGGTTGAAAATTTGAAATAAATTGAAGTTTGAATGATAAAAGGAAAAAATTATTAAAATCTTTGAAATCAAAAGTTTGATTAATGAAATTGTAGATTGAACCCAACCGGAAATAGTCCCACTCTCGCCCAGAATTTTAAATAAAAATCTCTCCAATACTAAAACTGAAAATCAAATATTTACCAATCGAAATTGTTTATTATTCCTCACGCAACTCCATAAAAAACGAAGAGATTCTGTTTGTTCTGTTTTATTCTGTTCTGTTAGTATTGTTCTGTTGATTCACGTGAAATCTCGTGCATATTTAAACAATTAAATTCAATTGTCAGTATCGTGTTCAACCTCAACTTGGCCATTCACCACACATGCGCATATTTCACTGATGTTAACGATACTCACCACGAACGGTCGATTGTGCGGTTTCGATAAACAATACACCTGTGGTTCCTGGGCTTTCTCTTTACACTTGTGTTTGGTTATCAATCCATTCACCGAGTAAAGTAAACAATGAGTGAAGATGTCCCTGATGATACCCGGGGTTTCATAAAATCACCCCCTTTTTGTACAATAAAAATTGTATTATAAATATCAATAATCATGTAAATATGTAGGTAATGAATTATTATAATATTTAATGAAGGGGAGGAGGGATGAGAGAATGAAAATACACGAGAATATAAAATATATCTGTTGTTGTGTCGATAATTTCGCCTGTTGTATTCACATTACTTTCAGTTTTTTGCTTTCAAAGGCAATTTTTTGTTGCATTGCATTCGTTGCACTCGTTTTTCCACAGTAACTGAAAAAATAATTGTTTAAATGAAGTCCATTGTGATTTAAAATATTGTTTCCATTGCCATCTTGGCTGAGTTCAATCATGAGATTGATTGCAGAATAAATCATTTAATTCAATTTAAAATACATCATCAATTGCTAATTTATTAGCAAAAATAATGACTATATTTAATCATTTGAAGAATATGTAGATGAAAATCTGGGGTGGGGGATTGAGTTGAAAAACAACTCTTCAGCGCCAAAAAAAAACATTCACCATTTTTCCCACGAGCTCTGCATGCAAACCCCCCGTTCCTATTTCAACCCCAAAACTATTATTACGTTACAATTTTCAAGGGACGTCTCATGGCTGAAAACGGAAAGGAGAGAAAACGCGGAGAATCTATTGTATGGGACGTGTCGTGCTCGACTTTGAGCAGTGACACGCACAATGGCAATTAACAATCGGGCCAATTTATTTATTGTTATCAGCAAAATCGGTTTGACATAATTTCTCTTTCACTCCCTTTGGAACGATCAAAAATCGTTATTCGTGTGACTGTGGCAGAGTGATGAGACGACTGTGCAATTATCGGGACACCTGTCGTTCCCATTATACTGATAAAACAGTGGGGATAACAAAATATGAGGGAATTGTTTCTTTGACGTGGGAAACGTTGATTAGATAAATGGATTTGGTTGTTTATTAGTGTGTTATTGTTTTTAATAAAAAATCTATCTTTATGGGAATCATTGGGGATGACCACAATGGTTTATTCAATGATTTGAATTAGTGAATGAAATATTGGTTGAGACGTTTCACGGAAAAAAATACACTTGAATTGAGTATAACATATACTTGATTCAAGTATATTTTATAATCAATTGAAGTATATTTTTTTTCCGTGTTAAATTCGAATTAAACAATATCTTTTTTGGTATTTATTGACAGTTTTTTTTGGTTCAAATAAATTGAGCCATTAGTTTTGTGATATTAAGGGGTTATTTTTTAGTTGAAAGATTTTGAAAAAATGTAGACAGTTACGTAAAAACTCAATGAGATTAAAAGCCATTGTGTGACCCATTCACATCTTCAATTTTAAAAAATTCAAGCATGAGATAATTCTCATGTTCACGACCTCTATAATTAATTCCAATAATTTGGTTACGAAAATAATAATTTTTCGAATTTCTTTTTTGTGAAAACAGTCAATGACTCGAGCTACTTTGCGTCGTTTTTTTTTTCGCCGGGAATTTTTGAATTATATTGATGACAACCACTGGTTCGAGATCGTCGTCTATGCGAAAGGACAATTAGATTAAAAGCAGCGCCTCTCGTGGCGGCTTGAGATCCATTAGTGCCCATTGTAACCACCCCATTTGCACCCCCTCATCCCCTCCTAGCGTTTTACCGCTGCCCCCGCGCGAAGAGTTTCATTCCCCCCCGAGTCAGCCCTCGCCCCTCCTTCTGCCAAGTCCTTATTCTCAATAGTAATATGCTCACTTTATACGTCCACTCACCCCCTTTTTCCATTTGGACATGACTCTCACGATTTCTTCGTCTTCTACCTCTTCGTTTTTTTCCCTTTTCAGGAGCATTTCTGCATTTCGCTTTTCCTTTTTTTTTAGTTTCTTGACGTGTGCGGGGGATAAAAGTCGCGACCGGAATTTAACGGAGTGAATGGAGTCGCGGGGGGTATCACGTACTGTGAAATGAGAGTTGATGATGCACGAGTGGTGAATGACATCAATTAGGAGTGACTTCAGTTTCTACAATTGCTGTCATTTATGGGGATTTTCTCGTTAGGATTGTGAGGTTTGGGGGCGGACTCTTAAGGGGTTTATGGGGAGTGGGGGAGGATTTTTTTTTAATTCAGAGGAATATTGGACGGAGAGAAAAGTTGGATAAACATCGCTTGGAAAATCGTGGCAAGTAATCGTGGAGTGAAATGCAGGGAGAGAAATATTCAGTAAAAATAATGCAACAATTCACGTAATCCGCAATTTTCACGTTAATTTTCACGTTTTTTCTGGTAATTTTTATTGAATTTTTCTCTCCGTGCATATTTTGATTTTGTCAGCCGTATTTTTTTGGGAATGACTCCATTGGAGAAATACGATTTTCGAAAAATAAATACTTCTCTCAAGTAAATGAATATTTGGCAAAAAAAAAAATTTTTCACTGTATTGAACTCCCCTGTCCAATCCCCCTGACTTTCCCCACTCAGTCCCCGGAATTTTCCATGCGAACAGACCAATTACCTAAATTATAAAATGGTAATTACCCCGAAATTGATGTTTTTAATCCGTTCATTGAACAGTCCCCCTCGCCGAATCTCCCACCCGGTTTCGCCGTAAAGGGTGATCATTCAACTCTCAAAGTATATTCGCTATTTTCGAATCCCCTTAATCGCTCTACGGGGACATATCAGTTACGAGAAACCACCGAGCGCTCTGTGAATTTTTTTCTCTCCCCTGAAGAAACGAAAACATGAGGCACACGGGGCCCTTCAATGCACTATAACCCCGTGGGTTATTGTATGGCGAGACCTTCTTATTGGTACGAACCGTGTTTTAGGCATCGACGCGCTCACCCAGTCGACCCCTTAATGCCCTGATGCTCTCTAATAGCCTTAATGAAGTGTGTACACTCTGGCAATGGTCCATTTTCGAATAGGCCACCGGCTTATGTTTATTATAACGACACTAATTTTTAAGCATAACTGTACACTTAACTTAACAACGTGCGAAAGTGAGTTCTTATTCTCACGAGATATATGTCTTTTGTGAAGTTTAACCCCTCACATACGGCGTCGATACCACGCATCGACCCATAAACTTGTCCTCTCGGCCGGGGTCAATTTTTTTTCAATTCATTTATCATATTTTTTCCTATGAACAAAAGGTATAGGGGAGGGTGGGGTAAAACGAACACTTTGGAGTTTTTGCTTCCCAATGGAAGCCTTGTATTTGATGGATTTTTTGATTCGCTAATTTTGATCGGAAATTATGTAGAATGTTATGACACGTGGAGAAATGATGTTTTTACGTCATGTCTGTGTCTGTGTGTGACAACTTGGATTTTGGGTGAACAATTTGTCGGATGACGGAAAGGAGTGTGGTATCGCAAGGTCTCGACGGTTCTGAATACAATCAGGTTCCTATTCGGAAATATCTGAGGCTTGGTGCAGCAGAAGTGCTGCGCAGTGCTAGAAAACTCACCGTGACATCTACCTGTCCAGATTTGTCGATGTAGCATAGATCGAAAGATGTGCGGGGTCGCAAGGGCTTGACGGTGTTGAAGACGATTTTTTTACCATTCAATCATACCTCATGGTGAGTTCATTAATGCTGCAGCTCACTGATGCGTCTCTCATTAGGCTCGTAGTCATGAACATGTCAAGATTTTGCGGTTTATCATAGAGTGACGAAAGTGCACTCGTCGTTCCTATCTTCGGATGAACGACACCAGTGTGGTATTGCAAGGTCTCGACGGTTCTGAATACAATCAGGTTCCTATTCGGAAATATCTGAGGCTTGGTGCAGCAGAAGTGCTGCGCAGTGCTAGAAAACTCACCGTGACATCTACCTGTCCAGATTTGTCGATGTAGCATAGATCGAAAGATGTGCGGGGTCGCAAGGGCTTGACGGTGTTGAAGACGATTTTTTTACCATTCAATCATACCTCATGGTGAGTTTATTGATGCTAATTTCATTAAAAAAAATGAAATTTTGTTTTCATTGATCCTTCAATCACATAATGAGTTTTCAAAGATGATTTACACCACATTATCACAGAATATTCCACGATATATTAATATTTCCGAACAATCCCCAGAACTTCATGGAATTCAGAGATGAATTGTAAATTTCCCTGGATTTAAAACCGACAAAATGAGCCGAAATTGAGCGATTTATTTGTATCCGGGTTGTTGGTAATGTATAATAGATAATGTCCTGAATGAGAAAGATCAAAGCAACCGATATATATCTGGATACGTATCGGGGCCACACTGGTACACCAGTGCCATAGGGCTTGGGACCTTTTTCATACGAGATCGATTGAACCTGAATGGCGGGACAGAGAGGGAAGAGGCGTTTAACGCTTGATGAAAGGTGCGTCAAGGCATGCGTGTGCATGCACTACACTGTCGGGGGCCTATCACGCCTGGTCTCCAACACATATTCAATGTTTATCGTATGCTCGATGTTTACGGGTATGCATCATGTAAATGTCGTTGTCAAGGTGCTTTCAGGGGTTTTTATTGCTTTTTTTTCGTGGGGGTGAGGATATTCATGAGTCATAGGATGGTGATAAGATGAGCCGTTTTACCCTGGTGGTGTTGTTGATGTTTTTAGGGGTGATTTTGGATGAAATTTCAATTTGCGATGATTTTATTGGTCGAAATTTTGTTGGACAATTCGGGTCTAGGTCTTTTTGGTGAACTTCAAGGTAATTTGTCCTGAAATTGTGAAATTTCTTTTTATTTTAGCATCCAAACCTGCTGGTTTATTCTGCTTTAAAAAAATTTACTGAAACAGATTGGAAACCCTTTTTACCTGTTAAAACGTTTATAAACTCGAACAATCTAGGGAAAAAATTAAATATTTAAAATCGTTATTTTCATGAACAGTGAAATTTATTGCAATTAAAAATTCTCTGGTTGAAATTGATTGTTTATAAATTATTTACGGATAATTCAATTTTTTAAATTATTTCATCATCATGCAATGTTTAAATAATAATTGTATATCCCGGTGGCTTGACGCAGTGGGTAAGTTGGTTGCCTCACATGCGAAAGGTTCCGATTTCAAAATCCGGCCGGGTAGAATAGTGAGATCTAACCATTTTAAAGTCTTGATCATCGTTGCAGCATACCCCAACGGGGTCGAAGCGATGTAAAATAAAGATTTAAAAAATCGATAAGAATTGTAAAATTTCTAGAAACTTGGGGTCAAATAAGGCTCAACTGAAAGCTCTGATGTTCAACTACAAAAGCAGAAAATCATTTCACTGGACAAAAATACTCAAAGTACTTGGATATCCTTAAACCTAAATTTCTTGCAATTAAATTGAACAATTTAATGATTGAAGACTTGGCACAATCGCGTGCAACCCGCCTGAATCTCTCCAAAATGCGAGAATAGTCGCGGCTAACCTCTCAGAAAATGCATTAAAAACGTCCCGAACCTCGTCGCCTCAAGTGCATTTAAAAAAAAACACCACCACAAAGCGTAAAGTGTAATAAAACTCGTATATTTTCTTCCGTCTCTTTGCATGCCCCGCCGAAAAAAGAGGGAAATTCCAAGACCATAACCACTCTCCTCCAGCATCCATTTAGGTTCAGTTATACAGTCGTCAAAAAACCAAGCCCCCCCCATTCAGTGTTCGGTGGCGTCGGTTTAATGGCAGTTTAAGGGGATTTTCGTCGGGTAATTAGGAGGCAAAAAGAGAGAGAGAGAGAGAGAGAGAGAGAGAGAGAGAGAGAGAGAGAGAGAGTGCGCAGAGTCAGTGAAAATGCGAAGGAAGATGAAAAACCCTCGGCACAGAGTCTGTCCCTGTTGCTCGCGTTGATCGCCACCGACAAAGAGTCTCAGTTACGCGATTACTTGCGCCTCGTCTCCTCTCATTTTTTATTTGCCATCTCGAGCGACACCTTGAGCCCATTGGCCAATGGATATTACCCCTCGCCACCTTCAATTGGCTATGCGCATACACGCTAATGGTATCGTCTAACCGCATAATGAGCCTATCCGAGCCTAAACCTCGAGTGGCTGAAGAAAGCAGGAAACTCGAGTTCTCGAGAATGTGAGTGTTTACTGCGCACGCCACTGGGCGGATACTCTCGATTCTTGATCCTTTATAGTGAGGTAGGGCCACTCTAGCCAATCTGCGGGACCTCCCGCTGTCAGACACCGACAGATGCGAACACCCGGTATATTATTCCTGCAATTTTTATTGTCCTTTTAAAATCCCCTCGATTCAACGGAAGAAAAAAATGAGATGTTTGCCCACAGAAGTGTCTTCCATTGTGGAGGGACTGGGTACTTTGGCGAGTGAATTTGAAACCGGGAGGGATGTAATTTGTAACTGTTTATTTGGTTGGGTTGAGGCGGAGAGATTTTTCAATGGGGAAATTTGGAATTTGGGGTTGAGAATTTTCTTTTTTTTGTGGGAATGCCAAGGGGTTGGGCTCGGCCACTGCTGGGACGGGTGTGAATTGAAATTTTGGGGAGATCTCCATCAATTTTCAATTTTTGAGGGACGTTGAATTCGATTGAAGGATGAGAAATCGAGGAGTGTTAAATTATGAATTAAGGAAGGCGAGGATTTTTTTATTTACTTGGGGTTTCAATCGGAACATTTAATTTCATTTAGTTGAGAGGTCGAGAATGTATCAAGTCAAGTAATCGCGAGGAGAGCTCGATTTTCAAAAAATACCCCGCTGTTGGGGGAGCGGGTTTTTGAATAAAATTGGGAAATTAATCCAATAGAGAGGAAATTGCAGATTAATAATTTGATGCGTCTAATGGTTGCGTCGTTCTTTGTCAGATCGTTAGTTACCATGATAAATTATTCGAATTATTCGAAAGATAATCCACCCGGGCCTTAATTAAAAATTGTAGAATATCTTCACATGAATTTTTGTTTCGTCATAGTTTCCCCGGAAAATTGGCGAATGTAAAAATTTAGCGAATACCTGCATTTTGCAAGCAAAAATTTCGTAGCTCGGCAATCCCCCGAATCGGTGAGTATCGATATCAAGTGGCGTAATCCCTGAAAAACAATGAATCCAAGAGAAAATCCATGAAAGAGTTGAACGGATCGCTTCGTTTTCCAATTTCTCGATGAGAAAAGCGAAAGCGGATATTACGACTCTACTTCTCCTCGTCCAGAGCCTTCGCTCGTCAATCTGACAGGTATAGTTTTCCGTTTGATTTGGGAGGAAAGCATTTCGCTGAACGGGGCTGATATCTGACGGACTGATGGGAGGTTTTATTTATTTTTCGCAGCGATAAAGAGTTGCCGATTTTCAGAGCGTTATTTTAAGAAACACAGGGGTTTATCATCCAGGTAGGAATTATCTAGACTGACGATGGGAACAAGTCTGGGGGCCCTCATGTGCCCCCTCTGAGAAAATAGTGGTAGAGATTGCAATTATTGAAGATGATGACAGTGTTTTCAGTGTCATCTGATTGCTCAGGTCGATGCGACAATGAAAATTACTGAAAATGGTGAAAATTCAGGCAACTTTTCTTCAGAATTTTTAATCTCGTGAAAATTCAATGATCATTCATTACGAAAAACTTAATGCAATTGAATTTCCAAGAATCAGGAATTCGATGAGTAATTTTTCCTGAAATTGAATTCAAGTTCGGAATATTGAAAATTCAAATGCATCTGTTACTTGAATGTCAAAAAATTTCTGACGGTGTTATTGCGAAATGCAATAAGAATCCCAGAACCCCCACAAGAGCCCAACCGAACTGCGTGAGACGGAGATGAAATGAAAAAAAAATCGTCAAGTGGTGCCGATGAGAGCGGTGGCAAGAGGGGGGTGGCGGGGGGGGGGCATGCCATTGTTTCATTCGATTTACACCCCGTGGAACTCTCTCGCGAGCCGAATGATTTGCGCGTCGGTGGTTATGCGCATACGCGATACACTGAAAACCGAGCAATTTACGGGAGAATGAAAAGTTAAGCCGCTACCGAGCTTAGGGGTTGCTGTCCAGACAATGGGCGAGGGGAAGGGGCCGCAAGCTTTGTAATCGCAACTGCAAACAAACGCCACGATCTATAACCCCCTCTCCTTATGCCTCCTGTCTTCACTGCCATTTACCCCTGGACCACGAGCCTGAGGATGGTAATTGAGATATCGGGATCTGATTAGAGCGTGATGAGATATCGATCAATCGGAGATGTTTTCAAGGTATAAATTATATTGAATTGGATTTGAGAAATCGAATGTATCGGTCGGCAAAATATCTTGGAGGTACACACAAAAAATAATCAGTTATTGAACGATTTCGAAGGGGTTGAAATAAGATTTTTCAAAGTCTTAATTTAAAGCCGGAAATGAACAAGGTGAGAGGTCATTTTGATACTTTGAGACCTCAGTACGCCAAGCCTGTACGAGCCTAGGTTTGGCGAGTGAGTCAGGCTTGGGACAGGCTTGATTTCATCGTTCACTCGAGCCTGAAATGAGGGTGACTAAAGTCGATTTTTCCAGGGGGAAAGTCGATTCTGTATCTACTAACGATTCTGATCCCAATGAAACCCTCGGAGGCGCCAGAAATGTCGAAATGAAAAATTTTTTTCATCACGCTGTGACGAAAAGTGAACTTCACAGGTCCAATTTCCGCCACATTGTGATGAAAAATATTGTTCGTAACTCGTGAAAAAATGTTTTTTAGCTCGTGGGATTATATCACTCGCCTTGGGCTCGTGATATAAACCTCCCACTCGCCAAAAAACACTTTTTTGCACTCGTTACGAAATATACTATTTTTTCACCCGGAGCCAAAGTGTCAGATCTTGGATTTTTCCAGGGGGAAAGTCGACTTTCGCCAAAATCGAATTTTTTAGCCGGGTGAACGTTATTTCCAACTATTTAAGCGAAGGGCTGTTCAGAACTATCAAAAGTATGTGGAAAAAGTGAAAACTGAAAAAGTTTTTTTTTTCAGATTTTCAAAGGGTCTGATTTTCCGTTTTTCCAGGGGGAAAGTCGACTTTCGCCAAAATCGAATTTTTTAGCCGGGTGAACGTAGATTCCTACTATTTAAGCAACGGGCTCTTCAGAACTATCAAAAGTATGTGGAAAAAGTGAAAA
>NW_021680418.1:246297-253059 GCF_001412515.2 Diachasma alloeum
TTTTTCCAGGGGGAAAGTCGACTTTCGTCAAAATCGAATTTTTTAGCCGGGTGAACGTTATTTCCAACTATTTAAGCGACGGGCTGTTCAAAACTATCAAAAGTATGTGGAAAAAGTAAAAACTGAAAAAGTTTTTTTTTTCAGATTTTCAAAGGGTCAGATTTTCGGTTTTGCCAGGGGGAAAGTCGACTTTCGTCAAAATCAAATTTTTTAGCCGGGTGAAGGTTGTTCCCAACTATTTAAGCGCCGGGCTATTTAGAACTCTCAAAAGTATGTGGAAAAAGTGGAAACTGAAAAAAAAAATTTTCACCCGAAGCCAAAGTGTCAGATCTTCGATTTTTCCAGAGGGAAAGTCGACTTTCGGCAAGGTGAAGGTGAAGGTTGATTCTGTATCTACTAACGATTCTGATCCCAATGAAACCCTCGGAGGCGCGAGAAATGCCGAAATAAAATTTTTTTTTTCAATGTTCAATGCCTCGAGTTAAGACTGAATGAACGTATGAAATAGAATGCACAGTTGATACAGAATGTATCAACTGAATGGCAGAGGTTAAGCCTTAACTTAGTAATTTAATCAAGTCCCGAGCCTCGAGGCTTGACCAAACATCCCAATACGATGACAGATATATTAGAAACGACTCAATGGAGCTGTCTGCATTGTATTATTCCACCGTCAGATCTCAACTGCAAACATGAGCCAGTCTTTTCCCATGGAGAGCCCCCGTTCCAGGGGCTCTCACAGTGTCACATATTCCGTATACGTCGTCTCACCATCACGAGAACCATAACAATCGATCATCCAACCCCTCCAACACTCTCCAGTGAAATCCACTGATTCTAGTGAAATTTCTCCGAAAATTAGAGAAAGGGTTCTTCTTCTCTGTAATTTTTAGTGAAATCCAGTGCTCATGGTATTTAAATTGAGGCACTTGGGTTCTGGAATTTAGTACTTTGGGTTCTTAAAATAAAAATCTTGAGGTTCGTACGGATATCCAAGTATTTTTTACCCTTTTAATCATCAAATTTCTTAATTAAATTGCGCAAAAAAATTGGAAAAAAAATCATGAACGTTGTTCATAAATAAATAATTGAAATTGTTATACTTTCGGTAAAATTCTGAATACGAATAAATTTGTTGCGACTCCGAACAAATGATTTTTTGTTGGAAAATTGATTGTTTATAAATGATTCTGCAAATTATTATCCATTTTTTAAATTATTTCATCAATTTTCCTTCACAACTAAACTTCCTATTTTTTTCGGACTTTGAAAATATTTTCTAACGTCAAACGGGGCTCAAATGAAAGCTCTGATGTTCGACTACAAAAGTCGAAAATTATTTCACTCGAGAAAAAAATAGCCAAAGTCCTTGGAGATCCTTCAATTGACTCTCTCGTCTCCTCAAATCATCTTCATTAATTATGTTGTGGCATCACACCTTAGCTCATCTCCTCCCCTCCTCAATCGCGTGACGCAATATTTGCATACCCCCCCACGGTTCTTATTTTAAGAGCCCAGGGTTCTTGACTTCAGTCGCGTGATGCTGAAAACCAGAAACTTTTTTCCCTCTGACGAAGCAAACAGTCCTCTCGATAATCAAAAACTTTCTCCGGAAGTCGGTAAATGTATTTTATACCGTTCAGTCGATGTATTAAATGTCCCCAAGAATCTCATTAACTCAACATAAAAGAAATAAATGAAAAAAAACGATTGACAAAGGTAAACAGTGTGGCAAAACAGAAATGGAAAGCGCTGGACTGGTATAAACAAGGGTCGACCATGCAATATTAGGGGGCATTAAGTCGCCATAAAGAGCGCATTAGGAGCTAAGGGAAGAGAAGTGGAGGGATGAACGATGCCCTTGAGGGGTAGTTTAGCGTTTAATTGTCCTCGCTCCCCACTTTTTTTTCAGTCGTATCAAAGGTCTCGATTTTCGCTTTTCGGTTGGGCCATCAACGGGCTCTACCGAGTCCACGTGTGTATCACACGTTTTTTAATTCACCGGGGTATTGCCTCTGTCGCTAATGGGATGGACAGTTTTCGGGATGTCTATCATTATTAGGGGTGTATTATCGATTTTTTTGGGTAATGGAGGAACAGTGCGGGGCTAGGGTTTTCGGAGAAATTGGAAATTTGTCGACTGGATCGCGTGAGGAATTCGAAAAAAATTCATAGGTCATTCGATTTTGGGGTGAAATGTTATTAAACTTTAGGTGTCACGGAAATTTCGGGGGAATTCACAATTTGGGAGCAGCGGGAGGACAATAATTTCAAGAATTGATGGAGTTGATGGGGGAACGTGAATATTCAGTACGGGATTACGATGAATTCTCGAGGAATTGACAGTTGAAGAATATATTTTTTAAAATTTTGATGATTTTTATTGATTTTAGGGGAATAATTGAACTAAAATTCACGGCTTTCATTGAATTTTCCATTAAATTTTAAATTTTCAATGACAAAATTCCTTGGAATTTCGGTGGAAGTATAATGTAATTGGAATTTACGATTTCTATTTTCAAATTATTTCATCAATTTTTCTCCAAAGAAAAATACGTTTTTTTCTCATTTTTTTCTTCAGGTTTTTAAAATGTTTTCTCACGGTTCAATATCGAGATTCAAATTCAGACTTGCAAAGTTTAAAAAATAAAATCGTTGTAAATTGTCCGGAAACTTAGGGTCCAATGGGGCTCAAATGAAAGCTGTCATATTCAAGTACTAAAGTAGAAATGCATTTCACTGGTGAAAAAAATTGTCAAATTACTTGGATATCCTTGAAACTGTATCCCCTGTCATTCGATTAATCTCATCTTCTGATTTTTCAATATCAAACGAATTTTCGACTTACATTATTTAAGATTTAAATATACCAACCGCAATTTAAAAAAAGTAAAATAATTGATAATCTAAATTTCCAATTGATGATGAATTTAATATTTAATAATATGGAACTGTAAATTTTCTATCAAGTAAATAATACCAAATTTAGGAAATTGAGATTTTTAATTATAATTATAATTTAGGAACAAGAGATTTTTAATTATCCAAATAACCGTCAATCCTTCTAACTAAATTCCTGATTAATAAATAATTGAGAATTTGAATATTGAAATTGATGATGACTTCGGTAATTAAAATTTATGAGTGATATTAACGAATTGACTATTTAATAATTTAACGGTAATTATAATGCACAGATATGTCTATTCCTGTCATCAATTCTGTCCTAAAATATAAAAAAAATTTCTCTCCGAATAAAGCCTGATAGACGAATAAAAATCATTCACAAATCCCCAGAAGTAAATACAAAGAGCCCTCTCCCACCAAATTGACCATCATGTCAAACAAAACTACCCCTTGAACTCACTGACAAATCTCTCATCTGTACCTAATATAAACATTAAGTAGCATTCAATGGAAATGGAGAATAGTGTTGAAGGATAGGCAAAGTTGAATGCCGCGGTTGAAGGAGCGGGGATGACGTAGAGGGAGGTAAAACGTATAAGGGAAACCTTAAGCGAGTATCCAACTTGCTATTGAACCGATTTTGAGCAAATATTCACTGGGAAGGAGGTCGGGGAGACGCGACTGCCAGTGGTAGAGAGTGAAAGAGACTGCAAAGGGGCCGGTCGCGGGGTGGGGAGAGGAGTAGAGACAGAGTAGAACGAGTATACGACGAACGTCGATGGTGAGGGGCTCAGAGGGAAGAGGTAGAGAACGCTCACAAGCCCTTCGGCAAATTTCATAACCGAACTTGTCGTATTTACCGAGATTATTTCAATATATTCGACTCAACCTGGCAATCTGTTTGGCGAGGAGAGAAACCGGTGTATATGCGTGAATGGAACTTTGCGCGGCAAGCCGACTCTACACCGGTGTCTATAGGGGTTTTAGATGGATATCGTATGTGCATTGCATATACCTGAGGGGTTTTACCAGTTGAGAGTACATTAGAACCAATATCAAAATGATTTGAAAATGTCACTTCAACGAACTAGGCGAATGGTGAATTTATTTCTCAAGATTTATTTTTTTTTTCGTCGAGTATTGACTGATATTTCGTTATTGTTGTGATGAAAATAATCGGGACACGAATATTTTTATCGATGACAAGTGGAAAAATAGTTGTTTAAGTGAATCCAATTGTGATTTTTAATATTCGGGCTCAGAGATCGCGAGATTGATTGCGTCGTCTGCTGTTGAAGAAATTTATTTTCATTTTCGTTTTTATTTTCATTTCATAAAGATCCAGCAGCATAAGGCCAATCACAGGATCAACTCAAAGTTTGCAATTAATCGATGGATGAAAATAATAATATATGAAATTTAACAAAGCAGTCACGGCAGAAAGTATTACACTGTTTGAAAATTATTCTTGAAATTTCAATTGAAAAAGCTTGAAATTTTTGAAAATTCAGGCAATAACTTCTCTGAATTTTCAGTCTAGTGGAAATTAAATTGTATGTGATGTTCAATTTTCACGATGAGTTTGGGAATTCAATCCTTCATTGAAAAATCTGTGATTGTTTAAAATGAAAAACCCAAATTTTTTGAAACCAAAAAAACCGAGAGAGAGAGAGAGAGAGAGAGAGAGAGAGAGAGAGAGAGAGAGAGAGAGAAAAGTTCGGGGAGAATTTTTCACAGAGAAAATCCGTCTCCGCATTCAAATCGATTTTCTGGGGAAATTGATGGAAATTAATGTTTCAAATGTGCTAATTAAATAAAATGTCTTCTCGGTGAAACGAGGCGTTTGGGGCACGCGGCGGCGACACGTGACGTTGACGCGTGCTGTCCTCAGTGCACCTAGATATACACTGCTACTCGGGTGCCCTCTCAACTCCCAGCATCATTCACAGCCCATCGAATTCTCGCTGGTTAACTTTGATCCCTTTGCGATCATTGCGCATCGCCTGGAACACTGTCGTTCGCTGAATGGATTCGACATAATGCCCGTTTATTAGCACGAATAACACGGGCGTTGTGCAGGCTATTTATATGTATCATTCCGGGGTATTTGGAAATCAATTTCGGGGGGACAATGAGCCTCGTTAATTTCATTCACTGGGGGGCTTCTTTGGATTCGAATGAACACGTATTGGAATAAAAAAAAACTGATGAATTAAACAGAAATCATTTCTCGAGCTGGGAAAATAGCAAATGTGAGAAAAATGAATTAATGTTTCTTCTTTGTTTTCTTTTTTTCTCCTGTGAAATTATTTTTCGGACATTTTGCAATGATTTTATTATTGAATCTTTGCGGGTTTGAATTTTAATGTCGATAGTGAACTGTTAGAAAACATTTTTTAAATGTGAAAAAAACATTATCAGCCGATGGCTTTCTTTCCAAAATAATTCTCGTCTAGTCTCGACGGCATCACTAGTGATGACACAGAAATGCGTCGAGCTGTGTAGATTGATTTTTGAATGCTATTTCATTTCATGAAATTCAACAGAAAATTGTCAATTACAAAAATTGTAAAATTTTCGAAGATGTTATTCTCCAAACACAGGACAGATATTCGATAATTAAGGTTGGTTACCCGGCGTATATACCCCCTGAAGATACCTGTCCAAAGCGCAAACCTCTTTCTTCCACTTGACACAGTGAATGGTGTTAGTTCTAACGCCTGAGGCGCCCAACACCATGACGACTGATGCCATTCAACGTTCGAGGTGGAAAAATAGGAGAAGATATCTCTCTTGCCTTTTCTTACCGGGTCGTATACGTATACAGGCCTGGTAAGAATGAGAGATATACCGGCACAAGGGATTTTCAGGAGTTTCGCAAATTCGGTTCATTTGTCACATTGTCAACGGCTTAACGAGAAATGAGACCCTCTTGAGTGAAATCGCGGCCAAAGACGCTTGAAGTTTCACCGACGCGACGATGAGTGGTTGAAAAAAGCGAGAGAAACGAATCTAATGCATTTAGAGGAGGTTTTTCAGGGAAGGAATGTCTTCGTCGTAAAGCTGATACTTCAAACATCTTTTTTGGTGTGGGTTTTCAGGGGTCTAATTGATTGTGAATTACGATGATGAGGAAATGTCGGGATTTCGTGGAGAGATGACTGGTAGTTTGCAGGGGAGTGATGTTTAAGGATGTCCAAGTAGTTTGGACAATTTTTTTCGGGGGGAAATCCTCTTCACAGTTCAAAAATTCGATTTAGGGGGGGAAAATAATGAAATTTTACTTCTCTGAAGATTCAGTGAGAATTTGGGCAGCAGAAAGACGAGGATTTTTCATAATTCACTTGAATTTTCATGCGAAACTCGAGTGTTCTATCCGAAATAACACATTTACCGGGATTTTCCGGGTTTCTACTCACTTTTATGGAATAATTGCGCTGCAATTCACAGTTTCATGGATTTTTCCGTGAAATGTTGGATTTTCAATGATGACATTTTTTGAAATGTCAGTGGGACTGTCACTTGATACAAGTGTTGGAAAAAAATTCAAGTTTTATCAACAATTGACTAGGGATATTTAGGAGAGGCGCATTAAATTCGATTAAGGGAGAAAAAAATATGAAATTTCATTTTTCACAAAAAATTCAATAAAATTCTTAATAAAAAAATTAATTAGGTGATTGCTTGAAGATTCAAGAATAAATTGACCGAAACGATAGATTTTCAATGATGAAATGTCTTGAAATTCAAGTAACAATGCCATAAAATCCTTAACACTCCCGATTTCCCTTCAACTCAATACCAAATCTTCCGCGAAATTCAGCAAAACCGTCTTCTTCACATTCGCCAATTCCC
>NW_021680418.1:253101-253436 GCF_001412515.2 Diachasma alloeum
CTCCCAGCCCCCTCAAACCCCGATTCATCACCCATCAATTCCCCCACCCAATTCAATAAAAATCACCTAAAACCAAAATAAAACCCTAAAAAAATCAACATCCCATACCGAAAACATCGTTTAGTCGTTTTGAGAATGAACGAGGCACGACACGGCGTGAACGCGTTTTCCGTCCGGAGGCTTTAACCCCAAAGAGTGAGCGAGAGGAGGACCAAAGGGGACAGCTCTATACGGTCAACCGTTGGACCCCGGCATGTGCCAGCAACGAATTTGTCCGCTCTCTGAGTGAAAAATGTTCGCGATGCATTCGCGAGTACAGCCCCCCCCCCCCCCCC
>NW_021680418.1:253612-253822 GCF_001412515.2 Diachasma alloeum
CCCATCGCCATTTCCCCAAACTCCCACACACGCGCAATATTTTTTTTTTAGCTTTAAACTAATCTATCGACAATTTGACGATAAAAAAAAATACACAACGTCCGCCATTTTTGCACTCGTTTGCGGATTACTCATTCTATCACTCTTTTTATTTCTATTTTGCCCCATCCCATCGCGCTTCATATTTCTCTCTCTCTCTCTCTCTCTCTC
>NW_021680418.1:254906-272584 GCF_001412515.2 Diachasma alloeum
TCTCTCTCTCTCTCTCTCTCTCTCTCTCTCTCTCTCTCTCTCACACTTCACCCCCTGCCACCACTCCACTGGGGTCTCACTCATACTCTAAAACCCGGAGTAAAGCTATTAAAATTCATAACGCCGGACATACACTGAGCGAACGGGTTAAAACACAGCGGTTATATGCGCGAGGGGGAGATCCTCAAATGAAGTAACCAAATTTACTGGAACTCGTATATAGTTGTGTGTGAAACGTTTCGAGTGAAGGCTCAAAAACAAGGGACAAACCTGGATGCCCCCTCCGGGTGAATTTTGAATATGCATTGCTTCCTGGGTTCCGTGGCACAGGTTTGTTGGACGTATGGGGAGGGGGGCGGGGGTATTTTATTCTTGTTTATGTCGTTGGAATATGCCTCGAGGTTGGACGAGTGAACCGATGGAGATGAGACGCTAATGTCTATCGCCCTTTCGATTATCACGTACTGCGATGGGTGTTTGGAGTTGGATGAGAGCGGTTTTGGAGGGCCATGTGGGGGATTTACATATTGTTGTTGTTTGGGTTTTGGTGGGGAAGGGATGTTAATGAGCGGAGAGAACAAATTTTTTTGGATTTTTTGGGAGGGCGCAGAAAAGTTTTTTTAATTTTTAGAAATTGAGGCAGAATTGTTCGGATTTGTTTTATTCGGTTATTTAAAGTCGATGTGTAACAACTGAGGTCTTAAGCGACTTGGGGATTTACATATTGTTGTTGTTTGGGTTTTGGTGGGGAAGGGGGTGGAAATGAGTGGAGAGAACAATTTTTTTTTGATTTTTTGGGACGGCGCAGAAATTTTTATTTTTGATTTTTAGAAATTGTCTTAAGCGACTTGGGGATTTACATATTGTTGTTGTTTGGGTTTTGGTGGGGAAGGGGTGTTAATGAGCGGAGAGAACAAATTTTTTTGGATTTTTTGGGAGGGCGTAGAAATTTTTATTTTTGATTTTTAGAAATTAAGACAGAATTGTTGCGATTTTTTTTATTCGGTTATTTAAAGTGGATGTGTAACAACTGAGGTGCTTTTTTAACGGAGAATGATTTTTAAATCCTTGGAACTTGATAAAATAGGTGCAACGGACAATGATTTTTAAATCCTTGAAAATTGATAAAATAGGGGCACAACGGATAATTTTTATTCAATGTTGTGTGGAATTCCCCTCTATTTTTAGCGAAATTGTTGTTCCGTTTCGTCTTCTCAACGAAACGAAGTCTAAAGCAAAAAAACAAATTTCGTAGAATTTGTTGATTTTTTTATTCAATAATTTTTCGCTCCTTTTTTTATTTACTTTAGTCGGTATTCTTGATCATTAGTGGAGTAAAGTCCCTCACCATCCTCCGCAATACCATAAAATTCCGTTGATCAATAATTTTTTGCAAACGTTATTAACGAAAATGATTTACTGAATAGGTCCTTAAATTACGATGATAAAATATATGACATGTGTGTCGAAGGGGAGCACCCAGCAATTTGTCGCTGACTCCCTCCCCCAACAACTCAATTTATACGTTTCAACGTTCCCCGTTTTTGTACTCAGCGTGAAATTTCATTATATCATTTTGGATATATTAACGATTATTTGATTATCGTTGAATTATTCGCAGTTGTTTGATATTTTCGGTAATGAAATTGCCATTGGCGGAGGGAATTGGGTTTTGTGGAAATGTATGAAATACTTTTTGTCAATTTGGGGGTGAAGAATACGGAGAAAACCCCGAGTGCGTTCCGTTTATTTTGCGATTTATGATTTTTTTTTCCCATTTTTTAACGATCTATTTTAAAAATCAGTCAATTTTATTTAAATTTATCTGCGATGTGAAAGTCTATTTTATCTATCGAGGTTACGCTGGTGCCTCCGGAGGTAACGGTTATCGGCTGGGGTAATTGGGGGGTTTTTGAGTCTTTGGCCTACCCCTCGGTGTGGCAGCACGTATTCCACCACCAGCGCTCGGAATTTGAGTTTGTGCAGGGGTTGAGGGTAATCTATCGATGGATATCAAGGGAATCGTCTTCACTCGTTGATAAATATGAAAATGTGAGGATTACTTTGGCACTCAATAAGTGGAAATTCTCGAAACATGCGAGAGTATCGAAAAAATGAAAATAGCAACAAATAACAATTTTTTGTTTTTATTGCAAAAAAATAATTTTTATTGGATTGGAATCATCTCCAAGGGGATTCCACCTAATTTTTAAATGGAAAATGATATTCTTGGTGGTTATTTACCTTTACGCTGTGGCCCTCGCCGAGGTGAAGTTGACGAAGACATTGAGGATTTTTTAATGGAGAGGAATGGTCAATTATTGATATTGAGGTTTTTTCAGATACTTTGTTAGAAAATTACTCTTAATATTTCAAGTAAAAAATCTTGAAATTTTTAACAACGCATAATTTACATGGAATTTCCATCGATTTTTTGTTGATAAATCAGGCAGTGTTCTTGAATATTCAGTGAAATTTGATTTCTCAGGTTCATACGACAATGAAAATTAATGAAAATCAGGAAAATTCAGGAAACTTTTCTTCTGAATTTTCAATCTGTTCAAATTGACAGTGAAAATTCAATGATCATTCACAATGAAAAACTTAATTTTATTGAATTTCCAAGATGAATCAGGAATTTCATGAGCAATTTAGTCTGAAATTGAATTCAAGTTCGGAATATTGAAAATTTAAATGCATCTGTTACTTAAATTTAAAAAAAAATTCAACAGTGTAGTTATTTATCTTGTGTGGGTACCTTTTCAATCATTAAACATTAATACATTTATTCCGGATTTAAATGAAGACTGGGAGTTGGAAATTGATTCATTTTATTCATCTTCTGAGGGTATACTGGAGTTAATTATCGCCCAAAGCATTTTCCCGTGATTCTTATTCCTGTGTAAGTGCACCCCGCGGTTTTTATCCACTGCAGTGATTTTGTTGAGGATATCCGAGTATCCGTTACAGTTTGGTACAGACCACACTACAGATTCAAATATTTTCAATCATCAAATTTGTCAATTAAAGTACGTGAGACAAATTTTCAAAAAATCATGAGTATTCGGCGTTATTCAAATTACATTTTGCATAGAATGATTATTTTTTAGACATTTGTTGGTTATAAATGAATTCTGGTAAAATTCTAAATATGAATAAATTTGTTGATTGTATTTTTGAAAAATTGCAATTTTTTAGAATATTTTGTCAATCTTCCTCTAAAAGTAAACTTTCTATTTTTTTTGTATGTTTAAAAGGTTTTTTAACGGTTCCATATCGAGATTCAAATTCACACCTGCAGAGTTTAAATAATAAAATCATTGGAAAATGTCAGGAAACTTAGGGTTAAATGGGAGTCAAGTGAACGCTCTGATGTTCGATTACAAAAGTAGAAAAGCGTTTCACTGGAGAAAAAATTCCCGATGTACTTGTATATCCTTAATCCTCAGTTCTGCGTTAGGTGTATACTGTTAGAAATTTGTCAAAATTTTGACAAATTTCTAACAGTGAGAAAAATGGTTATGAAATTTCAAGTTTTAGGGAGAATTCAAGAAAATTCATGGGCTTTCACTGAGAGTGAGACGGAAATTTCACAACTTGATTTTCAGATCACTCGAATAGAAAATCAATGGAAAATTTTATATTTTAACAAGATTTCCTTAAATTTCAGTGAAAAATTCAGGCGAAAATTTTTAAAAGTATAGATTGAGGCCAAGATCTTCATGAAAATTGTTACTATTTTTTCCCTTACGCTACTTGATTCCATTGAGAAATCAACATCGTTTTAGGGCCGATTAGCCAATCAGAGGGCAAAATTTATTCAGATTGTTGACATTTCTGTAGGTGACAGAATAATTTGTTTTTTTCATTGATCGGAACAAATGTCAATCCTAGAGGGCTAAGAATGGCATTCAAGAACAGTCAACTGTACCATCCTCAGCCCCCGAGTTCCACTCACCCCGAATTTCCCGCCCCCCGTCCACCCCCTCTCGCGATATCATTTCCACAACTAGTGCACTGTTATAATTACAGAGTAGCAATCAATTAGTACACCAATCATGCGTCGATTAAGGGGTCGATTGGGAACGTAATGGGCCCTGTAGGTGGTCAGTGATAATTAACGTACGCGGAAACCGCCCTGAATGCGTACTGCATAAAATCAAATGCGGGCCACTCCGGCACAGGAAGCGAAATACGCCCCATCCCGCTCTGTCCCATCCCTCTCTCTTCGTCCCACAATCCACCTGTCTACATGCCATTCCCACACCCCCGCATCCCCGTGCCCCCTGCCACTGGGGTCTCACCCATCCGCATATCGAGATGTGTTTTGCGCAATTTCGATCGTTTGCTGTGGTAATTAAACAATTTTCGGAGAACATTTTCTTTCATCGCACGGAGAGAAAAGTTGGATAAAAATTGATTAGAATATCGGGGCAAATTTTACTGTACGAAAGGTAATCGCAGAGCGAAATGTAAAACTATTGAAAAATTATTTTTATTGGGATGTTTTCTTTCTTGGATCAAGTATAAAATACTTGAACGAAGTTCGAATAAATGAAATTTTCCGGTGAACATCAATTATTTCTTCTTGAGATACAGTTACTTGAATCAAATTTTCTCAACATTTTTTCTCATAACAGAAAATACGTCATCACCCCATATTTTTTAATTATAGAGACCATAAAGGAAGATGGAGTTTATTAAAAATAGAATAGTAAATAAATTTCAGAGCGGAAAAAAAATTCTCTCATATTTTCCCCGAATTTATAACTTCTATTGCGCCACTGTGAACGTAAAATTCGATTGGGAGCTCAACAAAATAAATAAATACGCGAAAAAATGAGCTCATCACAGCGTGCGGAAGCGCGCCAATGGTCACCTTTTAAATAACGGCCGTTTTATTTCCCTTCTTCACCCTTTCCACTTCACTATTCTACGATTATATGGGGGCTTTGAAATGCAAATTAACGCGAGTTTGGCGGGACAGCCTCCTCTCCTCAACCCGCCACCATGAAAAAGCGCGCAATTAGCGGCAAAAACAATCATGCCGTATTTGTCCGATACTCATTTTCCGGTATAGCCAACGCATATACAGATATTCCATCCGCTCTCGGTGCTCGTGAACGTTTGTACATTGTTTTTTTTTTCTGGATTGTGATCGGTACGATTCATTCTATGCTCTCTCGAATTTTTTCAACAGCTTTTTTTATTCCCCGTACGAGCGATGACAATTAGAGTCGCGATGAGATTAACTCAGTCGAAATGAAAAATTTTTGTTCGCGATTTCATTGCGCCGATAGTTTTTTTTTCATTCATCCATTACGCTTGTAAATTCAATTGAAAAGTCGATGCAAAAAAAATTGTATTTTTCGAGTAGAGATGGAGAAAATAATTGGAATGAGAGTATTAATGGGTATTTTTACAAAAATATAAAAGGGAGAGAGATTTTTCGATTTTTGTGAATCGAGGTGGTTCTTCAAATGTGCGGGGAGAAAAATTATTGAACAAGTCAAGTAATTGTGGATCTGTTTTCTGTGTCGATGTGGTTTTTTTACCCTAAAAAATTTTTATCGTCAAAAATCCTTCGCAGACAGGTATTTTTTCATTAAATTACATTTCGCTCCACAATTGCCTCTCGTACGGTAAAATTTGCCACGATTTTTCGTAATTTTTATCCAAGTGTTCTCTCCATGTGTAATTACGGGGATGTGGATCACTTGTGAGCTGCCACAACCAAACGAATTCTCTTATTATACTGGCAAGGGCCATTCGGCGAAGGAGGCGGTGAGGGTGGGTGCCCTCTCCTCCCCATCAGTGCGGTTATTTTAATGAGAATCCGGCTCGTTTGAGGCGCCATCTTCCTCTCTCACTCGGCATTCACCGCCCGAACGAATCCTTTAATGAACGCCCGAGTAAATATTATTTCTGCTTATGTACTTGGGTAACTTAGTGTGTCTTTGATCTTAATTAATAATGCTAAACAGCTTTTACGGCGGTTGTTGATAGCTAGTTTATATAACTTGACTCGACATTTAACCCAATAACATTTCATTTGCTTGATAATGTTGAGAAAATTTGATTTTTAGTCTTTTCAGCCTGAATTTTCCGTCGGACTTCGGTAAATTTTTTTCCTCAGTCTTCTAATCATTTGGGTTTCAGAGATTTCCATTAAAAATTCAAGGAAGAAGTTTGAGGCGAATGATCAATTTTTGTAATACACGGAGGGAAATATTCAGTAAATGTTACGGAACAATTCACATAATCCGGAATGGGGAATCGTTACCCGAACATTTTTGTGGGAATGGAAGAGAAGAAATCTGAAACGTTCAGTGAATTTTCCGGTTCATCACCGAACAAAGTACGAAATTGTCACGTTGGGGAAAAATTACGGAACAACTTGTTGTCCCCATAGCAGTGAGTCATCAGACGGCTAGTTAATTTTTACGGAACAAATCGTCGAATTTACGTGGCGATTCGTACAATTTCAGTTCCGACTCACACGTTTCATTGAATTTTCATCTCCGTGTATAATTTTTGCCCGACGAACAGCCAAATTTGTGCAAATTTTCACACGGAGACAGAAAGACATTTCCATCCATTCGATTTTCTTCTTCATGTATAAGACGTCACACTTGAAATCTAACAAACGATATCACTGTCGAATAGTCCAGCCCACCCTGTGCATATAAAGTCCCCCCTCCTCTCCTCCAACTATTCAATTCCCATCCATATTGGTCTTAGGAGTTAGGGAGAGGTTACGCACAGACTCGAATTTCCAGACTCGTTCGCATGGTTAACTCTCACAAACAGAAATTACCATTTTATTGGGTGAGTTTTAGCCCTGACGGCCCTCTTAAACCAATCCCCACTTCCCCTATCCATTCCTCCATCTCGACTATGGTTGATTCGTTCGATCAGTGTCTCTCTTTTCACACTTGAGGATAAACTCCCCCCCTCCCTCCCCCCCCCTCGTCACCCTGACGCAACGATTGGAATACGTAATGGAGCCTGTGACCATTCGAAATCAATTGTTGAATCCCCTTGCCCACTAGCCATTGGCCCAATCTCTTATTTATCTCCTCCATTCCGATGTTTTTTCATCTTAAATTCATTTAAATTCAATTCAACTGCTCCTTTCGGGACTGATTGGCTGATCAATTCAATTGTCTTCGTTCTTATTTTTCACGTTGGCAGCGGGGAGTGAGAGGGAAAGGGGGGGGGGCGAGGGGGAGGGAGAGGAGGGATTCTCATTGTAATTAAAGTGAAAAGTGAAAAAAAGACCCGCCAATAATCAAATGGCCGAGACTCCACCGAGCGAAATTAATTGAGTCTTAATTAAAATCATCCTTTGATATGCTAATTCCTTAACAAACACTGTCCTCTGCCTTTCTGTATATTCACTCTTTTCCTCGCATAATTTTTTTTTATCCTCATCTCTTTGATACCCCCACAAAAGTGGATTTATTGATTCTAAATTTTCGAATTTGAGAATCATTAAATTTTTCAAGCAATCAGAATGATTCCGTGACACTCTGTTTAAATATGTACATCAAATTTCTTTTTTTTATTTCATCACGAGCAATTATATACAAATAGATGTTTGGTTGGAATAGCGACACTTCATGGGACACAAATTGAAAGGGTTGTTGTTCATTAAATTGGTCTTAAATCATGGAAAAGAAAGTAGTCAATCACCGTAACACTAGAATTTCAACGTTTCACATTGTTCGTCGCCTTATAACTTATTAATACTGCATGATATTGTTATGTGAATGTATCTCAATGTTACATTACAATTTCTCACACTTTGTTTTTGTTTTTATTAATTTCACCGTCTGATCCGCCTTTCCGTCTAAATCTCTAGAATTCGCCGGTTATCCACTTCAAACGTCTACGTAATCTACATATAAATTTATATATTTATAATATTTATAATATTTTAGATCCTCTAATAATAGCGATTCGATTTTAATCAGTTTCATTCTCGTGAAATAATCAACACACTCAACAAATCTTCAACTAGTATCTCATCACGGCTGTCTACATTCATCATCAGATCTCACCTGTCAACCGAGATTAACCAAAACTGTAGTTCATTTAATTGAGCTACTCTCTAATTTATTTTCACCCCGTTTCTCTGTATTGCACATTGCAACTATTGACTCGAGAAACGTCTCCTGAATTTCCAATGATAGTGGATCGAAGAGCTGTCACATGGGATCTGTATTATCGGAGAGTTGTGACCGTGTGTCAGAGACAACGGTGTTCTCCGTATTTCAAACCATCTGAAGGCCCTTGGTGAGACTTTCCACGTGCTCTTTGGCCCTCATTCTCAGGGCTTGGATGCTTGATGTACGTGGATCGTGTCCTGGTGGGCTCGGTGATGGCTGTACGTGGGGGACTGAGGTTATGCCAGATAGACCGCCGTTCAACGCTCCTAGGGAAAGTATAGACGAACTGTGAGTGATTAGTACTGATCTATCTGGTGAATTATGCATGGAGGAGTTGACAAATGACGGTATTTGGTGTGCTTGTACCTGGAATTCCGTTGCCAACGGATGCGACGTTTGGAGGTGATGGCAATCGTCTTGGGGAGGTTAGGTAGCTTGGATAGCCGGTGTGAGGTGCTGCGAGGAATCCAGGAAGGGCTGTCAGCAGACCTGGTGGTGTCAACCAGGGATCGCCGGGAAGACCTAGTGTTGGGGCTCCGTGATTTCTGCGGAGATTTAAAGTGATTCGAATGTTAGAACCAAATCTGAGGCAAGATGGAAGGTTGAAAGCTATCAAAAAGGCAAAGAATGTTCATCATTTCCTGCGTAAAGTTCCATGGGAATGTCTTTGTCACAATGACATCACTAGATACCACTTATCAATCTCATCAACTTCGAACAAGAAGACAACCTTCGAGCGTTAAAGCCAAACCTTCTGAGACAAGACCAGTGACCCAGTAAAATTGAAGGTTGCCAGTGCTGCCATCGAAAAGATAGAGAGACCATCATTTTCTACCCCAGTTTCCCTGGAATTCCCATTCCACCTAATGCCACCACTGGTCTTCATCAATCTCGTCAGCTGCTCAAACAAGCCGAGCAACCTGATATTCTTCGATTCCTACCTGATAGCAGCTGGATGATGATGATAATCAGCAATTCCCAGTCTGGCAGCTTCCATTTTCTCCTGCCTCCGCCATTTTGCTCTTCTATTTTGAAACCACACCTGTAACAAAGAGGAGCCATCAATAACCACCAATTTTCTGCTTCAAGCTCCTTCCAATTTCTATATTAATATTGAGACCGTCTTCCGAAAACTGCGTCCATTCTGAAAACATGCACCCTCCACATTCTTCGCGTTCAACAATGAACACGTGTAGTCATCAAGAGTCATTAGTGCCGCAGCACTTCTTAAACGGTAGCTCTTTTGAAGCATTCAGCGTCGGAACGCATTATCCGAACTCACGGTATCTCGTCATCTCCTAATTGGTGGTTTTTAACAGACCACTGCCACCGCACCACCGCCCAAAGTACATTATCGCTGAGTAATCGGCAAAAAAACACTCAAGTTGAGTCACTCACGTGACCTGTTCACCTTCCAAGATCATTTCCACTATCTTGGCTATTCCCAACCACTTCCCCTGATATATTGGACTGCGGAAAATCGGTGAAACGTTGAAGGATATAACGAGACAGGAGGAGTCGATGGAAGTGGGTAATATAAGTAGTGAGAGGTTTTTTTCTATTGCTACTGCAGAGAGAAAAGAAAGCAAAAAAGGTCAAGGGGGAGGGGTTGGAGAGAAAAGTAAGGAGAAATGGGCGCGAGAAAAGCATACAGCCTGAAGGCGAAACGTCTGGGGCGGAGCGGGTTTGGTCCACCCCTAAACTAGCTAGTAAGAAAAGGCAAGAAGGGGAGGAGGGAGGGGGGGGGGTTAGACGGGATTCGGGCTCCACACCCTTGCTGGGCATCAAGGAGGGTAACAAGCTCGAGGGCGAAATCGAAAGTGAGGGTTCGCGGGACGTTTGCCACAGGGAGGGGTACTCTCATGTCGGCCATGTTGATTTCTTTATTGTAACATGGCCCTGCTATTGGCAGGCTTCATTAACGGCTTAAAAGGGAAACAGTTTTTTCTCATGATTGCAATCATCCTCGGAGAAGTGACGAGAGAGAGAGGGAAAAAAGTAAATGGAGGAAAAATTATGATGAGATTATTATGCGCTAAACTTCCTTTCTTAAACCATCACGGGGTAATTCAATTTTCCTTGGCGCATTTTATCGTAAACTCGGAATCTCATATTTTCTTGTTAGAAAGTCATTTTAAAAGAGAATAACCCCAGCAACGGGAAAATATTATTTCGATAATAACTCCTGAGTAAATTCAATAGAGTTGTACGTCTTGGCGTTTAAGTTGAAAAGGCAAAATCATCGTGGGGGTGACGACTAAAGTGTAAGAGTCATAAAGAAAGTGGAGAGGGGGGGGGGAGGTGAGGAGGAAGAGGCTGAGGGAGACAAAGCAAGCGCGTTCCTGTAGACGATATTTCTCAAGCTCATCAGGACGATATTCTATTTATGAAGAGGAGGCAATTTTCTTTCGGCGCATCGCTGAATGAGAAAAGACTACGGGACAAGATGCCACGCTGGAATGATGGGAAAATAAGCGAATTTCACTTTGTCCTCTTATCTCGGAGGGAGGTGACACTGGCGTACTCTTATCTCGGAAGGGACGGGTGGCAGTAAGGTCGAGAGAGAAAGAGAGAAGACGGAATTGTAGTGCACTGACGCTGCCCCTAGGGGGACAGCAGTCACAACCGCCAAACAGAGGATTGGATATCTGCGAAGGATAAGTGGAAGTCAAGAAACCAGTGTGCGGGAGGGGTTTTGACGTTTGCTTCCTCGCGGAAATATAAAGAACTGTAGTAACACGGCTTAACCTTTTTAGGTTTTAAATCCATTACTGTGGATATTTGCCTCCGACGGCAGTGGAGTTGGTCTCACTTTCTGCGACGGGCGGAATTGCTGGGAAATAAACTCATTTAAGATGGATTTAACTCTTGAAGAATTGACAGAAAACGAGAAGTCAATACTTTCCGCCCCCCTTCAAATTAGAATAAGAAAAGGAAGGACTTCCAATGGCTGAGTTTTGTCGCTGTTCTAACAAATCAGTGAGCACTCTATGAGCCATTGTCTACGGTATATTGTTACGTGACACATTGGGTTATCCAACGGACGAAAAACCCGACAGAAGGTACCCAAGCACTCAAGAACGCATCCCGAATCCTCGATATCGCGCGAAAAAATCACATTTTCAAAACTGTTTTTTTCTTTTTTGTCTCCTCACTTCTCTCTGAAGAGGCACCAAACACCGGTCGGCATTATCCCATGTGTGGCTTGGGTACACTGGATTATTGTCGTGAAATGGTATTCGAGACCGATTGACACGCAGCAGTGATCACATTGTTGAATGCACTACGATGGGTACGCATTAAGAGATTTTGAACCATTGTTCAACGTGTTCTCACATGACCACTCGAAGTAGAAATGAGGAATAAATAGTGGAGGAGAAAAGAGTTGGGAAGTGTTGATGTGTCTGAACGAATTTCATGGTTGAGTGTTAGCTTCTCTTTTGGGGATATAGATGGATGCCACCCGGTAGAAACCAACCAAAGCTCGTCAAATGAAAGTTGCGAAGAATTAATTCATAATTATTGGTCACGCTTTACAATGGAAATCCTGCAAGTAATTGCGGCTGCCCAAATCCCAAAAACACCAATCAAATGAAGATGTTCGATTAGCTTCTGATTCCAACAACTCCCTGTCCACTTGGCGAGCAATCCAGCGATCTCCATCAAAGCACCCGCTGATCCAAGAATAAACTCAGAAACATTTCATTCAACCAATAATAAAGCGAAGATATACCAAATCGTGTGGTGTTACAGGCGTCACAGACGAGGGCGACTGTTTGCCGAGGGTTCAGCAAAGTCTACTATCCAACATTGCTTTTTATACACAACACCACGTCAACTAACGAAATCGAGGTCATCAGTCAACAAACGTAAGTTGCAAATAACCATAAATGAACCCTTATTCGAAATTATTGGTGATGGTTTACAATGGAAATCCTCCAAGCAATTGCGCCTGCCGAAATCCCAAAAAGACCAATCAAATGAAGATCTTCGATTAGCTTCTGATTCCAACAACTCCCTGTCCACTTGGCGAGCAATCCAGCGATCTCCATCAAAGCACCCGCTGATCCAAGAATAAACCCAGAAACATTTCATTCAACCAATGATAAAGCGAAGATATACCAAACCGTGTGGTGTTACAAGCGTCAAAGACGAGGGCGACTGTTTGCCGAGGGTTCAGCCAAGTCTATTATTCAACGTTGCTTTTTATACACAACCCCATGTCAAACTGTCTCACCAAATTCAATCTTCCACCGTTGGTTCTCATCTACCCGCACAAACAATCGCCATATTTCATCATAAAATCACTACCAGGCGAATTAATTTCGATTGAAACAGTATATCATTCCAGGAGGGGGATAAATTAATTGCAAGCATTAATAGTTTCATCAGTTGAAACTGGCTCAACTGTTTTCCCTTGTGATGCGATGTTAGATAAGCATTTTGATAATGATCTGGCTGATGGTATCTCACCGCATGGGGCCCCTGCTGCCTTTCAGGGTTTTGTCTCTGTCCAAAATGAATTTACTGTTCCCATAGTATACACTCCCGACGGGTACGTAATCGGATCCCGAATGCTGTTATAGCATAGCTGTTGAGTTGAGAACCACTGGGTCACGAGTTCCTCCAATAAAGCCACCCCTGTCGTCGCGTGTAATCACCCTTAAACACTCCAACGCTCTGGGGTCCCCTCCCCCCCCTCTCTCTCTCTCCAGAATAGTATTCTCTCTCCTTTCGCTTCCCCCCCGCAATATAATACTAATGTGCTACAAATAACATTTCAAACCGCGTATAAACGATTTTGCGCCTTTTATCACGGAAAAAAGAGGTGTGAAGGAGCGGAAAATCAAGGTTTCGAGTGGAAACAGGATCATCTCCATTCAGACAAGCTGTCTTGGTGATCCCAATTCATGACAGTCCTTTCTGAAACGAGTCCTTCATGCAATCTAGGCATTTTTGTTTCCCACTTTATTATTTTTTCATGAATGACGACAATTAATCCATCGTAGCCTCGACTTGTGAAATTTATGACGTCTAGGATTTATGAGGGCGATTATGAATAACGACAGTGAATTCTGTATGGGATAATACAGAAATGAGGTCACGTTATGGCGCTCGCGGTTTTTGTCAACTAAAAACAAATTAGCCGTATGGCCCAAGTATTTTGACACCGAGCATTGTCTTGACGGGGCAATTTTTTTCGCTTTCAATGAGCCCATTGTGCTTAGTTAGCTCACGGAAACATATCAAACGAAGACAATGTGACTGGTATACGAATAGGGATGAGGAGAACAGCATTGCTAATACATGTTAGAATATTTAGTCCAGATAAACAACAATATAATTTAATATATTTTCAGTGGGATGTGAAAATGTAAATCTGTGTGCCTATCGGCGCACGTTTGGGGGATGAAATTTGAGAATGGCAACATGAAAATAATAACTCGTAATAAATCCCAGTGGAGTCATATTAGCGTCAGAGACATACGCGTGGCCAAGTACAAAGGGTCGACCCTTCGGCAAACACTGTGACTTTTGATGATTATTAACTCAGCTAAAAGGGACAGAAAAAGAGAGAGAGATAATGGTGAGCGTCACCCACATTCACAAATAACCTCCCTTCACACCGATTCGGAGAATGGGTACACATAGGCCTCTGGTAGACAGTAATCTGCTTCATACCCAGAGGCTGTATTTCTCCTTCCCTCTGGTTGCTCTCTTGGTATATGTGCCTCGTCGATATTTCCCTGGTTTCCGCATGAGAACCAAATTAATAGTTGCGACCGTTTCCTGTCGTCTTCCGATTTACGGCACCATCTCTTCTGCTGGTGACAGCCATGTTTACGAATACTCCCACTAATTACGAACATGAGTTACTTTGTAGGTTAGGTCAGTTGGGGATGCTGAATTAGGGGGTTGATCAAAAGAAACTGTGGCATAACATCAATTTTCGGCGGGATACAGAGGCTCTGGATATGACTCCGATGTTGACTGACAGCAGGTCATCGTGGAAGTGTGAATTCACTTGTAGCTGTATCTTTCAGGAGCTCAAATAATCAGCGAACGGTCTCTTCTTTGACGGTTCAATCAACTTCGTTGATGTTCCTCTTGAGACAATATCAATATCGAGATCTAGATACAGAATTCTTCCTCGGTATTCATATTCGCAATCATAAGTCCTAGATGTCGTGGACTTCACGAGTCAAACGACCGTTTTCTGGTCGTGACAGCCGTGTTTTCGAATAGCCCCACTAATTACGAACATGAGTTACTTTGTAGGTTAGGTCAGTTGGGGATGCTGAATTAGGGGGTTGATCAAAAGAAACTGTGGCATAACAGCAATTTTCGGCGGGATACAGAGTCTCTGGATATAAATCCTGTATTAATTGACAGCAGGGTACGGTAGAAGAGCATATTGTCCCCTCCAGGAGGACAATTTAATCAACTGTTATTGTTTTCATAATTTTCCCGCATCTCAAGGAAGATTTATCAATATCGAGATCAACAATCAACGTTGATGAATCATCCCCAATGGAACTGAAGTCCTACACGAATGATGCACCCATTGGTCACCCGAGTTTAGGCGCCAAATTCAAAATCCCAAAGCATGAAAATGATTACAATCGCGTAGTGACAAACCCGGGAAACATATTCCCCATTGTAAATCTATCATGATCCCAAGAAGGGGAGGCAGGAGCTCTCGCCATGCCCGAAAAATCCTTGAAACGGATATATTTTCACAAAGTGACATTCATCCAACGACACACGAGTCCCTGTATCCCGAAAAAAGACGGGTCCTTTTGCCTTTGTAAGAGATCCCACTGGCGGGGATCAGTGGGGCCCACTTTCGTTGGAAAGTTATGCATCTACCTACTAGGCGTACCCCCTCCCCTAATCTCTTATTTTAGGGCGGTAGGTAGAGTGACGGGGTTCATCTTGGTTGTAGACGACAAGAAGCGGCTAGAAATTTGATCTGAGGGTGGATGTGATGTTTCATAAGGGAATTGTAAGTTGAAATAAGAGGGAAAAATTTAGCCGAGGTCGATGGAGGGAATTGAATACGTTTGTACCTGGAGTACCGACACAATAGTCCACGTAATTCGATTACAAGGACCGCCAGCTAATTGTTAATTGCCGGTACATGGTAATGGCACCGCCGACAAAGGATAATAAATAGATTTTTTTTTCTTCTTTCGCTGAGGGAGAAATATTAAAACGAGGAGCTTTTTTAATATGTGCACTAGCGATTTATGAATTTTTGGGGAGCAGGGGAGCTCAGTTGCGGGGGATTTTGTGGGAATGGTGAGGTGATTCGTGCAGAGTGACATTAAAAGAGATTTAAAGGAAAAAAAACAAATTTGCAAGGTTTTTCAGTGCCTTATGGACCTGAAAATCGAGAACTACTTGAATATTCACGAAATTAACTGATTCGTCAATGAAAAAATCTACCGAAATTTCATGTAACTTTATTATTGTTAAAAATTTCAAGCTTTTTCACTTGAAATTTCAAAGAGTAATTTTTTAACCGTGTACACGGAGAGAAATTTTCTAGAAAAATTTAAGTACGAGTACTGGAAAAAATCATAATCCACCGGCTGTGAAAAATTCTAGTGCTGTTAAGGTAAAATTTCTGGGAATTTCTAGTAAAATTTCTGGGGATATCTGTGAAATTTTTACACAAATACCGCGAAAAATTCACGGTTTCCCCAATAAAATTTGCAGTACCAGCTGAAATTTTTTCCTGTCCGGCACTTTGCGCCTCTTTTTCCGTGCTAGCACTAGAATTATTCTAGAAAATTTCTCTCGGTCTACTGGAAATCGAGGGTGCTCCACGATTACTTGACTTGTTTGGCAATTTTTCTCCAACATTTCTCTCTGTGTATCTATTTTCCGTTCTCCGGACGAAAACCTACGGTTCTCACCCACTCGAGTGCTTATTTTTTTTCGTTATTCAGGGGTGTCTGCTCCTCTGAACGACACGTGTATCCTCTAGCCCCAAAACGGTGTTTAACAGCTAATCTGCCAAATGAAGTGTTTTTGTGTTTGAGCACAACACTCCGTCTCAATGGATCGGGCAAAACCGCCCTTGGTAAAGGGTTGCCGACATGATTGATGCTCGAAGGGGGGAGGGGGGCACTAGCAGAAGATAGAGAGGCCGAAAGGGGCTCCGGTCCCTTTTACTCTTCTCTTCCAGCTTCTCCCGGTTTTAGTCAAGCGCACGCTGAATGAAGTCCTTAATTGAGCGCTACAGTCTTCGTGGTTTCACGGACAGCTAATTTAGGGCTCTCGTATCCTTTCTTTTATTTCGGAAGACCTTCGGGGTTTTCTCCGAGTTGTTGTTTTTGATTACTATAATTTCTAATGTACAAGTATAATTCCATGTTTTTACAATGGGTCGTGAAAAATTTGCAGTGGAATTAGCGACAAATGCGCGGAATTAGGAGGAAATAATGATGGAAATTGGATGGGATAATTATTTCATTTATAAATGGGAGGAAATTAGTCAATTCATTGATTGATTCATTAAAGTCATTAATTTTTGAAAATAATAGTTTAATTCGTTATTAGTTGTTTTGTGAAGCTACATTCAATTTTTTTTTTATTTTCTCATTGTAAAAACTAGTGTTTTGAAGATGAGACATTAAATTCCGTTAAGACATGTCAATTACGAAACAACTTGTTGTCCCCACAGCGGTGAGTCATCAGACAGCTGATTAATTTTTACGGAACAAATCGTAGAATTTACGTGGCGATTCGTACAATTTCAATTCCGACTCACACTTTTTATTGATTTTTACTTCGCTCGTGAATTACCTTTCGAAACGTAATTTTTACGTTTTTTTTTTGGTAATTTTTATTGAATTTTTCTTCGTTGCCCCGCACGAAGAAAAATTCAATAAAAATTATTGAAATAAATAACTATTGATTAATTATTTATTGAATTTTTCTCTCCGTGCGGAGCAACGAAGAAAAATTCACTACTCAAAAATCTAGTTTACCCGACGATAACTTTTTCTCCCACGTTTTCCTATTCTTCATAAAAGAAATCTCTAAATTAATACTGAAACATCATTTCCATCATTTCGTCTCAATAAACCGCTTCATTGAATTCCCATTTTCAAGATAATATCCCAAACTCTATGGACAATGGAATAGAAATCTCTTTAGTGGTTAATACCACGAACAATATCATAATTATCTACAACATCATCATCACTGGACGATCCTTAACACACTTCACGGTGAGATTAAAGCCATCGTCTGGGGCTCTCTTCCCAGTATCTCATTCTCTCCGTAACAGCAGGGTGTATACATGAAGTTAGAGGGATAGCGAGAGGATAGGATTTATACTACACACGAGAGAAGCTTGGGTTACTGCAACGAAAGGACCAAACACTGGCCCCGTAATGGAGTTTCCAAATATTCGGGGAGCCCTCGCTCAATTTCGAACAATTTGCATTTAGGGTGAAGCGCAATTAATAGCTGCAGGGGAGGGGGCGGCGGCGG
>NW_021680418.1:272617-280998 GCF_001412515.2 Diachasma alloeum
GGGGGAAGTGTGGGGAGGGTAGTGTTGCCCTGTTCTGTGCCATTCCACGCCTATTAACACTATATTCCACAGAGTTTAGCATATCGAGGGGGCAATATTGAGTTACCCGACAGTAATTATAATACTCGTTAGATGACGCTGAGAAAGTTAAGGGCGAAGATGCATATGTGGGCCCGTGTGCGAGGCTCCTTGGGTCTTGTCTACGGTACTCAAGGATTTATATTTTGTTATTAATTGATTTTATATTTTTTTAATGCAAATTATCATAATTGTAAAACTGAAAAATCAATTATTGGAAATGATAGTCATTCTTTTCAGTAAAATATAACAATAATTATTAATATTATTTACAGTAGTATACATATATCTGTAATAATAATAATAATAGTGATAATAAAATATAATTTCGTAATTCCGGGGGAAATGGGCCTCAAATAAAATCTCTGATTTTCGTTTGTAAAAGTAGAAAAGCATTTCATTGACGAAAAAATAGTTAAAGTATCGTAAATAAAATCGTTGAGTTTAGTAAATTAACTCCCCTTCTCAATCAAAAAGTCAGTTTTTTTTCGAAAATAGAAAGGCGTAATTTTTTGTTTCATTGAATAAAAACATTTTCACCTGCATCTGCGGAATTACAAGAGAAAAGCCTTTACTTCCTCCTCCTGTCGTCGCAAATTGCTCGATTCCTCCAGTAAATATGAAATCCATTTATCACACCCCTCGATTAACTAATTTCTCATGTTTTATTGAGACAATTCACTCCCGACGCGAAAGATCGTCGAGTCGTTTTTCCCTGAGATAGACTCAGATATCCTCGCATTACATTTTTTTCCCGCGCGTCGTGACAACGCAGGTGTCAGGGGTCTCACGGTCTCACTTATTTCTCGGGGTTCCTCAGTCTCTTGGGTTCTCTGTTTCGCCCGATGTTTTGGATCGCGCTCTTCCCCTCGACGCGTCACACCTCTTGGTCCCAGCCATTATCTTATTTTCCGCCTGGAAACATCGCACGCCCTCGCTCACGTTCCAGCGGGAGGAAAGACACACCGTAACTAAGGGGATATCATGATCTTTATTTTTTCGGGGATATTTTCGCCCGACGCTCGGGTGTTTATGATAAATAATAGAATGCGGGGCATTTGGAGTGGCATTTTCCCTCAATTCTCGGAGATTAACAATTTTTTGGGTGATTTCAGTCCACGGAGAGAACACACAGCAAAAAGTAATGTCTGAATTTCACACAACTCTTGTAGACATTTTTCAGACGCGAAAAACGGCTGAATAAAATGAAAATTTGTCTCAATTTAAAACATGATTTCAGTATTAGCGAAGTGGCCAAACGGTTCAAGTCGATTTTGAATATTAGCCAGTTTTCAATCAATATCTCGAAATCTAAGGGAGATAGCAAAATTTTTATCACAACCTTTTCAGTAGCACTCAATTCGCTCTACATAAAAGGTTATTATGAAAATTTTGCTATCTCCCTTAAATTCGGAAATATTTCTGGAAAACTCAACTAAAGACTAAATTGACTTAAACCGTTTGACCACTTCGCTATTGAATTAAAATTTTTAGGCTCCTATTCATTTTTGCTGTGCAGTTGGATAAAGATTACCTCGAAAATTGCGACAAATTTTGCATTGTTTTTCCCAGAGCTAGTTTTTTCTCTCATTGTGAGAAAATTTAGTAGCGAATTGACTGTTGGCCAGTTTTCACTGAATATCTCGAAATGTAACGGAGATACCGAGATTTTTGTCATAACCTTTTTTGTAGATCTTGATTCGCTCTACAAAAAATGCTATTACCAAAATTTTGTTATCTCCCTTAGATTCGGAGATATCCTTCGAAAACTTAGATGAGAGCCAACACTGAGTGAAAAATTTAAAGATTGATGATTCTTCTATACGCGAGTTGAGTGAGTTCATCTGCGACAAAATCATACTTGAGTACAAGAATATTTGAGTTGAGACGCCTGAGAGAATTGAAGAATTGAAGAGAAATTACTTGCCTCCAAAAAATGTGTTTCAGATATTAGAAATTTTTTTTCTCAGTGAAGTCAACTTGAACCGTTTTACCGCTTCGCTACTAAATTAGTGATGATGTCACTGATCATTCGGGATAAATCCGCAAAAATCACTGACGCGACCCCAAAAATCAAAACTTTTTCTTCTTTTCAGTTGACATTATTCAAATTCCCCCCAAAAAACTCCTAGAATCCCATAAATTTAAATTGAATTGAATTCATTATTGCTCGTTAATCAAAATTATTTACTGTTTGACATGAGTACACGTAACGTGTCACGAGTGACTGACCACGGGGTGTTTAACTTGTTTGACTGTGGCTCAAGCCCAACAACATTACATTGATAAAATATTAGGGTAGAACGAGCGATGTCAAATCAGTCACGCACAAGACGAATGTATCCATGACTGCTCGAGCCCCGAGTCCTACGAAAATACTCGTGATATCGCCCCGAGGGNCCCCCCCCCCCCGAAATTAACAAATGATCCCGACGTAATGGTCCTCCCTCTCTCTTTCTCACTCACTCTCGTCCTATCCTCGTGGCCCAAAACCAAAAAAAACGTTCGAGGGAAGCGCGTGACAGAAGTCCGAATTACCTTTCGGAAATTGACGCAAATCGTTGGATAATCCCCTTAGTCTCACGTCGCTTGAAGTGTATAATATTCGTTGGTGCTGAAGATCACTCAGCCGTGAAACCATAAGCCCCACTCTCGCTCTCGGAAAGTGCGATATCTCGGGATGTAGTAATAATGCCAATATGTGTACGAGAGCGAACACCATAAATCCGTTTACCGAGGAAAATCGGTGAGAACCGCGACACTGGGCGGTTTTTATTGTGCGCCGTAATATGGGAATATGAGGGATGACGGATAAATCATGTTAATGGAGAGGTGCAACCAGATGTTGAATATTCAATTTGTTGGTGAAGTAATTGAGAAAACTGCACTACGGGCGATGTTAAACATTTTTGTCTGAAATTTCCGGTAATTTTTTCGGAAATTTTCATCCAATTGAGTTGTTACAGATATTTCAAGGAATTTTGTCATTGAAAATTCAGAATTTCAGGGAAAATCGAAGAGAACTCTGAATTTCAGTTCCATTTGGCCCCGAAAATGAATAGAACACTAGAAAATTTCGGTAAATATATTCTTGAATTTTCGGGACAGGACAACCTGAAATTTCATGATTTTTTCTCCCCTAAATTGCGTTAAGTGTCACTGTCCATGAAATCATTTTTTTCTCATTTTCTTTCTAAAAGTGTGAAGAGAAAAGTTGAATAAAAATTACTGTACGAAAGGTAATGAATTTCGTGGAACGAAATGTAATTCAATGATAAAATTCTTGTGGCAGATATTTCACGATTCGTTCGTTAAAAAAAAATACATCTATGGATAAAAAAATTATCCTTCTGTACAGTAAAATTTTCCACATCGGTGCACTGTTAGAAATTCATTTAATTTCCAGTAAAGATTGCAGTTGAATTCTCAATGTCGTAGTAAAAGTTCCCATTCGTCTTGAAAATTCAAAATCAAATTCACTTGAATTTTCAATAACTTGAGAATTCCGTAAAACAATGGCCTGAATTTTAATTATTTTCTATAATTTTCGTCGTCGTATGGACCGGGAAATTATAATTTCATTAATAAATATTCAAAGAAATTATCTGATTTTTCAGTAACAAGATAGAGATAAATTTCATGTAAATTTAGTGTTGGTGAAAATTTCAATTTTTTGAATTTGAAATCAAGAATAATTTTCTAACAGTGTCACTATGATAATTTTTGATGGAATGCGGGGGAAAATTTGACAGTTTCAGCACAAATTACCCTCACATTCAGTGAATTTTCCCGAGCCAATGAAAGAAAAGTAGTAAAAATCGAGTTCGCTCCACCACTACTTGACTCGTTCGGTAATTTACCTCCAACTTTTTTCTTCGTATAGTTTTCCCTTGAAAACTGACAGAAAACAGATCCACATAACCCCCCACGGCCAATCTCACTAAAAACTGAAATATTCATGACTTCGTCCGCCCCCAAAAATTTACAAAATTAAAACAATCATTGTTACCGCATTTTACCCCGTTTCCATGCCGACAATTCAGTAAATAACATCGACCAAAATTTTTCACTTCGCGTGATGCCCCCGGGACGTTAGAAACGTCTCGAGCATTATCGTTCACCCGCCGATTCCATTCGTAAATGACACTTTTAACTTCGCCATTCCAAAATACAATTCAAACCGCCGCAATGAATAAAACGAAAAATTTCTTTTAAAAACCACAAAAATACGAGTAACCGCTGCGAATTGTTGATTTCGGGAGTAGACAGTTCTGGTTTTCACTCTCGAGAGGGAAAAAATTGAGGACAAAAAGATGTGAAATTGAAGGACATGCAGGCGATTCGGCTAGGAAATTAACTCTGCGCGACCGCGAAAAATCAATCTTCTTTTGTATCCCGCTCTCGTGCCCCCCCCCTCCCTCCCTCCTCCCGTCAAATCTGTCATTGGCAATTTCGCGTTCGAAATAGAATCACGCTCGAAATAGTTCAATTTACGAGGCCAAGTGAAATATCTTCTAATTTAAATGAGACTGTGGCACGCGATTTAAATTAAAAGGCGAAAAAAAAAAATGAAAATTGATGACTGGAAATTACCCGAATGGAGAACAAACTCGTGCCTTTGGAGTTGATTTCAATCTATCAAATGCCCTCAGCCTCATAAAAATCTTGAATTCAATTCCATTGACAAATAATTGAATAAAACCGCTGAAACCTCTCGATTTTTCTGCCCCCAGGGCTGTCTAGAAATGATTCATCACGTGTTGTGTCAGATGAAATCCTCGAAATTCGGAAATCCCTCGAGAAATTCCGGCTGCAGCTCCTTCGCCCATTCCCATTCCTGAAGTTGATTCGTTTCAGGTGAGAGAGAGGTCGGGGGGAGGGGGGAGAGACAGGGCACTCGCGCGATCGCGTGACAGAAATGGTAATGCGCCCCCCGCCCTCGCCCCGCGACAATGGGCCGCGTATAATGGATCGGCGTCGAGGCCGTCCCGCGATGCTTTCACCTTTCCACTCATCCCACCCTTCCGACAGACGAATAAAAAAGACAATAGGAGTGAATGCGCGATGGAAGGGAAAACGTAGAAATTTTTGTAGCATAACCTGCGTTCGATTTTGAATGTAAAACAAACGATTGTCATGGGGAAAATAGTTTCTGGTTTGCGGTAGCAGTCTTCCCCTTAACATTACCCCCTAAATCAAGGTACTTTTATTTTCTTAAAGTAAAAATTGAGAACTGAAATCAAGAATCCTGGGGTTTTTTTAATAAAAACTCTGAGGATCTTTAATTGACATTCCTGTCTTCTCAAATTATCTTCATTAATTGGTGTGACATTGTAACTTAGGCTACTTCCTAAAATTATTTTTTACTGTGCACTGAGACAAAAATTAACAAAAAACTACTTTTGCCAGGTAATAAAAATATGGAAAGATAATTTAGAATTTGAGATGGGACTTTTTTTCGGTAATTAAAGGGGAGAGGGAGAGGCTCGTGACGGTGTGAAACAAAGAAAAACATTTGTAATCACGTTCGTCTATCTTCACATAGAATTTTTTTATTTTATATTCCCTTCGTTACGACGAAGTATCCAAACGCCCCCACCGGTTCTTATTTTAAGAACCCAGCGTTCTTGACTTTGCCCCCTGGCGTCGTAACCCAGAAACTCTCCTCAAACAAACGATTGTCATGGGGAAAATAGTTTCTGGTTTGCGGTAGCAGTCTTCCCCTTAACATTACCCCCAAAATCAAGGTACTTTTATTTTCTTAAAGTAAAAATTGAGAACTGAAATCAAGAATCCTGGGGTTTTTTTAATAAAAACTCTGAGGATCCTTAATTGACATCCCTGTCTTCTCAAATTATCTTCATTAATTGGTGTGACATTGTAACTTAGGCTACTTCCTAAAATTATTTTTTACTGTGCACTGAGACAAAAATTAACAAAAAACTACTTTTGCCAGGTAATAAAAATATGGAAAGATAATTTAGAATTTGAGATGGGACTTTTTTTCGGTAATTAAAGGGGAGAGGGAGAGGCTCGTGACGGTGTGAAACAAAGAAAAACATTTGTAATCACGTTCGTCTATCTTCACATAGAATTTTTTTATTTTATATTCCCTTCGTTACGACGAAGTATCCAAACGCCCCCACCGGTTCTTATTTTAAGAACCCAGCGTTCTTGACTTTGCCCCCTGGCGTCGTAACCCAGAAACTCTCCTCAAACAAACGATTGTCATGGGGAAAATAGTTTCTGGTTTGCGGTAGCAGTCTTCCCCTTAACATTACCCCCTAAATCAAGGTACTTTTATTTTCTTAAAGTAAAAATTGAGAACTGAAATCAAGAATCCTGGGGTTTTTTTAATAAAAACTCTGAGGATCTTTAATTGACATTCCTGTCTTCTCAAATTATCTTCATTAATTGGTGTGACATTGTAACTTAGGCTACTTCCTAAAATTATTTTTTACTGTGCACTGAGACTACTTTTGCCAGGTAATAAAAATATGGAAAGATAATTTAGAATTTGAGATGGGACTTTTTTTCGGTAATTAAAGGGGAGAGGGAGAGGCTCGTGACGGTGTGAAACAAAGAAAAACATTTGTAATCACGTTCGTCTATCTTCACATAGAATTTTTTCATTTTATATTCCCTCCGTTACGACGAAATATCCAAACGCCCCCACCGGTTCTTATTTTAAGAACCCAGAGTTCTTGACTTTGCCCCCTGGCGCCGTAACCCAGAAACTCTCCTCAACGAATATATTTTGATTGACACTGGTTATCCCTCACGAAGCATAAAACAAATTGCCCCTATAAACACAGTGAAATATTATTGGCCAAGCGCAGGGATGAATCCGATCAGTGCTCAGGGTATTCCCCTCCCAAATGCAATTACAGAATGAGGAGAAAAAAAAAAATGTGGGCGGATGCGCGCTCCCTTGTAGTTTCGACGCGAGAGGCGAGTGCGCGCGCATTGGCGCACAAAACGTTTACGGTTTAAATTGGGAGGACAGTGATGGTGGGAGAGGGGCTGAATCCCACTGCCACTGCGGATTTCAGAATAAATTAGCGAGGATCGGGTGATATGGCGTCGGGGGAGGGAGGGAATGATATTCCAGGGGATTTAATGCACGTGCTAAACACATCCCTCCGCCGCCCCCCGTGCCCTCCCCTCTCACCCCTTCCTCCACGCTGTCATTCGATAATACCGATCACTGAAATCGGGTTTTGCCATGTGAAGGTAAACAGGAGTGCCGCGAGCACGTCCGCTAGTTTATCGCTTGTACGGAGATACCTAATCATCGAATTAACTGTCGTATACGATGGATGTTGTTGCTGTTTAACATTTGTTGGGAGGATAAATTGACATTTATTACATCAGTTAATTTGCGAGGCTTTTCAAAATGATTTTGAGTGACTGCTGGTGAATAAAGAGGAGTTTAATTTCACGACTGCTGATGATTCTGGTCAACATTATTTAAATTAATATTGTTTATTGTGAATGGGGCTGTGATATTAGAGCATAGGTATTAGTTTTATGAATTTTTTCATTTTTTTTTTGCGTTAGACTGAATCATTTCTTTAACCCTGTGATGCCCACGGGCGCCGGGAAGGGAGCACGCGCTCTTACGGAGAAACGGCGCAGTGGGGAGAACCTTGTTGGCATCAGAGGGTTAATTCTGAGTTTTAAGGTATTTTATGGGGGAGGGGGAGTGAAATTAATTGAGGAAAAAGTTGAATTTTTAATTGGAAGAGGGTGAGGAAGAGATAATTTTTTCAATTCTTCAACGCGAGATTGATTGAACGAAATTGGAAAAATAGAGTCACAAGCTCAAGCTAGTTTGTAGTAATGGCATTAAACTAAATTAAATTAATTATGTCCGTGACAAAAATCATCATCGCTAGAGCTTAAATGAAAATTACAATGCTCCGAAAAACAATTTCACCGCAAAACAAAAATAATAACGTCACTTTATTTAAAAAAATCACAATTTGTCATTTTACCTTTCGTTTTCGCCGTAATTGAACAAATAATAAAATTAAATAATTAAACACAATCTCCCCATCAACAAATTACTCCCCCTGTCGTGACCCACAAAATGCTGATCCTCAAAACCTCAACATTTGAATTTACAATAGAAATGGCCAATCGTCATGTGGTGCAGCACTCGTATTAAACTAAATTAAATTAATTACGTGCGTGACAGCGATAATACCACGCAGTCGCGTGCGTCGACGTATCGATTAAGCCAGTGAACTACAAGCCCTACGAAAACCACTGCACCACCTGAAAATTCCGCCCCCCCCCCC
>NW_021680418.1:285676-297339 GCF_001412515.2 Diachasma alloeum
GCTGCCCCCTGTTACTCTGCGTGTGCATCACTCTTTCCTCTCCTAATCCCTTAAGCTTATTACTGGAGATAAAATAAAATAGGATGAAGAAAAATAGACAAGTGGAGGAGAGAGGAAAAAAGGAGGGATCGAGAAAGCTGAGTGATTTCGTCATTTTTAATTGACAATTGATAACGCTGGGTGTAATCTCATGCGAAAAGTTTATGGTGATGGGCTGAGTTAATTTGGTGGTGGGTAATGAAGTAAGTTTTTACTGGATGAGGAAACGTTTCAGATGCACGACAATTTTTTAGGTAAAATATCTAAATTTGAGGTTTTGAGAATCAGAATTTCTGGGGTGACGGCAGGGGAAGTTTTTATTATTCGTTGATATTATTAGTATTATTTGTTAATATTATCATTATTTAATTTGAATATTAATTAAATATTAAAATTATTAATTTTCTAGTTGAGTCAATTAATTGAGAATGTTCTTTTTTATGAAATGACATTCCTATTTTTTATTTTGCGATGAAATTGATTTTTGAAACAGGAGTTTTGGAGTTTTGGGATTTTCATTTAAACTCGTCAATTTTTTTTTAGTAAAGTCAAAGTTTTGTCACGCACGTGATTAATTTAATTTAGTTTAATACGATTACTAAACTACATGTCGATTTGACATTTCGATTGTAAATTCAAATGTTGAGCTTTTGAGGATTGGGATTTCGTGGGTCACGACAGGGGGAGTGATTCGTTGATGGAACTGATTATGTTCAATGATTTAATTTTTTGATTAGATTAATTACGAAGGAAACGATAGGTGAAATGGAAATTGAGCATGTTTTCTTTGATAAAATGACATTCGTACTTTTTTAAAAAATTAAATTGATTTTTTAAACTGGAATTTTGTAAATGAAGCGTTTAAAAATTAATGGGTCTGTGAATTTTATCGTTGATTCTGGGGAAAATTCTCTTTAAAAAATTCAAATGAAAGTTGATTAAAAAATGTAATATATATGCTGTCATTCCGATAATAACAGAAATTCCCGGACTTTCTCCCAGAGTTTTTTTAATTTTCATAATTAAATTTACCTGAACACGGACTTCCGGTAGCTTGACCTTCATAGCGAGCTCCTCACGAGAATAAACATCCGGATAATGTGACTTCTCGAAAGCTCGTTCAAGCTCATGAAGTTGATAAGTCGTGAATGTTGTGCGATTTCTCCGGTGTTTCTTTTTGCTTGGATTCACATCATCACAATTGGCACCTAGTTCCTCGTCACTTCCACCGCCCGTTGAATTGCAGGAGTTCTCACCTGTAATTCAATTTAAAAATCCTCAATTAGATTAATAAATTGCGAAAAATTCAATAACAATCACCAAAAAAAACGTAAAAATTACGCTTCGAAACGTAAACCGCGAGCGATGTAAAATTCAATAAAAATGTGAGTCGATTTGTTCCGTAAAAATTAACCAACCGTCTGATGACTCACCGCTGTGGGGACAAGTCGTTCCGTAATTTTTCCCCAACGATTGAGAAATTTTACGGAACGTAACGTAGAATTCAAGAATTTTTTATTTTTGAGGCACAATAAGTCGCCAAGTTGCTGTAAGATTTTACTTCTTCGGGAAAAATTACGTGACAATTTCGTACTTTGTTCGGTGACGAACCTGAAAATTCACTGAATTCCTATAAAAATTGCCGGAAAACGATTCCCCATTGCGGATTACGTGAATTGTTCCGTCATTTTTACTGAATATTTCTCTCCGTGCAGTGGAATTTCATCAAGAATCAGGTAAAACGTTCTAGTTCTCAGTAATTTTTGCTGAAATCCGAATGAAGAATGGAGATGCCGATTCTCCGGGCACAACTCAACCAGTTTTCGATCCTCATTTTTTTTTCAACTCCTTGTATTATACGAAAAAGAAATATGAGATTGTATCAACGGCGAAGTGTGTAAAGGGGTCTTTACCACTGCCCAGTGAAACGTTCTAGCTACTTAAGAGATTGACACGTGGAGATAGGATAATGGACTCGGCGGACGAAAACGTTTTTTTCACCTCTAATGGGTGCTCCCCTTCGATCTCATCGATAAATTTATCTCGGGGGGAAAAAGCACTTCGCGCTATTACAGTTGTCTTAATACTACCTTTTGGCTCCGATTTAATCGAGTTAAACTTTGAGCCGATCGTTGGCGATGGAAGCGTGCACCGAGAGAGAGCTTTGAGACAAAAATTACGTGCACTGAGAGAAAAAAAAATCTCAATCAAGTTCTGTTTGACCCAGAAGAATAAATCGTACGCTAAAAATTTTCAGAAAATAAAATTTAGGGCTGACAATTCGGAGACTGTCCTGAGACGAAAAATCAGTTGTTTTATTTGCTCGAGTATTGAAACATTGAAATTACATTTTCAAAAAACGGGGAAAAAAGACAGTGGGATTTTTAATGATTTTTTAATCCCCTGGAAGATGAGCTCGTTTGTTTTATTTTCGAGTGTTACATGAGTGTCGATTCGTCGCTGGTACGTCGAGTCGCTCGAGAGGATTGGAGCGTTTGAAAGAAAAATAAAATGAAGCACAGTGGAGAATCCTGAAGAGGCAATGGGTGTTAAACAGAGAGTTCAGCCTCGCCGCCGTCAAAAGACGAAAGAGGATTAAGGAATTTAGTCCTTTCTGCTGCTGACTCTACTCTGAATCTCTCGTTTAACTTCTATTCTTTTTTTTCGGATCGGATTTTTGGTGTTGTTGAATAAATTGAAAAATCTTCAATCAATTAATCAGCTATGAAAAAACGGATTACCTCAAGGCCTATTATTTTAGGATATTAGACACAACAATGAGGCTTACTCGGAGAGAATATAAAATTAAAAATTACTATTATAGCGGACAAAACAGTATAAAATGCAGGGACGGAAAAATAATCTTCAAAGTGTTGCTTAATTTGGAAAACAAGTGGGAAATTGCTCCTGTATTGCGTATAGTATAGTGATTCCATTGTATGTTACTCATAGCCTATTTTATTTTCTTGAATTAAATCAATTTCTTCCCAAATAATTTTTTCAGATTTTCCACTTAATGAAAGTCGAAAAATTTCTGAAAATTTCGATGAAATATTATCAGGAGTATTTCATTTATACATAATTGAATGCATTCGAAACATCACCTTTAAAGGAACCATCAGAAATCTAACTTTCAGGGAAATTCATGAAAAATTCTAAACTTCCAAAAATTATTCTTAAAATCAAATTAACCGAGACAGTTATTGTAACCATCTTTTAACTTCGTTATAGTCGCATTGAAACAATCATATTAAGCTATGATTTAATTCATTTGAAGCGCAATATCCAGAGATATCTGCGGAATTCTGATTTTCGAAAAATACGACATTTTGGAAAAATTTCACAGAACTCAAAAAACGATTATTGCTATCGCTTTCATCTTCGAACTCGGTCAAAAGGACATCCCAACGAATTCTTTAAGCCGTCATTCAATGAATTTAGAACATTTTTTTTACTTATCGTGTTACAACTGAATTTTGAAAAAATTCGAAAATTGACAAAATGAATCGATGAATAAATTTTAATTAATGGCGATGGGTAAGGCTTAGGAATTAGAAAATGCCTAGAATTCATGTCGCAATGACTCAAATTTGGGGACAGATTGGTCTTGAAAAGGGGCAAAACAGTCTCGACTTCAGACACGAATTTTCACAGTGCAAACGAGATAAAACGAAAAAATTCAAAAATCCCTAAGAGCATTTGACTGAAAAACCTCTTAAGCTGTCATCGGGTTTTGCTCGCTACCTTCCTACCCAGTATAACGTTACATTATTCTGCACCACCTATACATTGATTTCGCTTTTGTGCATATGTCCTTGGCACACAGGCATTCCTCATGCGAAATTCAACTACCATCGAATATATGTGTTTGTGTATTTGCCAACGAGGAAAATCAAGCTGTCGAGTACAAACAATCTCATGTCAAGATACAGCCTCTCAATTTCCCCCCCGTGGAATAGAACATACCTCAAAGGAGTTTTCTTCACTTCATTTTAAAATTGTTTTCCATCAATTTTTTCCTATTCTCATACGCAAAGAATTCTATTATAGAATTTTCAGTTACTTTACAAGAAATTTTTTCTTACTGCACCCTCAACAAACGCAAGGGAAAATTCGGAAGCGAGGAATTTTTTTATAAATTTTTGGAATTGAAAACAAAATAATATTTTAAAAAATTTTCCTTTTTGAAAAAAATAGCGAAAATGCTATTTTATAATTGTGGAGAATATTTATTACATCTGGTTTTGAATTTCCATTCCAACAATTTAACTTTTTATCAACTATTTCAATAATTTTTATCAACTATTTCTAGACTTTTTGGCAACTATTTCAATAATTTTTTTTCTTTTTTCTTCACTTTAATTCTAAAGATGAATTTTACATGCGATTAATTATTCATTGAACATTTCTCCGAGTACCCATTTACACTATTTGACCGGAAAATTCGTGCATGTGGGAGAGGGAGAGAGGGATAGGCCTTCCCTCGGTGGTGCAGACGACGGCTCGACACATCGACGCGCGCGCCGCAGCCCGATGCCGCCAGAGATATCCCAATAAAGCCTAGCACGCCACCAAACAATTAAATTATTAACCGGTAGCGATAACGAGGCACGGTAGGCGCTGATTACTATTATAATGAAGCCTGTGTGCAGGGACTCACAATTTTCCATTTAATTGTATCATTTTTTTTCGTTGGGTTTTCCTGTGGCGTAATCGGGTTGGGGGGAGGCTTGCTCTGAGGGAGAGAAGCATTCGCGGTGGGAGGAGATGGTAATGGGGTTAGAGGCTGCGAGTGAACATTATCGGGGGCATTCTTACATAATTTATTAATTTATCGGATTTTTTAGAATTCAATTGCGGGAGAAAAATTGGGAAAAATCGACAGAATTCACCGAATTTTTTTACATAATTATTTTGTAAAGAGTTTATCATTAAATTGCTTGGGTAATTTTGGTAATTTTTTCTTTTATTCCGAATGATTTCGAATGAATATGATTTTTTTTATTCATAAGACAATTTTTTTTTCAATTGGAGAAGAAAAAATTAACGAATCTAGTAAAAAAATATGATTTTTTCGCTTTACTTACTAAATTGATATTCTTCAATCCTGGATTTTCCCATGAATTTGGGGAGAATACAGCAGAAAAAATTCTTCAGAAGTAATTGGAAATTTTCATAATAAAATTTGTTGAGAATTAATTTTTTAATAAACAGTGTACAATGCTTCCCTTCGGAAGTAAAAATCTATAAATTCACATGACTATTCCCCCAAAAAATAATCTGCAATGAGACACTTCCTTCCCTCAGTTGCCTCACCCTCTTCCCCAATGAAATTGACAGAAGAGAACGAAAAAAAAGCCAATCACTCCTAAAATCGAGTTTGTCTTCTTTCTAACGAGTTAAAATTGATAATTGCTCGTTACCCAATTGCAATTGCTCGTGCCTCTGGTATTGATCAGTAGTTTGGGGTATCCCGGCTAATGTGCAGTAAGACCCGAGTGCATGTTTGATTCATCCATAACAGGAGCGGTAATTCGTTTAAATCGTTCCACCGATCTAGAGTTTGATTAGCCGAGAGACAATTTCACGCGACGGGAAATCGTTCAACCGGCATTCTCCCCCGTGTATCTACAATTTTTCCACCTCGACCCGTCCTCATCGGATAATTACAGAACATTTTAAGAATCAAGAATGGAGAATTCGCCGGACGGGAATCGCTATTTCCATTTTATTCTGATTGAGAAAATTTGATCGATTCTCAACATCGGTATGCGGTTGTACCACCTTCCACCGCGCTATCATGCGGGTGTTGGTACGTGTGTATGTGTGTGTATGTGTGTGTGTGTGTGCGCACACGGGGCCATTCGCTTCCGTTGGCCCACGTGTCCTAGCAACCGAATGGGGAGAGTCGTTTTATTCCCAGGTGTTGGTTTTTATATTTTTTTTCGTCTCGGAAGTTAAATACTGGGAACGAAAAGTATTTCGCTACATTCGTATTTTTATAATAATTTGGATTGATAATTTTCCATTATTATTGTAATACATAAAAATTTTTTTCAACTTTGGACACTGGACTTTTTTAAAATTATTCATAACTCAGAAACAAATATATCAATAGAGCTCAGTTTAGGCTCATCACAAAGGGAAAGAATTGTTCTTTGTATTGAAAAAAAAAAGATTAAATTTCATCAACATTTCAACCCGTCACTAATATTTTTTAAAAAGTCAAAAGTGTCCATTTTACCACAACCTCCCCTAGTTTGAAAATATCGTGGGTAATTGAGAGTAGGATAAATTATCTGTCTCATTTATCTCATTTATTTATGACAAGTTTTCTTTTTTTTATTCAAACTTCAAGTGTATTAAATTTCATAGATTCATAAAGGCATTATGAAAATATATGAGGAAGAGAAAAAACTGAATCAAAGCTGAAGACAATGATAAAAAAAAAAAAATTGAAAAATTAATGAATGATTTTGCAACTTTGATCAATTCAGGAAGTAAACAATAAGGAAAGTGTAACGAAGCCATTTTTTTGCATTATTCAGAGAGTCCGCGAATTTCCTAGATAACTGAATAATTTTCTAAATTTTTCTCGAATAAAAAATTTTTTTTCTAGAATTTTCCAAGAAACTGGAGAATTTGAAAAAATTGAAGAAACTGAAATTTCTGAGATTCATGAGAGAACATGAAGAAGTGAGAATTAATTCCACGCATGGTACCCTTACGACGCGAAAAATAATTTTTGAATTTTTGATATATTTTTATGTAAAATAACTTCATAAAACTTTCATCTTTTATTGAACAATTATTCACGTTCGCTGGGATAATTTTAGGATAATGTCTGAAATTCAGACAAACCGGTGCCTAAACATCTTAATTCATATTTGAAATTGAGACAAATTTTCATTTTACTCAGACATTTTTTGTTGTCTGAAAAATGTCAACAAAAGGTGTGTGAAATTCAGACTCGTTTTTGCTGTGTAACAAAACTAACTTCCATATTCTTAATCTAGTACAACTATCCATTAAAGCATTAAAAATATGAAACAAGATATCCCCCAAGATCTCCAATAATAAATAATGTGATTACAGCTGCGATAAGAGTTTTAATGAGCCCAGAGGATTGAATAATAAAACCCCCCCGAAGGTAAATGGATTGAAGCCCGATCCGATTAATTTACTTCGATAAGTTTGATCTCGCACGCTTGTACATGCCTCAAAATGTTGCCCTGTCTGTAACTCAACTTTCTACTTTTATTTTTAACATTCTACTCTAATTCGTTTTCACTCGTTTTTTTTAAAACCACGTTTCATTTCGGCAGTAGTCCCTGGGAGAGTGTGACTTATGGCCGAAAAAAACAAGGTATCCAGTATAAATGGGTATGAAATTACACGTAATTGCCTCGGTGGGGCCCGTGGCAGTGTCACGCGATCAGTATTACCCGGTATTACCTCTATAACAAAGCCTTTTACGACTGCCACCCAATGCACTTTTACCACATTTATGCTTATACGCCTTCAACTCACCCCTCCATTACTATTACTCAGTGTATTTGTATTGCTACGTCAGACCATTACACTCACGATCTTCCGCAATACAGACATTATCCCTTCCTCGAGCTATAGCACATGAAAAATCAATTAATTTGCACTTTCTCACCTAGTTAATAAATTATTTCGATTGGTTTTTCAAAAGTATTCCATCATTGATCTTCAGTTGTCATTCTTCCACCGTAGAAACATTTCTAAGTCTTCTAAGACGTTCCATGCCTAAAGAAAGTACAATTTTTAGAGAAATAATTGTAATTTGCAATTAGAAGATATTGACGAAAAATCGATTATCTTCAAATGTGAACAACTCGAGATTGGCTGAGTGAAATTGAAAAAACAGGTGCTCATTTGCAAGATTTTTTAAATATCTCTAAAATGAGATCTATCTTATTGAAATCGCATCATTCGTTCAGGAGATATAAGCGATTTTCCAAAATTAACTTTACATTTAGGATTAATTGAAATTGAAGGAGAGAAATCCTATCGTTAATAACTCGAGATCGGTAGAGTGAAATTCGAAAAATTTGGTCTCATTCTCAAGATCTTTTCTGAATCTTTAAAATGAGATATGATTTGCCCAAATCGGACCACTTCCCCAGGAGATTTCACAGATTGAATGAGACGAATTTGCAAACAATGAATCAATTATGACTTTCAAAACAAGAAATTCAAACATTGAGGGTAAATGTTCAGGAAAAGTCTCATTGGGACAACTAAACCGGTCACCAGGGGTATCGTTCTTCGGCAAATTAGTCGCGGCAAAGCGCTGCACACCACACACTCCCCCGAGAGAGATTGCCACGTCGATTATAACGATTTTCCAATTATACGCTGACATTGCCTCACGATATCTGCGTCAGGTTTGCACAGTATACACTGTCTCCAACCTTTCATCCTCCTATTTTTTTCTCACTCTGAAGCACTATTTTTTTTCCATCGATCAGCGTCTCTCGCGTTTTCGGGATCACGCACTGTGAAATTTCATTCCCCCGTTTCCAACGATAAAACTAGGCATAAAAATCGTTCAATGCATTCGTTTCATTCTTCACTGATGTCGAACAATTTTTAGCTGAAATTTGCATGACATTTCTTGAAAATTTACGATTTTTATTCATTTTTTTTCGTCAAACTGCGAATTTCCAATTTCACAAATTTACAATTTTTCATCAAATTGATTAATTTGGGGGAAAATGAATAGAAATTGTAAATTTCAGTTCAATCCTTCCATGAAAGTTAACAAAAATTAGGAGAATTCAGAAAAACCAATTAATTAAAAATTCCGTGTAATTTGCATTCAGAAATTCCTTTCACTTTTTATTGAAATTTGAAATTCCGTGATGTTTATCCTCTAAATTGAATTCACTGCCGCTCTCCTGAAAATAACTGCTAAACAGTAATCGGCAAAAATCACTAAACTAGTAATACTGAAAGAAATTCACCTCAAATTGATTAAATTTCACGAATTTTTACGGAAATTTGAAAATAATTTCAATTCTCAATTATTAAACAATGAATTCTAAATTTCCAAACTTGATTATTCGATTAATAAAATAATCGTTGATCTTTCAAAGTCAATTTCATCTATAATATTTGAGAATTTGAAAAAAAAATTTGACTGATCATTAAGTTAATGAAAATTGAAAGAATTATGTAATGAAATATGATAATATACATTCTACATTATGATTCTGCCTAAAATTCCCTCCCCCTGAAGTGGATCAAATAACCCTGGACTTATTCAAAACCATTTTCTCTCGCCCACTCTCCCTTTTCTTCTCTCAATTAAAATTAACATCTCCATTAACTCGAACGTCGATCAACATGACGAGCCTCTCTCCCAGCATTAGATTAATATCTAAATTCCGCCTCCAGCCCTAATTAAATATGAATTATTTACGACCAGTTGGTAACACTGGGAATCGAGAATACTTCGTGAATTGTTTTAGCCTCGATTTTAATACGCATGTGGGTAAATCTAGACACGCGGTCTAACTAATTTTGATTATCGTCGTGATTAATTGCATAGCTACCCATTTGACCTGTTCGGTGGGGGGAGGCTAATTAGTCAAACGAGAGGGCTGACTTGTGCACTCGCCGTCGGACTATTTCGCGGCTTATGACGAGGGGAAAAAATATATTAAAACACATCAGATAAACTTGAAATGAAAAATAACATAATTTAAATTCATTATTCTCCCTAAAAATAAAATCCAAATAATAATAATAATAATAATAATAATAATACCAATAATAATAACAATAATAATAGTAGAAACCATCATCATTATTAATTATGCACACTGAGAAAACAATTTCTAAATAATGATTTTTTATCTGAAACACATTTACTTGAGGCAAGTAATTTCCATTCTATTTCATTTTTATTATTATATAATTATTATTTATTATCATATAATTATTTCATCGATCTTCCTCCAAAATTAAACTTTCTAATTTCTCCGCAGATTTTTAAAATGTTTTCTAACGGTTCAATATCGAGATTCACATTCAGACTTGCAAAGTTTAAATAATAAAATCATTGTAAAATGTCTGGAAACTTAGGGTCCAATGGGGCACAAATGAAAGCTGATGAGACCACATTATGGATTCAGTCATTTCCAATCGTCTTTGTTAATTAAATTACGTAAAAAAAAATTGAAAAAAAATCATGAATATTCAGGGTCATTCAAATTCGATTTTGCACAGAATAATTTTTTTAAACATAAATAATTTTAATTATTTAAACTTTCAGAAATCGATTTCAGAATCGATTTCTGATAAAATTCTGAACATGAATAAATTCCTTGCGATTCCTAACAAGTGATTTTGATTCTGAAAAATTGATTGTTTATAAATTATTTATAGAAAATGCTCGTAATTCAAAAAATTGCACTTTCTATGGAATAATTTCTCTAATCTTCCTCCAAAGGTAGACTTTCTAATTTTTGATTAGATTTTTAAAATGTGTTCTATGGAGATTCAAATTCAGACCTCCAAAGTTTAAACAATGAAATCATTGTAAAATGTCCGGAAACTTGAAGTCGAATGGGGCTCTCTGAAATGAAAGAGCTCTCTGATGTTCGACTAAAGAATAAGAAAAGCATTTCACTGGACAAAAAAATAGCCAAATCACTTGGAAATCCCGAAGCAATTGAAAACAATAGACTCCTCAAACAATAACAATCATCATCATCCCCACCAATACCACCCCCAATCATTGAATGATCGCTACATTCAGACAAAAAATTATAGAATCGTTTTATCCCGACTTTCTTGACCGACTCGATCGCATTTTTTAATTGAATGAATTACCAGTACTCTCTTGAGTATCCTTCCCTGGAAACTGGATATCCCTAGTCCCCTCCTCCATCTCCTGCTGATTTCTCCTCTGTCCTCTCCCCAGTATCGCATCAATACTGTGCCTAGGAATACTATTCGACGGTTTTGGCAGCACCAAATCCTCGGAGTTGGATGCCCTCTCGATCATCTGCTCCGACTCCATAATCAATATCACCAATCACAACAGCATAAAAAAATCACAGCGAGAATCAATCTCTCAAGTGGCGCGTCATGATTGTCCGCGAGTGTCCGAATTCAAACGCTTACTTGGCCGATGCACTACCGCGTCCCCCGATCAACTGTTCCGGGTCTTAGCACTCATGACAAAAGCGCGATGCACTAGCGAATATCGATGAAACTAATTTCATTACAAAAACATCACTTAAATTTACTCAAATCATCATCATTGCTAATTTATTATTTTATTTTACTGCTGTTACGCGGGGAATATCACGCGGTTATGTACGACAAACCGAGGCGCCGAGACGTGTTGATCGTGCGTCGTGCGAGCATGCACTAGTAGCCGATGGAAAGTGGTGGCTCACGGTTAGGGGTTAGACACGTCACACATACTTGACTGGACTGGATGAACGGAGAGGGCGAATTGGGGGAGGAGAGTGGCGGCACACGCCGGTTAACGGTGGGGAAAACCAGCGATGTCGGTTCTGTTATGTTCTGTTCTGTTCTGTTCGGCAATCTCCCGCAGGGAGGGGGGGGGGGGGTTGGGGGGG
>NW_021680418.1:297461-297766 GCF_001412515.2 Diachasma alloeum
GGGGGGTTTCAGTGGAAATGGTTTTTACGGGGAATTCTCTCTCGGATTCACGCGAATGCCGCACGGTTTCTGTCGCTGTTGCACGGGTGGGGCTAATTCACGGGTTTGGGGAGATGATAACGGGAGATGCTGGTGCGAAAGGGAGAGCTGAGAGTGGATATTCAGGAGGATAAGTTTGGGCTTCCGTGATACTACCTCCGTGCTCAAATGTATTTTCCCCCGCGCGCTCTTGGGGGAAATTGTTAACTTTTGTTTGAGGATAAAGGAATCTTGGGTGGGGTGGCGCATGCGCGGGGGAGGGGCGG
>NW_021680418.1:298225-304001 GCF_001412515.2 Diachasma alloeum
GGGGCGGGGGAGGGACGGGGTGGGTGATACTTGCGGTGGATTCCTGGCGTGACGGGTAATTGCGGGGAGTGAGAGGGAAATACCGAGTGCAGTTTTGGAGGCTGAGGATCTCGGGGGCGCTAATCAGTAGTGAAGGAACGGTTTAGGGGGACTCGAGGACTTGGGGATTTTTTCCACAAGTTTCTTGTTTGTTGGGGAATTGCGGAGGTTTCGTTTGAGAACCGTTTGACCCTGAGTTTCCGGATATTTTATGGGGGTTTCATTGTTTAAAGTTTGCGGGTTTTAGTGTGAATCCCGAAACTGGAGCGTTAGAAAATATTTAAAAAATCTGAAAAAATAGAATCATTTGACAATTGCAATTTTTGGAAATTACGAGCATTTTGTAAAAAATTTACAATGATTTGATTGTTTAAACTGTGCAGATTCCAATTTGCATCTTGATGTTGAATAAGAGTTAGAGAAGATTTTAAAAATATGAAAAAAAAAAAGACAGTTTACTTTTGGAGGAAAAATGATGAAATAATTAAAAATTATAATTTTTCAAAATTACGAGCATATTCTGTAAATAATTCTTAAACAATCTATTTTCCATCATAAAAATCATTTGTTCGGAATCTTAATAAATTTATTCGTATTCAGAATTTAACCAAAAATCGATTTTATGTCTAAAAAATGAAATTTCCACAATTTAAACACTTTCAATTATTTATTTATAAACTTTGAATGTTTAAAAAATAATAATTCCCAAATTTTGTAGGTCCGAATATGAATCTCGATATTGAAGCGTTAGAAAACATTTAAAAAATGAGAAAAAAAAATTAGGAAGTTCACTTTTCGAGAAAAATGAACAACGAATGTTAAAAAAAATAATTCTACGTAAACTGTAAATTTTGATCACATTATAGTTTGACTGCAATTTTAAAAAATTTAATTAAATTAAATTTTTTTAAATCGTCAAATTTCACGGGGAAGTGAATGGGAGCTTGAAATTTCAGTTCCATTGTTCTACAGAACTAAAATTAATTTCTCTGCAGGGAAATCAACAGAGATCACGAAAATTCACTCCTGAATTTTCTATTCAATAAAATTCAAATATAAGTTGGGCACAATTCATCGAGAAATGCCACTTCCATCATTAAACAATTGATTGATACAATTGTCCACAATTGTTCCCCGCTCTTTCATAAAATGGGAAATCGCGGATCCGGAAACAGCATCCGGTAGTCCCATCAGATTCGCCTCAACATAAATAAAACCAATTCCTATAGTTTTCCCTTTCCTCAATTCCCCGTTTTTGTCCCTATTTCCTCTTACCCAATATTGCGGGAGAAACCATTGGAAATAAACCGAAAAACCAAATTAGCTCTCCCTTCCACAAAAGGGAGACTAAAAAAAGCCATTCACTTTTCTCAATTGGCCCTCTACTCGTATGCACCCACGCTCTCGGTACACAACAATTTTCTCGTTTATATACAACGTATCGTTATATTCCAGTTGGCGTTTTTGCCCTCAGGGGGGTGGGGGCAGGGGGGTGGGATGGAAGTGAGGGTATCCGCCCACAGAAAACCCCACAAAAGATATACGAGATGTAACGAAACAGTGGCCACTGGACAAAAAACTGAAAATCGATTTCCACTCTCAATTCGTCAGCAAATTATACGTTTTGACGAATGAAATTTTCTCTTTCAATCTTTATTCGCTCGGTCTCTCTCCATATCAATTCTCGAATCTGCTGTTGCCGGAATACTGTGGTTAAAACTCTTACTCATGATTTTTTTTTTCAATTGAATGGAAGGAAATGAAATAAGGGAAATGATTAGTGAAAGAATTGAGGGAGAGGCGGATTTTTTTTTTAATGCAGGAAAGAATGTTGATTTGTTTTTTAATTTTTATTGTGAAAAAAATTAGGAGGAATTCGTGTTTTAAGAAGGTAGTGCACCCAAAAAAATTATAACGCATTTCAATATTTTAAAGGTCTTGAAAATTTAAAATTAAAAAAAAAATTAAGAAAATTAAAAAAAAAAAAAAATTAAAATTAAAAAAAAAATTGAAAATAAAAAAATTTTAAAGGTAAAATTTTTAAAGTCTTATTTTGAAACCTAATTATTTTCGAATAATTAATTTTTTGAATCAAATAAGGAATGCTTTCATGAAATTTCTATTTTATGAGTTGAATATCGCAGAAATTATGCAGTACAGCTGGTTAGAATTGTTTTTAATAGCTGGGGACTATTATAAACATTATGAATGAAGAACATGGGGACAATCTTATGAAAAATGTATTTTCTTAAGATTGTCTACATGTTTTGAGACTTTCGAAAGGCTCAATTTGAAACCGTAAGCCTCAAAAAAAGCGTTTTTCTGATCAGAAAACAAAAAATGAACAAAAAATAAATTTAAAAAATACAAATAAAACAAAATACAAATAGATAAAAAATAAAATAACAAAATGAGAAAAATAAACAAATAAATAAACTGAAATAAAGCTTGTGCAGAAAAACTTGTTTGAAATTCAGGCGACATTCGTGTCCCAAAATTTTTTAGGCCATTTTGAGTGTCTCAAATTGAGACATGAGCTACAAAAATAGTTATGATAAATCTCCCCCGATATCCAGGTATTTTCCCGGTCCCGAGGGGTCGGAGTGACGCGGGGAATTTAAAAAAACGAAAGGCAGTCGAGATAACGTAATACTTATACCTGGGGGTTAGGTAATATCTCGTTGAGACAAAGGACGAGGGGTGGCATCAGCGGCATTAAATCCGAGAGATCGTCCCCGACAATTAGACGGCTCAAACTGGAGTCCACTTTGTGACGTTACAAGTGAAAAAGAGGACGGAGACTGTACTTAAGGGGACGAGATTCTCCGTTTTTTCACTCATCCACTGATTTCTATCGGATTCCGTATCTGCACGGGGATGGGGATCCGGTTAAATGCGACTTTCGATAGCTGATCTGGGGGGGTACGTAAGTGGTTTTGGAGGTCAAAGTAATTTTTACGGTTTATCATGATCGAATACATCGCTTTTTGCATAATTGAGAAAAGAGGATTTTTCACTTCTCATTTTTCATTTTCGATTACTCGCGATTGGTAGAGTGAATTTTCAAGGGTCATGCGCCAATCTCAAGGTATTTTTTTCACCTTTGGAATGCGACTTGAGTCAACCGAATCGCATCATTTGGTCCGGAGATATAGAGGAGTAAAGAAAATGATCTATTAAACAGATATTCTTCAATCGTTAATATCTCGCGATCGGCAGGGTGAATTCCTGCGAGTCACTAGCCATTCTCAAGGTATTCTTTCACCCCTGAAAATCAGACTTGACCCAAATCGCATCACTCAATCATTAAATATCGAATTTTCCCCATCCCACCAATAACAATTTTCCCAAATTAAACTCTTAATTACGAGAAAAAAAAATCATAAATCCTTTCAAAATTCCCGGGAATCCATTCACAAAATCCTCAAGTGCCTCCCCATTCTCTGGCCGACCCGTGCGGTGTGTTATCCCAATAATGCCCCTCACGATTTTCATTTTTCATCAATTCAAAAACGAGATTTTCTCAAAACGACTCCTGGAGTGGTTGCTCGAGACTATTGCGGTCGAGTGGACGGGGGATCGATCGGTCGACAAATGTTTTCTTTGAAAAAAAAAAAAAAAGCGATTGGACCTCAATGGCCACCAAAAAGAGCAGCTACTGGAAACTCAAGACTTGTTTGCAAATCCGTGAACAATAAAAAAAAACCTATAAAAGCCGAAGATTCTTCGGGGGAAGAGAATTCTGTTGATTGTGTGGGGTATATTGGGGTGAGTGCCGCGTGCAGCTGCGGTAGCAGCGCAGATCAGACTGTGCAGATAAGTCTAATTTCGTTGGGCGTTCTCTCTGCGGCATTCAAGCAAGAAAATCCGCTCCAATTTTCCAGCGTCTCTAGTCGTATGTCGTGTCTCTCCCTCGTACACGTCATTGTGAACATATCGTCTCGCTCTATTTCTTGGACTCTGTTAAAAAGAAGGAATGGGGAGTAAAAGAAATCATCCCCAGATTTACCACCCGTCAATGTTTACCGGATTGTACGGCATTTACATTATGAGCTGGTAATAAAGCGAGTGCGAGAGGAGAGAAAAAAATGGCTAATCTCTTCGAACTGTTTTCAATCTTTTCATTGAGTTTGTACACAACTCGGCGGGCTTTGCCCTCACTCCGGTGTCGGTTTTAGTGCATTGTCGATAGTTACAGTTGTGTTCAAAATAAGGGATTTTTCCTGCGGTGCGGAGATTAACAAGTTTGGGAAAAATTCACTGCGGGGGGTTTTTCCTACAAAATGTCCGGTGGGCTCGGTCGGTGGTTTGGACGCGGAGGGTTTTATAAGAGTGAGTTGTTGGGGTTGATTAGATTGGTAAGATTTTAGGTCACATTTCTGGAGGATTTCTTGGGAAATTTTATCGGGAAATTTCTAGGAACTTCCAGGGGGATTCGAAAGTTTATCAGTATTTTACGCGGAATTGAATTCAATGTCACGTTGTTAGAAAATTTGGGGGAACAATCCGGGGTAAATGTTTAAAATTATTATCGCTTATAGTTGTACTGAAATTGTAAGGAATTTCCAGGGACATTTTTAATTTCGTCAGTATTTTATACCGGAACAAATTCAATGTCACATTGTTAGAAAATTTTGGGTGATAATTCCGGTGCAAATATTGAAAATTATTATCGCATTGGAGTTATACGGAAATTTCAAAGAATTTCGTCATGAAAAATTCAAAATTGCGTGGAAAATAAATGGAAACTGCAAGTTTCAGTGTAATTATTCCTTAAAAATTAATAGAAATTGGAAAAATTCAGGTAGTTACATTCTGGAATTTCCCATCAACTGGAAATTCAGCGTAATTTACCATGGAATATTTATAATTTCATTGAAAATTCAAGTCAGTTGGTGGATTTTCGTTTCTCTGCTGTTAAAAATGCCGAATTTCCACTGAATTTTGGAATTTCGTTTTTCCATTAGAAATTTTTGGCTGAAAATTGCGCTGCACTTCTTGGGAATTTCTATCGCTTCATAGCTTCTAAAAGAATGACGAATATAGTTTAAATATTTTGAGGATCATTTTCCCTGGCTATTTTACATGAATAATGCAATTTTTTTATGTTAAAAAAACAAAAATAGCTGTGCAGGACCTTAATTCCAAAAAAATTACTCTCCGTGCATCACTCCATATTTTTCCTTGTAATTAGATGTAAATCCCCCATTACATCCCCGATCTCCCCAGAATTATCAGAGATCCGTACATCCGTTGAGTAAATTACTGTTGCGGACTAATAATGGAATCCTGAAATTCAAAGTTTCCACCGTTAAATCCCCCCCTCCCCCTCTCTCTCTCTCCCTCTCTCTTGCACATGCAACCGCAGCATCTCTCTTTTAATAAACTCGCGAACTGGTTTGGATGTCCTCCTCTACCATGACGACTCCATCCTCCTTGCACCAGTGCACAGTGTCAGAGACGAGGTAGAGAGGAGGAATTCACTCACCCATCCCTGCTTCGGGGCTCACCGGGTACTCTGGCTTAATTAACTGTGTATACACCGCAGCCAACTCCTACTGTTGTCTTGCCCCCGCCAATTGGCGTCGAGCTACAGAGGTACACCCGCCATACTCCGGCGTTATTCCTCATGGGTATACGTACGATAATGCGAACTAGTGGGAGTTTACCGGTTTCAGGATAAAGCGTGTGTACGTGCGTTGGGGAAAATGAGAGGGGCGGGGGGGGGGGGGGAGGG
>NW_021680418.1:304019-305433 GCF_001412515.2 Diachasma alloeum
GGGGGAGGGGGATGGCAAAGTAGTTTGGCGACGGGGGGGTATACTCGCTTAATTCTCGCTGGATAATTTCATCAAGTCGCGACCGTCGTACTCGCATTTTGCGGCGCATAAATGAACGATGTGGTAATAAACTTGACGTCTTCGTGGAACCACATTACTTGTCGTTTATGGCTCGAAGAGTGGAGAGCACGGAGAGAAATAGTAAAAATTAGGGAACAATTCACGTAATCCGTAAGGGGGAATCGTTTTCCCTGAAAATAAATTTTTTTAAAACAGAAAATTCCGGTACATAAATTCTGGGATTTTTCAGATTTCAGTGAAAATTAGATATAATTTGGCACTGAATATTCTTATTAGATTAAAAATTCCAATAAATTAAGGAATTGTCGTCTTCATGCTGATTAAAATTGTAGAATTTTACTGAATCTTCAGTGAAACGTGAAATTTCAGGATTATTTCCTCGAAATTGAATTCAGTGTCAGTCCTGAAAATTATTAGTGAACTCTCCATGAAATTTAGTTTTTTTTTCCAACAGTTCTGAGAGAAAAAATTAGCTCTGCAGAACATGTAGATCTTCCATTAACCAAAACTGCCCAAAAACCATTCACCAAAAATGCAAAAAAAAAAAAACGAAAAATTCAGAATTAAAAAAAAAACATTTAAAAAATCATTACTCTCATAAACCGATAACTCCAGTTGTTCCATAGCATTTATGTCACCCCAGATCGAGTGAATCGTTATCCCTGAAAATGAATTTTTTTAAAACAGAAAATTCCGGTAAATAAATTCTGGAATATTTCAGATTTCACTGAAAATTCTATATAATTTGGCACTGAATATTCATATTAGATTAAAAATTCCAATAAATTAAGGAATTCTCGTCTTCATGTTGCTTAAAATTCTAGAATTTTACTGAATCTTCAGTGAAACGTGAAATTTCAGGATTATTTCCTCGAAATTGAATTCAGTGTCAGTCCTGAAAATTATTAGTGAACTCTCCATGAAATTTAGTTTTTTTTCCAACAGTTCTAAGAGAAAAAATTAGCTCTGCAGAACATGTAGATCTTCCATTAACCAAAACTGCCCAAAAATCATTCACCAAAAATGCAAAAAAAAAACGAAAAATTCAGAATTTAAAAAAAAAACATTTAAAAAACCATTACTCTCATAAACCGATAACTCCAGTTGTTCCATAGCATTTATGTCACCCCAGATCGAGTGAAGCAAGCAGCACGCCAGTGATTTTGGTCCCCAGGTTATGTATACAAAAAGCACAAAATTAAATTTCACTTTCCCCTCTTTGCAATATAACGAGAGATGAGAGAGCGAGTATAACGCGGGGACAAAAAAGGGGGTCGCGACACAGGGCAACGGGGGGATGAGAGTGCTGACAAGGGCGGCAGAGGCACGGGGG
>NW_021680418.1:305443-333989 GCF_001412515.2 Diachasma alloeum
GGGGGGGGGGTGATGAACGAAAGAGCGGTGGAGAATGTCGTCCTCCAATGGCGTTTAGCGGGTACGTTAACTATCATTTGGTCTCGCCCTGGGGCCAATTCGCTAACCCCGGTGTTTACCGATGCCCTGGGCGCTGTTAAATAAACTGCGGGACCATGTCATCGAGGGGTGGCTTCTCGCGTTTGCGTTTAAAACTGTCTTTTCATTCCCCATATTTTTGAATACGCGGGATATTCTCTTTTTTCTGAACTATACCACTTCATTTCCTTTTATCAATCCCATAAATTCTCGACGATAATTCCATTTTGGCTGTTGTGTATTTCTGTAAAAATTACGGCTCGAAACGTAATCCGCGAGCGAAGTAAAATTCAATAAAATGTGAGTCGGAATTGAAATTGAACGAATTGCCACGTAAATTCTACGATTTATTCCGTAAATCGCTGTGGGGACAAGTCGTTCCGTAATTTTTCCCCGACGATTGAGAAATTTTATGGAATGGAACGTAGAAATAACTCACCAGCTTCATAGAAATTGTTGAACGTTCAAGAATTTTTGATTTTCGAGGCATAATAAGTCGGCAAGTTTCTGTAAGATTTTACTTCTCGGGAAAATTACGTGACAATTTCGTACTTTGTTCGGTGATGAACCTGAAAATTCACTGAACGTTTCAGATTTCTTCTCTTCCATTCCTATAAAAATTGCCGGAAAACGATTCCCCATTGTGAATTACGTGAATTGTTCCGTAATTTTTACTGAATATTTCTCTCCGTGTATTCATTTTCCGGGAAAAATATAACTGAAATTTACAATTCTGTTTGAATTTTCCCCTAAATTTTGAATTTTCAATGACAAGATTTCCCGGAATTTCAGTGGAATTGCAGCACAATAAAAAATTTTTCAATTTGGCACGGAAAATTCAGAAAATTTTCTCAATTTGGCATGGAAAATTCAGAAAATTTTTTCAATTTGGCACGGAAAATTCAGAAAATTTTCTCAATTTGGCACGGAAAATTCAGAAAATTTTTACCAGCGTGTTCCGTGAATAAAATTGAAAATAACTTCACCGAAAAAATTGTTGTCTATTCCCCCGATATCGCGGGTAATGGCAGCGTTGAAACATCTGATTGCTCTTTAATTACAGAAATCTCGTTTATCGGAGAATTCAATCGCACACAGATGCGAGAGGACGGTTACCCGCTGTGTGCATATGCCCTCTGCGTATAACTCCAAACTTGTGAGACGCATTTATCTCTGTTGGATACTTTTGTGGACGAATTCGGAGTACCCTTTGGTCACCATGTGTGCCGTTGATACATGTAACGTCGTTTTTTTTTCATGTCAATATCTTTCTCATCGGGACGTAATTCAATACCCTTTTAATACGTGCCTTCATTCTCAATTTTCTCCATCTTGTTTTTTTTTTCGTTTTATAGTCTAGATAAATTCATTGTCCTCCGTGAATTCTAAAAAATAAAAAACTATTTATTTTATTGTAAATATTACAGGTCTATAATATTTACAATCAAATAAATAAAGTCTACATTATATATGAAAAACATGAGGCCAATCGTAAGAAAATGGTTGACAAAATGATTCGGAATGTAAAAAGTAAAATTCACGCTTATGTTTAGAATAAAAAAATTGCCGAGTAATATTGACAATTGACTCATCCCAAATTTATCTGTCATTCGATTACCTCTCATACAAAATTCCCTTTCATCCAGTAAAATTCGCCGCGATTTTCCAGGTAATTTTCCGCACCTCTCCCGCGTGCTTCACTTCCCATAATCAACCCGATATTTTCAATTACACCAAGTAAAATCATGTCAGCATCCCGCGAATACCCCCACATCCCCTCGATCCACGTATAACAGTCGATTATCCGACGCAGCCAGTCCGGCCAATGAATCCCCCTCCCCCCGTCTTTCCTCGCGCCGCCCACGAACCCCTGAAAAACGACAAGTCACACACGCACGCGAATGGTGGAATGAAAATTCCATTGACACAACAATATTCCCACCGCATAAGCCGGCACAAAGGTGCTTCAAAAAATATGTAGAAAAATTTGTTCCACATCGTTTTCTCCTTTCACGACAATGCAGGGAGGTTTCTTTCTTCCTGCCCTCCTGTGTCGAAAAACTCGTCGGTTCAACGCGGTTTTATAAATTCGATGTTTTTCACTCACCTCCTCTCACTCGTGCTCTGTGTGGCACGGCAACGGTCCCAGCCATGTTTGCGGATTTATAAATTGGTTTCGGCGCTGGGGATTTTTCTATTAGGGTAAAATTGGTTCTTTCAACCGCCACCCGTAGGGCGCACACACTCGTCGTGTGTTCCTCACTCTCTTCACGGGGTAGTCCGTCATCTAGGGCTGTCTCGCTCCAGCCACCCTCGCTCGTATACGTGCACGGTTGGGCTCTCGATCTTCGTCTTGTGAGCGGAGCTCTCGGGGGAACGACAGTGGGCGGCGGGCGCCGGGGGAGGGAGGACACGCCGGGAGTCAGGGCTTGCGGCAGCTCGAAAGTCGATATTTCCGTCACCGGTGTTATCGGTGTTCTCTACATTCTGTCCAGCATCCCTACAAATCAAGTTACCGATCAAAGTGTCGGGGATGATTTTTCGGAGAGGCCGAGCCTTTCGGCGATGGTAAACCTCACGCGGAGGGAAAAATCGGTGGGAAAATTGAGGGATATTCATTTTACATATATTGTTGGAAAGAACGTGAAATTTCATGGACAGTGACACTGATGAGTACGATTTGAGAGGACAAAAATCATGATGCTTTAGGGTTCAGTGAAAATTCAGCGAAATTCCAGAATTTTTGGCGACATGAAGACGAGAATTCCTTCATTTATCTGAATTTCTAATGTAATATGAATAGTCGGTGTCAAATGGCATTGAATTTTCAGTGAAATCTGAAATTTCATGATTTTTTTCGGCTAGATCGCTTTCAGTGTCACTGTCCTGGAAATTCACCGGAATTTTCGGGTCTTCTATTCATTTTCAGGAAAAAATGAAAATGAAATTGACAGTTCTCTTCGATTTTTCCAAGAAATTCTGAATTTTCAATGACGAAATTCTTTGAAATTTCCCCGCACGGAAAAATTTATAATTTAAAATATATAAAAAAAATATCTTAAATCAGCCCAGTTTATATAAAAAAAATTATGAAATATGTTTTATAAATTTGTCTTTATAAATTTGAAAAATATATGGAATTGGCCCATATTATTTATTTTTTATGGGATCAGCGGCAATTAAATTCGATAAAACCTTCCAAAATTTTCGTGCAATTCCAAACAAAAAAAAAATACTCCCGCTATTTGCAGCTGGACGAGGGGACAAAATTGAAACAAACAAGGTAAAATTTCTATTGTCCACCGAGCGATGGCCGATAATCGATTGACCGATAAATGAAAAATTCGGAGGGGAAAGTTTATTACTCGTGTGGGGAGTCATCGAGGGGAGGGCGGAGGGGGTGGGCTGCATCCGGGGAACCGCGGAGGATAAAAACCGAAAATTGGAAAAGCAAACAATCAAACCAGTATGCAGGCCTTCATTGTAGATATATAATTGTATTTTGGTGGGCCAGCGCTGTACAACGCATACATGGAAAAAAGCTCAATCGTCGAAAACTCGTTTGCGTTATACTTCGTTATGACTTTTATTCCCTGCGCAATTTTTTTTACTGCAAATTGAGAGACAACTGATGATTAACGTCAATTGTTTTTGCACATTTTCGAGATGAAAGAGATTTTGCTTGATTTAATCGTCACAGCTGCGATGATGGGATGGAAAAATAATGTTGCCCTGAAGAAGTCTTTTGTCGCGTTGAATCAATTCACTTGTGGACAAAGAATAAAATTTCCACCAAAACATGATAATTTTTTTGGGAAAAAAAAGGTGAGAATTTTTTTTAGGAAATTTTTTTTTCCCGCGACAATGTATTCTTTCTATGGTATAAATCTACGGAGTTCTCTCAGATCAAGTGATTGTCGTAAAAGCATCAAAATTCCCGTCCTCCCCTACTTTTCCCTCCCACCCACCGCCAATTCCCTCCGAACCCGTGGCCTCTCCACCCCCGCAGCCCCCACAATACCCAAACTGTTGCGGTTTGCACTTGGCGGTTGATTAATACAGTCCCACAATGCAACTCCCCATCCCTCCCCCACCCCCCGACCACCCTTAATTAAAAACTTAACAACTTAATACTCTAAAATTTCAAACTGCATTAAAATCAACGAAGTTAAGTCCTCTCTTTTTACCAATTTACTTTAACATTGTGCTCCAAGTCGTTTGTGTTGGTCAAGAGATTAAATTACCCCGTCGGTGGTGAAATTGAAAAATCTCTTAAACCGAGGAAACTGCGCATGAGAGGAAAATAAGTTGAGTAAAAAGGAAAGAAGAGAAATACAGTGGTGGGAGGGTGGAAAGAAATTTGACGTGCGCACCGGCGCAAAACTCGTTTAAAGATGAAAGAACGTCTAACGACTTATTTTCGATAAGAAGGAAAAGTTAAGGCACTTGCGCCTGCAGAGGGTGCGCCAACGTCAGAGGGATGAGGGGGGAAGGGGGTGGCNGGGGGGGGGGGGGGGGGGGGGGGGGGGGGGGGGGGGGGGGGGGACTTGAATGTCATCCCCCTCTGCAAGAGCTCCTTCGCCGCTCTTTCACCCGCGGTGTCTGCTGCAGAGTCAGAATCTGGTCTTTGAATTCATACTCGTCTCCCTCAACACGGACACAACACACGTGTGATGGGTAAAATACAACAGTTGCGCAATGGCCCAACTCAATTGCCATGTCAAAACGATGTGAAATGGGATTGATGTAATTTGGTTAGTCGAGACCCCCCAGCCTCTAAATGTGGCGTTTATACGCTCGTGTAACGGGTGTTTCGTGACAAACTACGGGACTGGGGGTGGGATTGTAATGACTTATGAAGTCAAGCCAAATGACCAGGGCATACACCCCCGCCAGTGCCGGGGAGTGGAGATGCCCTGGGTTTGGCGAGTTCTCGAGTGGAGACGGTCGAGTGCAGGTTGACTTCCTGCCCAATGGGAATTTGATAAGTTCATTTGGCTGGATGATGGGGGGATTGGTGGGGACGATGGTTAGGCATTTTTATGGGGTTTTTGGGTTTGTCGACTGGAGGGGAGGCGCGCGGCGATCTATCGCCTCGTTTAGTTCACAGCGAAAACGATTGTAAAGATTTTTGACATTATTCTGGACATTTTCGGGTCAGCAGCAATAATTCACTGCAATTTTAGTAATTCAATTGATATATGTTTCGAATGCTCGGGGCGTTCCTCAGGTGCATGATTTATTCTGGAATAAATGAGAAGTGATTTTAAAATAATCTGAAATAATTCAGTAGCGAAGTGGTAAAACGGTTCAATCGAGTCATCTCCCAGTTGAGTTTTTGAGGAATATTTCCGAATCCAAGGGAGATGGCGAAATTTTTGTGATTACATTTGTTGTAGCTCTCAATCGGCTCTAGAAAAAAGGTTATGATAAAAATTTTGATATCGCCCTTAGATTCCGAGATATTCAGTGAAAACTGGTCAATAGTGAAAATTAACTTGTACCGTTTTATCACTTCGCTACTGAATTCCACAGTCACTTTTTTTATTGATTAGTTTTGATGTTTCGTAAGAATTTAGGATTATTAGGACAACGTTTACATTTTAACAATAGTCAAGTGATTGTGCAATTTTTTGAAATTTGTTTGTCATTTATTTCAGAATAAATTGTGCACCTGAAGAGGAATGCCTCGAGGATTCAAAACGTTGTGAAATTGTATTAGTTAAATTGTAATAAATTATTGCTGCTGAACTGAATATGGCGCAAATGAATTTTGACAATTTGAAAACGAATGGTCGTGAACAACAATTTCCTTTACTTGTAAAGACTTTTCAGACACTAAAAAGCGTCTGAATAGAATGACAATTTGTCTGAATTTCAAACATTTAAGATGTTCAGGCACCTGTTTGTCTGAAATTCAGACACATTTTCATTTTATTCAGACGTTTTTTTAGTGTCAGAAAAATGTCTACAAGAGGTGTGTGAAATTCAGACATTTGTTCCTTTGTGCGCAAACAAATGCATTATAAAAATGAATGATGAGTGGAAAATTGATGAATAATTTTTAATCTTTAATCAATCGACGATTAGTCGACCCCAATATTTTTACTTCTGCATTGATTAAAAATTCAACAATATATTTTTCCCGGAATTTTTGTGGAATTATTGAACTGAAATTCACAGTTTCCACTGATTTTTCCGTCGAATAGTGAATTTTCAACGACAAAATCCTTGAAATTCCCGTGGAACTGCCACTTGTTATTGAAACTTCCGTGATTAAGCTATTCTCAACCGTGACTGATGATTTCGTGGTCTCGTGTGTGTTGATGCGTGTCTATATCTGACCGGTTGCGGCACCCGAAGGGGGAGAAGATGCGTATGGTTTACTCCCAGGTCGTACACAATGGGTACACAGTGAATCCGCTTAGGAGAGTGACATCTTTACGCAATTACCAGTAATTGGACGCGGCTGTGGAGCTTTGAGCCTCAACGAAAACCTAATTAGACCTTGAATGCAAGCTGAGATGTGACGTCGGGGTGAACTCAATGGCTCCTGACGTATTGTGGAGTATTTATCTTATTTATCGTGTTTCACCGCAACAATCAATTTTTTTCCAGCAACACGGGACTGGAATCGAGAAGCTCTGGGTTCTTACGACTTCTGAGGTCACATCATAATTAGTGGAAATAATTAGAGGGGACAAGGGTGTCAATTTAACTCGCAAGGTTTTTATGCGGAGAAAAAAGTTGAAAAAAAATTATAATTCGCTCCGCAATTTTCGAAAAAGCGCGAGTCGAATAGTGAATTATAGAATAAGGAATATTTAAAAAATATTCTTTACAAATTTCTTCATTTATTATAAGAATATATATTTTATATATTTTTAAAATATACAAAATACATAAATTTATAAAATATATTATTTAAATTATTATTAAATATATTATATTATTATTATTAATTTCTTATTTTTTTTTTTAACATAAATTTGGCCAATTTAAGATATTTTTTAATATATTTTTCAAAATATGAATTTTCCGTGTGGGTAACCGATAATGAAAGATGAATGATGAATATAATTCTCATAGGGGAGCATGGGGCAAAATGAAACAGTGGGAAAATCTCGTCATCTAAAGGAGATAGGACATTTTTGAAGAGGACCTTTTTTGTAGTTTGTAAAATTCTCTACAAAAAAGGTTTTTATGAAAATCGTCCTATCTTCCTTAGATCACAAGATTTTCTTGCTGTTTCATTTTGCCCCGTGTTTCATTTTGCCCCACCGTCCCCTAGTAGTACAGAAATAAATGGGGCAAAATGCATCATCTTTCCTGGATTTATCAGTAAAAGAGAAGAAAAATAAATACCGTTGGGACAGAATTTTATTAAAAATTGCCGAAAACTAGAAATTTTTCTCTAATCCTCAGATATTTTTCCCCGTTTCTCGAAGCCAAAAATTATATCTCCGTATTAAATTTTTTTTTGCCGCACAGTGAGGAGCCGTCATGGTATTTACACTGTCACTGATAATCGCTTTATCAAAATTGAGTAATAATCGAATGAAAGCATTTCTATCTCAGCCTCACACCCGCCAGTTTCTCATGCCCCTCTTGAAGGCCTGATGAGCGTCTTAATGAAGTTCGAACGAATTATCAGCAATTATCGGGCCTCCGATGTAATTCCGTTAGCCTCATCGAAGCTGGAAAAGACATCGCCTTCGGTAAATGAATTTTCTCGTCCGGTGCCGGACGTTTCTCATGCTTGCCACCTGCTTTTTTTCCTTAGTTTTCGTTCTCAGATTTTTCAATTTTTCTTCGCACTCGAGGACTTCATCACAATCTGATGCCTGGGCGATTTTCAAATTAGAAAATTCACGGGTTCGCTTCACACCCAGAAAAAATGTATTTTCGAATTGAATAAACTTTGTTTGACTTGAATAATCATTATTTTAATTGAATGACTGCATAAAAATTACTGGGTTCAAGTAAATGATTTATTTTGTTTAAACAAAGTCGATTCAATTCGAATATTTATCGTGCGAATATCGCATACTATTTTATGTCGAGGCCAAAGTGCGATAACGTTTAGGGAGGGGCGAAGCCCCCCTCCCCCCCGAACGTTAGTAATTGATAAATTAATAAATTGATAAATTAGTAATTATTGTTAGTAATTGATAAATTAATACAATTCACAAAAAAAAAAATCCAACAAAATTAAAGCCACGACCTGTGAATGCCCCCAGCGGTTCTTATTTTAAGAACCGAGGGCTCTGGATTCCGGTAACATCGCGCTGGAAACCACAGCCATTTTTCCTCTCCGAACACCAGAGGATGAGTGCACTTCCTCCATTGAATAAAATCCTCCCCCCAAGTAATATTTATTTTGTTTAAACAAAATCGATTCAATTCGAATATTTATCGTGCGAATATCGCATACTATTTTATGTCGAGGCCAAAGTGCGATAACGTTTAGGGAGGGGCGAAGCCCCCCCCCTAAACCCTAGTAATTGATAAATTAATAATTATTGTTAGTAATTGATAAATGAATAAAATTCACAAAAAAAAATCCAACAAAATTAAAGCCACGACCTGTGAATGCCCCCAGCGGTTCTTATTTTAAGAACCGAGGGCTCTGGATTCCGGTAACATCGCGCTGGAAACCACAGCCATTTTTCCTCTCCGAACACCAGAGGATGAGTGCACTTCCTCCATTGAATAAAATCCTCCCCCCAAGTAATATTTATTTTGTTTAAACAAAATCGATTCAATTCGAATATTTATCGTGCGAATATCGCATACTATTTTATGTCGAGGCCAAAGTGCGATAACGTTTAGGGAGGGGCGAAGCCCCCCCCCTAAACCCTAGTAATTGATAAATTAATAATTATTGTTAGTAATTGATAAATGAATAAAATTCACAAAAAAAAATCCAACAAAATTAAAGTCACGACCTGTGAATGCCCCCAGCGGTTCTTATTTTAAGAACCGAGGGCTCTGGATTCCGGTAACATCGCGCTGGAAACCACAGCCATTTTTCCTCTCCGAACACCAGAGGATGAGTGCACTTCCTCCATTGAATAAAATCCTCCCCCCAAGCAATATTTCTACTCTGTTTTCCAGCTCGTGCGTGTACACACACACCCCACCGCGGATTGAAGTATTTTGACACCCTGAGAATAATGGGGCAGCATGGGGTGAGGCACCCAATTAGGTATCGTCGGGGCGTGAACGCGTATTCTACTCCGGTCGAGATACAAAGTGTCTTTTACGAATGTACAATGAGGAAAAAGAATGAGGAGAAAAAACGTTTCAACCTGGGACAATTCAATGTGTATTTGGAAGAGGGGTGCATTGGACAATGGAATTAGGATTCGAGTTTACAAAACATGGACAACTTTTCTTTTCGTAATCACATGTCGTGGGAGATTTTTTTCTTCTCTTCTATTCTATTAAGAAATCCGGGAGGAATGACCCGTTTTACGACATTCATTATTGAAATATGAGAATTAATTTTAGATTTTATTATCGTGTTGATGGTTAGTGGATGGAATTGAATTCTGATTGAGTAAAAACTACGGAACAATTCACGTAATCCGCAATGGGAAATCGTTTTCCGGCGATTTTTATAGGAATGGAAGAGAAGAAATGTGAAACGTTCAGTACGAAATTGTCACGTAATTTTTCCCGAAGAAGTCAAATCTCACAGAAAATTGGCGACTTATTGTGCCTCAAAAATCAAAAATTCTTGAACGTTCAACAATTTTTATGAAGCTGGTGAGTTATTTCTACGTTACGTTCCGTAAAATTTGTCAATCGCTGGGGAAAAATTACGGAACGACTTGTTGTCCCCAGCGGTGAGTCATCAGACGGCGGGTTAATTTTTACGGAACACATCGTAGAATTTACGTGGCGATTGAATTTTTATTGAATTTTACTTCGCTCGCGGATTACGTTTCTAAACGTAATTTTTTCGTTCTTTTCTGGTAATTTTTACTGAATTTTTCTCCGTGTATTAATTTTTGTAAAATTGGTTTTCGATTATCGCATTATTAAAGCCAAAAAATTGTTGGCTTTATTTTTCACTACATTGTAGAAAATAGTGTTTTCAAGACGTCTTAATTTGAGACATTAGACGTAAAAATGTCTGTCATTGATTGATTTCGCGCCGACTGAAATTACAAATGTCTCCACAGAGCGAAAAATAGATAAAAATTGCCAAGAAAATCGTGGCAAATTTTACTGTAAAAAATACCAGTTACCGGAGGATATTTTCCGATTCGTTCGATGAAAAAAAAAACACATCAATGGAAAAATTGGTGAAAAATTAGCAAATGGATTGTTAAGATTTGAAATCTTGAGATGATTGATGCCAACGGAAAAATGGATGGAGTCACTTCCATCGGACATGAAATGTTCGAAGAAGCGCCCCAACGGTGCAGACGGAGATGGAGAAACGTACTTAACGAACGTAGAAGTTCATTAAAAGCGAAACTACATTAGCCAACCTAAAATTACCACTCCTCATTCAACCTCCGTTCGTTTGGTACCATACTTCTACCTCCTTTTCCCGTGGGGATCCTTCTCCAGATTATTAACCGAGAATTCTACGCGCGTAATAGTATTTTCAGAAGGACGTTGGAATGAGGAGACTAAAAAAAATCCCACCCGACACCCGATAGGAAATAGATCTACTTCGATGGGGAATTGAAACAGCTAGGAATAAAACGGATGATGTGAATTAGTAGAGTGAAAAGATTTGTGGAAAAATCAGCGGAGCTATCTCCGCGGGAGATTGTCTTCGGGCTAATGTATTCCAGAAATCGCGATGGAGACTGCGCAGATTGTGACATCGGGTGTTGAACGATAATGGAATCGTTCTCCGATTATTCCAGAAATTTCATTATTGAGGAGCTGAATAGATGCCACGGAATTATTTCCTAGTAATTCCATCAAGAAATTCCATTTCCTCGTATGTCTTGCAATTTTATCTGCAATCGTTTTGCTCCTGAATTTCAATTCAATTCTGGGGGAATTCTGTTTGTGTTCCCATATACGGAAACAAAATATATCTGAATTGAATATAAAATCTAATTGATTTAAGTATTTAAAATTTAATTAATTCATGTTTGAAATTCAGACAAATTATCATTTTATTCTGAAAATTAAAATTACGCAAAAAATTGAATTTAAATTTTATGTTTAATTTTAATTTAATTTTAATTTAATTAAAGTTTTTTTTCTTCATTAAAATTTGTTTGAATTCCACGAACAGGTGCCTAAACATCATAATTCATGTTTGAAATTCTGACAAATTGCCTTTTTATTCATAAAATTAAAATTAAAATGAAATGAAAATTAAATTGAAATTAAATTTTAATGTCAATTTTCATAAAAAAATTAAAATTAAAATATTTTCACAAAATAATTAAACTAAAATTTAATTTCAATTTAATTTTAATTTAATTTAATTTTTTTTCTTTATCAAAATTTGTCTGAATTTCACGAACAGTTGCCTGAACATCTTAATTCATGTTTGAAATTTAAAGAAATTGTCATTTTATTCAGACGTTCATTAGTGTCTGAAAAAAGTCTACAAAAGGTGTGTGAAATTCCCACGTTCGTTTTTGCATTTTTAAATTTTATATTCTCTCCACATTCATAATAAACTGGATCAACTTGAATAATGCTGCACAAGACTGCTAATCGCTATTTAAAAAAATAAAGTGTCCAGCATGGAAAACGCACCACTAAAACCGTAATATCCAGTTGGAGTAGAATCCATTGAAGGCTGATAACCCGCGGGTGTGTTGCCGAGGCGATTGTTTCTACGCTCAATCGCATGTTAAATGGTTTGTTTTCATTCCTCATTATCTCCGGGGTTTATTATTCCCCCTGTTATCGAATTTATAACCTGTGACGTCAGAATTATCGCTGGCAGAATTACAACAAAGAGCCATAACAATAAGGACGAATAAGCGGGGGAAGAGGGTGGAAAAAAATTTCGATAGCGCCGAGCTAAACGGGGAATTGGAAAACACCAGTTCAATCGTTAATTCTCCGCTTATCGCCACTCGAAAATTGAATTTTTATCGCTGCAATTCAACTCTCGCACCACCGAAATGTATCAGTAACCCGCGAAGTCATCTCCAGCCTCAATCCAATGATAATTCGGCTCTGGTTTCATTGTCTTATGAAATTATGTAATTTTGCGATTATTCCAAACACAAAAGCAAGCGATGAGGCAATCCTCCATGCAATTTCAATTAGAATCATCACAAGGATTATCTCATCTAGTCGACAATTACCGCAGCCTGATAAACAAAACAATTTCTCATTAGAAACTTGAGCAAGAAATCGCTATCACTGAATTTCTTTTTCCGACAATCGATATTATTTCTATCCTCTTCTTTGAAAAAATCACGTTATTAAATTGCATCAGAAAGGTCGCTTACGAAATAGTACTCGCATTCTGCGAGTCTCTTTATCAAGCTCCGAGAAATCGTTTGCGGAGGGGAGAAGCGGTTTTGCGGGGAAAAAAATAAATCTGTCTAAATATCGCTATCGTTACATCGGTGAGCGGTTTATCGCTGAGTTTGCCTTCACGCCTCGAGGCTTGATAGCTCCGGACAGACTTGCATCATTCATTTACGCTGGAGTTTGAAATTTTTACGTGGGTTACATCATTGAAAATGGGGCATTCATTCATTCAGCCATTTTCGATGAACTTCCCGATGGCAATCTGATTGAACTTGATTGGCGATCATAAATAGTCATCGAGTGCGAGGGGATTCCATGTGAAATCGGCGTGGACTTTTCCTCGTGCGATAGGAGAGGAAAAATTTTTATAGTGAAAAATGAAATTCCGTTGAATTATATCGTAATCGTGACGATTGCTGATGTATTGAGCACGACGGGGCTTTTTTATTGTCAGTAATGGGGGAACGGCCGGTTTTTAAGGTATTTGTTAGAGCTTTAAGGGTTTTCAAGCACTTTGGCTATTTTTTTCTTCAGTGAAATGTTTTATATTGACCCGAAGCTTTCGGACGTTTTACGATGATTTTATAAACATAAGAAAACATTTTAAAAATCTGGAAAACAAATTGGAAAGTATTTTTGCAGGAAAATTAATGAAATAATTTAAAAATTGCAATTTTTTAAAATTACAAGCGTTTTCTATAAATAATTTATAAACAATCAATGTTCCATCATAAAAATCATTTGTTCGAAACCGTAACGAATTTATTTATATTCAGAATTCAGAAAGAATATTCAGAATTTTACCGAAAGTTTCAACAATTTCAATTATTTATTTATACAACAAATGTTAAAAAAAATTAAAAATTTTTCGGACATTTTACAATGATTTTATTATTTAAACTTTGTAGGTCTGAATTTGAATTTCAATATTAAACCATTAGAAAACACTTTAAAAATCTGAAAAAAATAGGAAAGTTGGCTTTTGCGGAAAAATTAATGAAATAATTAAAAAACTGCAATTTTTAAAAATTACGAACTTTTTCTGTAAATAACTTGTAAACAATCAATGTTTCATCATAAAAATCATTCATTCAGAATTATTTTTCATTAGTTTTATTGATATATTATAATGTTCATTTAATTAATGTTACCCTATTATCAAAAATAATTATAATGAATTATTGGATCATCATATTACATTCTGATTACAATAAATTCGCTGATATTTCATAGAATACACAAATGAGACTGTATATCACATAAAACATGTTTTCACATACATATTGTTCCCGCGTAAGCAGAAATGATATGAACAATCATGTTATTGTGAACAAATTTGATTAATTGAATATAAACAAATGCGGATGAATCTACTCTGGCGCTCGTATGTCTGGGTTCATCCGAAATTTACGACATGACGAGTTGTCACTATCGCTGGCTGAATTTCGAAATAGCCAGGAAGCTGAACTGATTGGATAGTCAGTGGAAAGAAGATAACGAAGGCTTATTGGAACAGATGTTTGGCGACGTAAAAAAAGTATTCTTTATTTACTGATTTGCTAAAGTATATCGTAATAAAACATAATGTTATTTTTGAAAATATCGAGTTGAAGCATACGGAATGAAAACTTGTCAGCACAGAATTTATGCGAATAAAACGTAAAATTTCCCGTAATTTTCGTTTTAACAACAACAAGAATCAATTAGTACATTGAAGAATGAAAAAAATCCAGTGAAAATGACTGAACAAACTCACAAATTTCATTGTTCGTTACCAAAAAATGACGTTTCAAAATCGAAAATTGAACTTCTGCCTCTCATTTTTCCCCTCCAGCTAAAAATTCCTGAGTCATAAGTTGCTCTCCGATTACTCAGGACAAATGGTAATTTTTACTGTCATTTTTTTCCTCATGTGTCAACAACTCTCATTGACTCCCAAATATTCCTCAAATAACACAAGATTGTCATTTCAATAATTCAAGTGCAAAATATTACAATTCAAAGGTAATCGCCTGCCTCAGCATACATTAAATTCTTATCTGACGCAACATAAGAGTCGTGTGTACAACGCTCGATATAAAAGCGGAGGAACAAATGGTCGTCAAGTCAGTGCTATCAAGACTGGTCAGGAGTGAAGTGTGAATACCGCTAATTTCAGTGCAATAAAAATCGTACGAATAATCACATCTTCCATTGAAGACTATTCCATATCGAAGTGTGCGGATAAATCTGGGGAATTGTGCAATGAACAAAACTAAAGCTACTCTGGCGATGGAGATTCCCCGGAAATTGGATAAGATGACGAAGAAGTGCAAGCCTCAATTCAACCTCGACTACTCGTACTTCAAAACCGCGATGTCAAAGCGTCGAAGAACAGCGGCAACTCGAGAGCTGAGTAAGAATAAATGCCCTTCATGCCCTTCAATGCCAACCGATTTGCCAAATTGCCGAGATAAAACTGATGATGAATTGTTTCCAGCAAAAATAGCTTACTCGATGCCGCACAGCGTGATATCATTAGCGGAGGGGATGCCGAACGAGGAAACTTTCCCTATCGCTGAAATTTCCCTCAAGTTGGTTGATGGCACGAGTCTCGTTCTGGATGGTGATGAACTTGGGGTTGCACTCCAGTACATTCCGAGTCAGGGATATCCACCGCTTGTTGAGGTAATGAGAAGTTGGAAATACATCTCAACAACGTTGAATGTCTATTTGATGTCGTTGGTTGAAGTCAATTGGAAAGTGTCTGCAGATGAAACACATTTGAGTCATTTCAAACTTATGATGTCTTATTTGCACTGACTATCGTATAATTCTGGAGAGCGTATGGCAAAGGGTGCCCAAAGTTCAGCAATTTTTCTTGTCCTTCATCTACAAAATTGACGTACTTACGTCCAAATAATCCGTACATATGTGATTCTTCCTGATGATTCTCCCCACATAAAATCTCATGTCAAATGATTCTTCCACGCAGGCAATGAGAGACTACCAAAAGAGAGCGCATAACCCCCCGCTCTGGGAGAGTCGAGACATTGTAGTGGTGGCAGGAAGTCAAGATGGTTTGAGCAAAGCTTTGGAAGCCATCATCGGACCCGGGGACCCGATCCTCGTGCAGGATCCCTTCTACCCGGGAGCTAGTGTTGTTGTAAGTCCCCAGGAAAACCTCCCCCACCCCAACCAAACTGATCACCATAATCAAGTCACCTTCTGATCCATCTACACAGCTTTCTCCGCTGCAAGCCGAGATAATTCCCGTCAAGCAGGACAAGCTCGGCATCATCCCGGAGAATCTCCGAGAGACCCTGATAAAGAGGGAATCCGAGGGAAAAGAGATGCCAAAGTTGATGTACATCAACGCATCTGGGGCAAATCCGACGGGTACAGTCATCCCCTTGGACAGGCGGAAGGAGATCTACAGAATCGCCTGCGAATACAATTTCCTCATTCTCGATGACGATCCGTATCACTTCATGTGCTTCGACGTAAGTGAAAATCCATCCCTTCGCGATCATTCTCATCATAATTTTTGGAATGAATCGTTCGCGCTTAAGTCATCAAGTCTCATCCCAAAAGCTGACACATTCGACTAAAGCAATGAGTTTCGTATTATTACGTCTTCCAGGAGCAGCCGAAGACCTTTCTGTCCCTCGACACAGAGGGCCGAGTAATCCGATTAGATTCATTCTCGAAGGTCCTGGCCAGTGGCTTGAGACTGGGTCTAATCACAGCAGCAACTCCCCTCGTCGCAAGCATAGAACTACACATGCAGAGCAGTCATCTACACGCATCAACGTTATCACAGGTTAGTGGCACCAGTTAGTAAATAAGAAACAAATCCAATTGACATGATCGTCGAGTGGATTTTTAATCGCTGAGTTATGAGTAGTTCAATCTAATCATCTGAATTCACTAAAGAGAAGAAGGGAACTATGACCGCGGCGCGTGTCTACTTATCGGAATTGATTGAGGAAGTTCAAACGGGTCGTTTAGAGTCACTTCAATCTGTACATTGCACGTCACATGAATTATTGACGATTATTGACGATTAATCGTTAAAACGAGTTATCGGTTTTCCTGTTATCAGGTCCTGTTTTATAAAATGTACAAGACCTGGGGATACAAAGGCTTCATGAAGCATTACGCTTTCATCAGGTCGTTCTACAAGGAGCGACGGGATAAGATGATGGAATTCGCAAGGAAGCATCTCAAAGGTATGAGAACAAGTACTAAAACTTTACAAAGTCGGAGATTTTTCAAAAGCAAGGAGGAAACAGAATCTAACTGAATCTTCGGATCACATCTAGATTTGGCCGAGTTTGATGTACCGAGCGGTGGATTCTTCTTGTGGATCAAGGTCAAAGGAATTGAAGACACCTGGAAAATGGTCATGCAGAATGGGGTGAAGAACGGCGTTTTGCTGGCTCCGGGTGCTGCTTTCATGGCAGATCCTTCGGAGTCTTGCAGCGCCATCCGTGCAAGTTATGCTAAAGCTTCGTATGAGGAGATGGAATTGGTAAGTTATCGAGGGGGAGTACACCCTTGTTACCCTCGTGTTACCCTTCGTCACCTCGTAACTTCTGAAGGTGTTACTCTTTAGAAAGCGATGAAGGGTAGCAAGGGGTAGGTGATTGTGTTACCCTTCACCGCTCTGCCTCGGACGCCCTTCAGTACCTGTGCCTGATTGTGCAGAACTCTACTGTTCACTGTTCACAGGCAATGGAGCGGCTCTCACGGCTCATAAGGGAAGAGTTGCGGTTGCGGGCCGATGATAACACGTAACCACGGAGTCATCTGATCATCAATAGATGAAGATACTTCTGGGATAAACACACGTGCAGTGATAACTGTCCGTCAGTATCTTGACGCAATCTAGGGGGAATTAGATGCAGCGACTATAGATAATATTGTAATCTTAGGAGATGAGAGCTTTCGGGGCCTACAGAGAGAATTTAATCATTTCGGGTAACGAATTTCTAGTATAAAGGAAGACTGTAAATGCTTGTCGAGACAATTTGAGTCTTGCTGGTAACACCTGGTGAGAGAAACTGCAGGAAGTAAACCTTTGGCATGGGAAATATACGTTTTTATTTTGTCTTTGTTCATTTATTACTATTATAATGTGATGTCGCGAGACGTGAGAGAAACGAGACGAGACGAGACAAACAAGACGCGACGAGACAAACGAGACAAGAGACTTAACGAGACGAGTCATTCGAGACAATGACAGAAACGAGACGAGACAAGAGAATGGTTTCCTGACAACGAGACGAGACGATAAGATGCAGTTTCCTCTTGTCGTCTCGTCTCGCGGCATCACAGCTTATCAATGCATCCAGAGCATCTGACGATCTCCAGAGCTCTCTTCAAGTGACTGAGAATAATTTACCGATGGAGGGTAACCGAGCCACCGCTCAGTTATCCTCCGCAAGGACAATATCATCAGGATTCTATAGAACCCTTGGTCCTGCCATCAGGAAGCGCCATCATCATGGCAATAGCATACTATCACGGCAAGTCTCTTGTTCCTCTTTCGGAGAAAGCTGAATGAAGTCAATATCATTCAATCGTCAATTCTTGGTGACTCGTGATGAAGCCATTCATGAAATGTCACGACGATAACAACTCCACCGGTTTTTTACTGACATTCCCGCGAAATTATTACTGACTAATGACTTCTCAATGACTAGATCGACTTTACACACCTTTGACGTATCTCGACGCATGCGCAGGTCTCACTAATCACAATAGAACAGATACAGAGGAAATGTGAGCAAGCCGCAAGTTGAAAATGAGCAGAACAGACGAAAGCCAACTCGACTCCTCTCACTTAACGCTAAACATCTTAACTACCAATTAATTTGCTGGAAATTAATTTAATCTGGCTGGCAACATAAACAGCCGGGACTTGTCCTGCTACCTTCGCTCTCAAATCTACACTTTGATGTCATTAAAAGTTTCTCATTGCAATCATTCCGTTTTGAATAGGATTTAATTCCTCAGGACGGTTGAATGTCTTGTTCATCTGGACGTGGAGAGAACAGTGCGGGAAAAATTGTAGTGCTTGTCATTTAGCGTGCTGTATGGAGAGCAGGAAAGTTCCTCAATTTTTGTAGGAAAGCGCAAGGAAAGTTCAGGGGCGAAGTTGTTGAACGATTCAAGACTAGTTAGCTTAGTTTTTGAGGATTTTCTCAGAATCTAAGGAAGATAGCAACATTTTTGTAAGAACATTTTTTGTGGTGCTTGATGAGCTCTATAAAAAAGGTTATTACAAAAATTTTGCTATCTGCTTGACATTACGAGATATTTACTGAAAATTGATCAACAGTCGAAATGTGGATTCACTTGGATTAAAATTATTAGAAAATTAGAAGATCGCGGGGGATTTTACAGTAAAAAAGACCTAGAAATGGATTTCGCTCTACGATTACTCGATGTGCAAGAAATTTTCTTCCAAAAAAAATTTTCTCCTGAAATTTTCCCTCCACGAAATTACAACTATGGATTTAGGGTTATAGCCACTATTTTCCTCATGCACAGGAGGGTAAAATCCCATGGTGCCATGGGGAGATATAGTGTATATTAAAAGACGTTTCGGGGGTTGTCGGGGGAGTCGTGGAGGGTATCAGCCCGATCATACGAATGGCCACATTTTCGTCCGCGGGATTTGGTAAACAACCTATTCCCACTTCCTCCTTAGCGACTCGCCGGAAATTCTCACTTCCATCTCCCGATCAAAACTCCCCAGAAAAAATACCAGAACTCGCTGAAACATCTCCCCCACCCGAGGTACTCACCTAAACTGCATTTTCGGGGGCTGCATGCGCCAGCCGAGTAACAGACCTCATCTCACCAATTCCCGCGGTATTTCGCTCCCATAAAAAATTTTACAACACGAAGGAAAAACAGCATTTTACAACGCAGGTAAGGAGAGCCCGAGTAAAATGCCTCCGGTGAAAAAAACAGAACGAAAAAAGACAAAATGAGAAATGGGGGTCGTGCAATACGATTGAAAAACGTGACTGTTTCGAGTCTTGGAAAAATAAAAAAAATGCAGAAACGGAAACAGAAAAGGAGAGTCGACAAATCGGAATAGGGGATGGAGAGTTAAATGAAACGCAGGATGAGGGAGAGAAATAAATAAATAATAGAAGACGAAATTTTTTTAATGACGCAGCTAAACAATTCTTGTGCTGGCCCTAGGAACTAGTGACATTAAATTAAATTGTTGAGTGAAAAAATTTAAGAGTAAAAAACTGACGTAATTTCACATTTTATTAGAAACTCCAGAATTTCTATCAATTTTCGTTTTCACTGACCGCCCATTCAATAAACCCCGAACAATAAACTAGGAGAGTAGCAATACCGAGACGATTGAAAATCCTCACTGTCTCGAGTCTCGGGAAAAATACCCAAAACAACGGAAACAGAAAAAAAGAGTCGTCAAATCCGAATGAGGGATGGAGAGTCAAATAAAACGCAGAGCGAATGAACGGAGAGAAATAAATAAGTAAGAAGAGACGAAAGGAGAAAAAACGAAAGAGACAGGAAGTGCTGGAGATTCTGGCGTAAGTCTTGACGCTGTGTTTCGCTCTGTCTCTCTGTGCGATGTATACCGTAGTGGCAAGGGGGTTATTCCCAGGGGGTGGGTGAGGGGGTGGGACGATGAGCGCTAGTCGAGCGAGGAGATTCTGCGGAGGTGAGTGCGAGGCAGGAGTTCTGCCCAGGGAGAGGGCCTGGAGAGGGGCAAAGGGGGAGGGGAATGGGAATGGTCGGCAAGAGGGTGAGGGGGTAACAGAGGGGTAGTGCAGTTTCGTGTTGGCATTACTCTTGATTTCCGTGGTGACGTCGCTACCTCTCGCTATATATACCTCTAGCCACTACTCCCCCTTGTCTTGTGTTTTGCCGTTTCTCCGAGTCCATATTCCCTCTCTCTGTTTTCGTCCCCCCTGTGTGTGGGCATAGCCCACGTGTACGGATGTACTTTGGGAGGTTGATGTGGCACTACTGCGGAACCATTGGCCATGGACCTATCCGGGAGATAGATCTCCACGGTTTTCTCGGGGATCTGGTGGAGTCGGACTTCAGCCGGGTTTTCCTCGGTGTTTCGTTCCTTTTGTGGATTTTTTTTTTTCAATGCTGGGGGGCGATCGGAAAATGCGGTCTGATGGGTTTATTTCGAGGGCGAAATTGCGATTCTTGGGAATTTTTGGGAGGGGAACAGACGCATTGAGAAAAAATTTAATTCTGTTAATCCAATTTTTTTAAGACATGAATTTATGGGGAAATTGCGTATGGAAATTTCGGGCATTTATTTGAATGAAACGAATGTGCGGAGAGAAAGGGTGGATTAAAATTATGTAGAAGATAGGGGAAAAATTTACTACATTATTGTTTACTAAAGTTTCACTGAAATTTCAAGGAATTTTGTCGTTGAAAATTCATAATTCCATGGAAAAATCCGGGGAGAATGTACATTTCAGTTTAATTATTCCGAGAGAATTAATGGAAAACTAGAAAAATGCAAATGCTCTTCTTGAATTCCAGATTCCTCTGAATTTCCAGGGAATTCTTTAAAAATCCTGGAGATCCGAGAATTTAAGAGTTAAACTAAAAAAAAGTTCAATTATTACATAAAAATTGAAGAAAAAAAATCAAGAGAATTCCGGCAATTTCTACAGAAATGATGGAAAAAAATGCGTTGGGGTAACCCCAGCGCACCCTTAAAGGGTTAAACTCCACGATGTATCGCAATATTACGTCAATGCGAGCACTGCAAGACCCATTCGAATATCTCCGATTTTACGTGATTCAAAAAAAGGGTTTGATCTCATTGAGGGACACACAGTGGCCGCGATGGCAATATTGCCAACGATTGCCCAGTAAATATCGGCACGAAAGGTTATAGCCCAGGCTCAGTGTGGCCCCCGTAAACCAAGACATTAAATTTTATAATATTGCGCTGTGTCTCGTGCTACAGCGGGCCCCCTTTCACCCTCGCCCCCTCAGCCCCCTGCGCATACCTCTCCACCCATCGTTGCTTTTATTGGCTATTTACAGAGGAAATGGCTTCTAAATTAACTGCAGAACTGCCAGGATCACCTTGATATTTTCCCCGGGAAATGCAAAAAATTTTTACACAGCAGTTACTCACTACACGAGAGAAAAAAGTTGGTGAAAAATTGCCGAACGAGAGAAGTAATCGCGGAGCTAACTAGATTTTCGGTATTTTTTACCCTGCACTAGAGGAGAATTGTACGCAATATTGAGCAATCATTCACGTTCACTGGGATAATTTCTGGTGGAATGCAGGGGAAATTTGACAGTTTCGGCGCAAATTACCCTCTCGTTCAGTAAATGTTCCCGGGCCAAGTACAACGAAAAAGTACACTGACAGAATGATTCATTTATTTCAAACGAGATTCGTTAACTATAACTAATCCGTTCGTTAACAATAACTAATCCGTTCTATCAGTGTAGTAAAAATCGAGTTCGCTCCGCGATTAGGGTATAACCAGACAAATAGATAGAAAAATTTATACTTCATACCAATATTAATAGCGATGATTTAATGATCGCTAAACATGAAAACCCCAATTTTCTTGAATTTACAAGAAAATGAAAAATTTCATGAACGCTTTCACACGATTGCTTGACGTCTTTGGCAATTCTCCTCCAACTTTTTTCTCCGTGCGCTCACTTCGGTTTTCCCATACTCATTCCGGGCTCCTCATGGGTGTGAACAAACAATGCAGCCGTCAGGGGCTGCGCCCTTGCGCTGAACCGAATCCCTGAGCAGTTAAAGTTAAAATTACCCCGAATCGATATATCGACGATTCGTCTGTACATCGTCGACGGGATTTACCAGGCGAATTGCCCGGTCACCATTTTTAATTGGCGGCTCCCGCTGGGAGGCATCGCGAGTCAAGGGTGATACTCATTCAAAACCTCGGATTGTTCCATTGATAACAACAATCCCAATGACGCAACAGAAAATTCGAAAAATGCAAATGACTTTCGCCTCGGCAATTTCCACTTCCTCCGGGCGATTCGAGTCAAGTCGGCGATAGTTGTAAAAACCCAGTGAAGTTAGTCTCCATTCGCTCTGGCGGGCCACCCCACGTCGGATTACCCGGACCCCATAGAGGGAAAAATGTAATATAAAAGGCTTAGGCTGCTAAGCCGTTAATATGTTGTACGGCGATGCCACGAAAAAGGTGATGTGTATGTATGTCATCAACGCACAAACATATGTCCCGGGATGATCATGTGTATGCGTATCACCCCCGCAGGGGTGAGGGACCATTTTGGGGTTGACTTTTATCGTTGCATTAGGGCCATTTGAATTCGATTCACTGGAGGAGGTCAATCGTTTTTATTTTCTTTAGGAAAAATAAGTGTTCGGGAAATGAAGAGCTGCACGGCGAGAAAATTGTGGGACATATTTTGGTTCAATGAAAAAATACCGGTTTGTGGGGAATATTTTACGATTCGTCACTGGATCATTTTTTCCCCTTTGTGTCCCCAATTTTAAGGACATTCATACATTCCAGACGTTCTGGGTCTCTTGTAGACAGACAAAATCTTCATTTGAATCAATTAAAAAACTTTATTTGAAGTCTTTTATATTTTTTATTTTTTCTTTTATATTTTTTACTTTTCTTTTATATTTTTTATATTTTTTACTTGTTTCAAGAATGTCGTTGTTAGAAATGAATGAATCTTGTTTAAAAAAGACTGTAATGATAAAAAATGAAGAATTTATTAATTTCAAATAATTTCTGTATTAAATTCAAGGGAACAATTTATTCATTGCAAATAAATTTTTCTTATTTTAAGAAAATCACATGGTTCTGTATTTTGTGAAGAAAATTCGAAATTATGTTCTAGACATATTCACGTACCATATGCAGAAAAAAGCCATTTCACATCGCCTCATTTTCCCGTAATAATTATAGCATTTATATTGGTATAACAAAATATTTTATCAAGTTAGAATAACAGTGGATTTGTTTAACAAAACAAATTTCTCAATATAAGAAAAATCTCAATTCATTATCAAAGAATTTATCTGGATCAAATGAAGATTTATTAATAATGAAAAAATATTTATTAATAATTTCCAACATGAATTAATTAATTATGTTTGGGCAACTATTAGTCTGAAATTGAGACAAATTTTCATTTCATTCAGACGTTCTGAATAAAATGAAAATCTGTCTGAAAAATTTCTACACAAGGTGTGTGAAATTCAGAGATTCATTTTAAAATTCGCTTCACCTGACGTACAAATCATTTCAAATTTTCCCCATGACAATTATCAAAGAGCCCGATGACATAAAAATTCCACCCCGTCAATTCCAATAAACATCATCACCCCGAGCGCCCAAAGATGTTTATCGAAATCGTACGCACCTCAAAAAGATAAAACGCAACACATCCCCCCGACTCTCTCGTTGACAAATCCACACGCCGAAATATTCAGCACAATGTGCAGCAAACCCGGGGGCTCCAGAAACACCTAATATATTTGCGTTTGAATTATGCTCCCCATAGAGGGTGTTTCGACTGTATCCCGACGACACGAGATGCGCAATGGCCGGCACGTGTCGACACGTGAGCGAAAACTAATTGAGATATGAAATTTACTCCGGGGGGCGCTATTACATGCGTCGTTGCATTGCCGGCGAATTCCTCACATGACTCCGTCAAATTGAATCATTTTTGTTTCCAAACATGCTTCATTTCTGGATCAACAATCAACAGTTCAGCAACAATTTCCATTAAATAGTGAGGAGGTGCATGGAGAGAAAAGTTGGATAACAATTACGCGGTTAAAAATTTTTGTGTGAATTTTCCGGTACACTTTTTGGAAATTTTCATCGAATTTGATTCTAAATACTGAAATTTCAAGGAATTTCGTCATTGAAAATTAGGATTTTCGGGGAAAAATCAAAGAGAACTATAAATTTCAGTTCCATTTTTCTCCCGGTAAATATTCAAAAAAATATTTCAAAAAAAAAAAAAATTGGTAAAAATTCCAAGTTTTAGTTCAGCAACAGTTTCAGTTCAGCAACAATTTCCATTAAATAGTGAGCAGGTGCATAGAGAGAAAAGTTGGATAACAATTACGCGGTTAAAAATTTTTTGTGTGAATTTTCCGGTACACTTTTTGGAAATTTTCATCGAATTTGATTCTAAATACTGAAATTTCAAGGAATTTCGTCATTGAAAATTAGGATTTTCGGGGAAAAATCAAAGAGAACTATAAATTTCAGTTCCATTTTTCTCCCGGTAAATATTCAAAAAAATATTTCAAAAAAAAAAAAAATTGGTAAAAATTCCAAGTTTTAGTTCAGCAACAGTTTCAGTTCAGCAACAATTTCCATTAAATAGTGAGCAGGTGCATAGAGAGAAAAGTTGGATAACAATTACGCGGTTAAAAATTTTTTGTGTGAATTTTCCGGTACACTTTTTGGAAATTTTCATCGAATTTGATTCTAAATACTGAAATTTCAAGGAATTTCGTCATTGAAAATTAGGATTTTCGGGGAAAAATCAAAGAGAACTATAAATTTCAGTTCCATTTTTCTCCCGGTAAATATTCAAAAAAATATTTCAAAAAAAAAAAAAATTGGTAAAAATTCCAAGTTTTAGTTCAGCAACAGTTTCAGTTCAGCAACAATTTCCATTAAATAGTGAGCAGGTGCATAGAGAGAAAAGTTGGATAACAATTACGCGGTTAAAAATTTTTTGTGTGAATTTTCCGGTACACTTTTTGGAAATTTTCATCGAATTTGATTCTAAATACTGAAATTTCAAGGAATTTCGTCATTGAAAATTAGGATTTTCGGGGAAAAATCAAAGAGAACTATAAATTTCAGTTCCATTTTTCTCCCGGTAAATATTCAAAAAAATATTTCAAAAAAAAAAAAAATTGGTAAAAATTCCAAGTTTTAGTTCAGCAACAGTTTCAGTTCAGCAACAATTTCCATTAAATAGTGAGCAGGTGCATAGAGAGAAAAGTTGGATAACAATTACGCGGTTAAAAATTTTTTGTGTGAATTTTCCGGTACACTTTTTGGAAATTTTCATCGAATTTGATTCTAAATACTGAAATTTCAAGGAATTTCGTCATTGAAAATTAGGATTTTCGGGGAAAAATCAAAGAGAACTATAAATTTCAGTTCCATTTTTCTCCCGGTAAATATATTCTTCAAAAAAAAAAAAATTGGTAAAAATTCCAAGTTTTACCAAAAAGTCGGTGGACTTTGAAATTAATTAGAAATTGAAAAATATGTTCTTCTATAAAATCTATAAAATTACATTTAAATGTACAGTAATCATTGATTTGTCGATGACAAATCAATTAAATTTTACACTTTCAATTGCAAAAATTTCCACGAAATTCATCATAATTTTCAATGACGTGGATAATTTCTTAAATTTGGTAGAACTGTGCACTGGGACCGCAAATATTCCAACTATACACAATTTCTTGCGCGAAAACTGAGCGATTCGGTAGGCCAACGAGTGGCAATAAATCCCGAGTTTGGAGTCAAGTTTTTCGTGTAAATCTTGCCACGTTTTAGCGGTAAGTCCGGCTTCTCAGCCTGAGGGGATCAAGCGTTGCAGACTGGATGGCGTGTTAGTATCCCAGGGAAAGAGGTAGGATCCGCTGCTGCTGCTGCTGTGTAGTTCGCTCTCGATGCTGTAAAATCCACTTGTCGAGTTTTAAATTGACATGCAGGAAAATACCTCGAAAGATACACGAATTACATTTGGATGAAGAGTCTGCAGACGGAATGATGCATTTTTGCATCGGTAGATCTGGCCTCATTTTCAAGATGAGGAACGTGCCCTCAAAATGGCGGGTGACCAGTCGAAATTCACTCTGCGCGGAGAGAAAAGTTGGATAAAAATTACGAGAGTGCAAGAGGTAATCGTGAGCAAAATTAGTTCGATGAAAAAACACCTACGCGTTTCAATATTTTACGATTCATTCGATAAAAAAACGTCAGACCAGAGGATAGACGGTGGCTTAACAATAGACAGACCCTCATTTTTAATGGTTACAAGATCTATGCGCGCGCTCTCGCGCGCGCTGATCTATTCATTTCAGGAGCGAAGCGGTAAACCGGGTTAAGTCGATTTTAACTGTTGGCCAGTTTTTGACGAATATCTCGGAATCTAAAAGAGATACAAAAATTGTTGTTATAACCTTTTTTGTAGAGCCAACTGAGGGTTACAAAAAAGGTCGTGAGCAAAATTTTGCTATCTCTCTTAGATTCCGAGATATTCATCAAAAAATGGCCAAAAGGAAAAATCGACTTAACCCGGTTTACCGCTTCGCTACTGATTTGTTGAAATGAAAAAATGGAATTCATTGAATTTCATTTTCTCATGAATACCTTATAAATATTGATAATGAATCAAAGACAATTCGACTAATGATTGAAGTGAATAGCGAAGGACAGTAAAAGAATCTATAAAGAATTTTTCATTTTCAATTAATTATCTTCAATTTTTTTTAAATAATCGGTCTCCATGAAAGGACAGAATTTATTAATTTCACCGATGATATATATATATACATGTGATATATATATATATATGAATTTTTTTTTCACGTCATATATATATGTATAAATATGTGATTTTATCGTCCAAATATCGACACCTTCACACGTCCCATTTTGCCCCACTTTTCATTAATTTCGGGGGATTCTTTTCACCTTATTTTCAATCTCGCGTCCATTGCTATCTCCCAAACGCCAATAAGCACGGAAAAGGGTATGAGTGGACTTCAGGTCGGACTATCTGGTGAGGGAGTTTCCCATGAATGGAGGGAAAATTGAAAAACTTCAACGTTGGAAGAAAATTGTCTCGGGCCCTGTGGCACAATTCCCTCTCTCCTTATCCGGGAAAAACTTAACTTTCCCGGGCGTCCCCATACATTTCGAAAACTAATTAAACTTTGGACACCCGCATGGACCCTCGGGCGGTAGAATAAAGGCAAAAGGGGGGTTTTCTTTATACGGTGTTTGTAAGGAGTTCATTTGCTGAAAATAGAATCGCGATGGTAAAATGAAAAAAATGTTGTTCATTAGTTGAGTAATAAATTTCAACTCAAATAACGAGAAGATGAAATTGATGGAGCAGAAATACTCATTACTTATTCATTATGAATTAATAATTTTATGCAGAATTATATTAATTCATTTGGTCATTCGTAATTGTTAATAAAAATTATTTCGATTCGGAGGGAATTGTCCCCTCCGAGGTGGAGGGAATTGTTCCCTCCGTATACTCAATTCTCAATTCAATTCTTGCATTTTTTTCTTCCGTGTGTACATGAAAATTAAAGCGACATTTGTTTTCCGCAGTTGATGCTGCATAAAAAAACAAATGTCACGATTTTATTTCTCCATTGAAAATCACCGAACCGTGAGATATACCCGGCAACGCGATACCATTACAAATGAAGTGGCAGTGCGATCGACTAGTGCCCGCGGGGCCCGGATGTTATAGACTTGTAAACGAGGCTTGAGAGTAGCTTCACCGTTAAATTGAAACGCTCGAAGGTAACGTCTAATGAATGCATCCCGGTGTGCCGGGGCTAATGCGCCCCCACATACACCTCTGCTTTATCTACCGAGCCCTCCCCCCTCCCCCCCCCGCCCCTTCAGTTCCTCGTATTTCTCCCTTGAAGCTGCAATTTTGCAATCGATCACTAGAACGCAATAATTTGAAAACGGTACTTCAGATCGTGCGGATTGTATCTGCGGGTCTGTGCACACAGTATCCGGACGGTTCGAGTGCCGGGAAAATTCATGAAAACCCGCTCCTGCGGGGAATTTTCAGGGATTATTGGTCGTATTACATTTTGTAATGGGTTGATTGTTACTTTCGTATGAATTCGAGGGTCAATTGGACAGTGTGGAATGCGAGCGGGCGAAATAGGGATTTTTGCGAGGAAAACAGTTGGAGAAAAATT
>NW_021680418.1:334258-388558 GCF_001412515.2 Diachasma alloeum
CCCCCCCCCCCCCCCCCCCGCCCCTTCAGTTCCTCGTATTTCTCCCTTGAAGCTGCAATTTTGCAATCGATCACTAGAACGCAATAATTTGAAAACGGTACTTCAGATCGTGCGGATTGTATCTGCGGGTCTGTGCACACAGTATCCGGACGGTTCGAGTGCCGGGAAAATTCATGAAAACCCGCTCCTGCGGGGAATTTTCAGGGATTATTGGTCGTATTACATTTTGTAATGGGTTGATTGTTACTTTCGTATGAATTCGAGGGTCAATTGGACAGTGTGGAATGCGAGCGGGCGAAATAGGGATTTTTGCGAGGAAAACAGTTGGAGAAAAATTACCGAACCAGGCAAGTATCGGGGAAAACGTGCGAGGTGAATAGTGAATTTTCCTCCGTCAACCCGGAAAAATTTAATGAACGCGCGCGGAGTGAAAGTAAAAATTACGGAACAATTCACGTAATCCGCAACGGGGAATCGTTTTCCGTTTTTAAATTTTTATAGGAATGGAAGAGACGAAATATGAAATTTTTACATTTTTTTCTGGTAATTTTTATTGAATTTTTCTCTTTGCGTGAGGGTAATTTGTGCCGAAACTGTAAAATTTACCCCGTATTACCCCGTATTTTTTGGAGGCATTCAAATATTGAGGAATTCAGTACTTTTTGTCTCTGCATTTCAATAAAGATTTTCATGTTTTCAATTGCTCAGAACACTATTTCTCATGAAAATCTTGGTTGAAGTCCTCGGCGAAGGAAATTGCTCTTCTGATTTTCCGAAACTGTCTGACTCAATTGAACATCAGAATTTGTAATTACTCAGTGATAAAATTCAACATATGGTCCCTGCATACATAGGGAGAGTTGCGGTAGTGAGAGAATGCGCGACGGGACTGGCTGCCTGTAAGCACAAATTGCCGCAAATTGAAGAAAATTGAATGAAGCTCCGAGCTTAACGAAGGCACTAAATCCTCGTGAAAATGACCTATCTCAACCGTTCAACCCACTTTTAGTCACAAGTGGCTTCATTCGTAAAATCTACCAATCAATGAGTAATTTGATTTCGATTTTTCCATTTTTCCATAAGAAAATTCGTACAACCGTTTATTCAATCTCCAATAACTGAAGATTGGCAGAGCGAAACTCAACTTTTGTCATTATTTTGAAGGTATTTATCCAGACTTTAAAATAAGAATGAACTCGTCTAAAGCGCATCATTTGGGGGACGGGTATTTCAATAGAAGATGGATAAATCACCAATACGTCATGATTCTGACTCGAAGGTTGAGATTTCAGTCCAGATTTTCCTTGAGGCTCAAGAATTCAATCTAAATTTTCTTTGAGGGCCAAGATTTCAGTCCAGATTTTCCTTGAGGTTCAAGAATTCAGTCCAAATTTTCATCGAGGGTCAAGATTTCAGTCCAGATTTTCCTTGAGGGTCAAGAATTCAGTCAAAATTTTCATCGAGCGTCAAGATTTCAGTCCAGATTTTCCTTGAGGCTCAAGAATTCAATCTAAGTTTTCTTTGAGGGTCAAGATTTCAGTCCAGATTTTCCTTGAGGGTCAAGAATTCAGTCCAAATTTTCATCGAGGGTCAAGATTTCAGTCCAGATTTTTCTTGAGGCTCAAGAATTCAGTCCAAATTTTCATCGAGCGTCAAGATTTCAGTCCAGATTTTCCTTGAGGGTCAAGTGTTCAGTCCAAATTTTCATTGAGGGTCAAGATTTCAGTCCAGATTTTCCTTAAGGGTCAAGAATTCAGTCCAAATTTTCATTGAGGGTCAATATTTCAGTTCATATTTTCCTTTAGGGTCAAGAATTCAGTCCAAATTTCCATTGAGGGTCAAGATTTCAGTCCAGATTTTCCTTGAGGGTCAAAAATCCAGTCTAAATTTTCTTTGAGGGTCAACACCCACTCGAAAAATTCATTAAAAAAATCCATTCAAAAACAATAATCACTAAAATTGCGGGATAATTCCCGAAGAATATTCACAACTGCTGAAACACCTCATTTCATGCACTCGCCACCGACATTTCGAAGCTCCCCCCCCCCCTTCCATCCTCGTACTCACGTACAACTGTCGGAAATACACGGGTTATAGAATGTACAAGCCGAATCCCGCGATACACATACTCTCCTGGGATTGTTACGTCGGGCAACGCGATATAGCATTCCAGATTCAGGTATGTAATATGAGAAATTCCTGCCTGAATGTTGTCGTATGTTGTGAAACTCGCGGGAAGGTAGCAGTTGTGAGTGTACAACCCATTGAAAATGGTATGCCTTTGCAGTGTTTGTACCCGCGGGGCGAGGGGTGGAGGGGGGTACACTGTGCACGCCCGATTTTCCATCGATCCACCAGTCGTCTCTGGCCCAACACCACCGGGATGATGTATCTCTGTCTCGTTTTCGACGAAACACCCGAAACCCCAGTCGAGTATCAAACGATATGATATTCGCATGCCTCGGTGAAGATGCTACTAATCCCACTCTAGAAACTCATTCAGTTCGGCCACTTGAACTTATTACATAAATTGAATTCCGGGGATTTTAGTCCAGTGGATGGGAGAATGAAAATCATATTGGTTTTTGTGGATCGAAGTCTTTGGGGCTTTTTGGTGGAACTAGTGCACTGGTAAAAATTTTCGTCTGAATTTTCCGTGCGAAATTCCGGAAATTTTTGTCGTGTTCAAGTTTCAACGAAATTTCAGGAAATCTTGTCATTGAAAATTCAGAATTTCGGGGGAAAAGCGAACAGAAGCGTAAATTTCCGTTCCGTTTTTGGAACTTGACTGTTCAGAGAGACTTGATATTCCATTGACTTTTTCTCCATCCATCGAATTCAAGGTCTTTTTCCGGAAATTCTGCCTGATTTTGGATAGAATATCCATCTCTCCTCCATTTTCAAAACCCAAAATTTCATTCCCTAGTTTCAGGTGTAAATGACAGAGTCTCATCGCCACGTGCAAGTCGCCCCCGCCTCGCCGCCCCTAGAATACGCCTGAAATCGTTTAAAATCGATCAAGCACAGGCTCCCATCACCCCCCATGCACCCAGAATTCCGAATCCCGCTGCGTTCTCCAAAAAAAAAATCCCCCTCTCCCCTCCCCCCATCCCCTTCATCAATTTCACATTTAATTAATGTGTGTTTTTCCTACAATTCAAAGTGAACTCGGAATAACAGTTGAACCATCCGGTTTATGAAGTTGTACAAAACGTTTGGGTATTAAATTAGAGATTGTGAGGGAAGAAAATTCGCGAGGACGGAGTCTGCAGTGGAGAGGGCCGATGCGATAAATAAAAGAGGAGAGAGGATAGAGAGAGAGGGAGCGAGAGAGAGGGAGAGTGGGAGAATGAAAAATAAAGGAATAAAAAGTAAAAAATGAAGAGACAAAAAACGAAAGCAGGGCTGGAGGAGCAATCTTTCCTTTGGCTGGGCCATTCGTCCCCCCCCCTACCTTCCCCTCCCCCTCCCCACCCCCGCGGGATAGTGTTCCGTCTCTCTCGGTGTACTATCGCCACTGGAGTCTGCTATCCCGCGGGTCGCGCTCTCTCGCCCGTTCCATAAAAATAAAATTTCAATAAATCTCAACAGCACGACGGTGAACCCAGTGGGGCATCCGGAGGGCGGGCTACTCGCTCATTGGAGGGTGGCTCGCGGCGGTTACGCCTACTCAACTTACACAGGGATACAACTGGGTATGTAGCGCGGGTCACGCTGATTCACTCCTTTTTTAAGTTTTTTTTAGGAGTTTTTTCAACGATTACGGATGTACAGTGGCTTGCAATAAGGAGTCGTTCGGAGGTTCGATTTTTATTTATCTTTTTTTGGAAAATTGAAAAAAAAATTGGCGGGGAGTTGTCGATGCGTGGGGGATGGGGATGGAATGATTTTTGGGAGAGGACGATTTGATGGTTTTTTAAATTTTTTTTTCCTTAGGGCAGGCTGGGGTAAACGGACACTTTTGACTTTTTTTTTGAATGTTAATGAGGGGCTGAAATGTTGGTAAATTTAATGATTTTTTTTTTCAATACAAAGAACAACTCTTTCCCGTTGTGACGAGCGTAAACTGAGCTCGATTGATGAATTTGTTTCTGAGTTATAAATAATTTGAAAAAAGTCTAAAGTGTCCGTTTTAGCCCACCCTTCCCTAGTTAAAATTTATTTGGATTGAATAGAGTTTGTGGGGAGGTGATAGGTGTTTATTAGGACTCAGACTCAAGTAAATGGTTTATTAATTAATGATGAATTTTCTGATTCGCTCCTCGGTTTTTTGGATTTTTTTTTGCTGATGGAAAGATTATTTGAGTTAAATGAAGTTGGGGCCAATAAAAAAGTTTATGGGGATCGGATTTATATGTTAAACACATGTTTAATGGGTGTCAAACTCAAATTTTTTTTTTATTATAAATGAATGTTTCCGTGATCGCAATAAAGACTTTATTAATTTGGAGTGGAATCGTTTGGTAATGATCGTTCATTTGGAGTGAATGAATTTTCATTCTCATTGGAATGAATGAGTTTATTAATTTGCAGCGAAAATTCTGTTGAGATGGATGGAATTTTTCCACATTGAGTTTTTTGGAGTTCCATTGAATTTGAAAACTCTATGGAACTCGGGATTTATGAACAGCAGGAACGGTAATTTCCCAACTTGTTTGGATTTTTAATTAAACGATGAGTACTCATTACCAAATCATATCTCAAATATATATGTACGAATTTTCCATATTGATTTTATTGAATTGTCCTCATGGATTTTCGTAGAATAATAAAACTGATGTTTACAATTTCTATTCATTTTTTTTGTTAAATTGTGAACTATCAATGATAAAATTCCTTGAAATTCCAGTGAATTAATTTCCTATTTCAAGATGCTCAATCAATAAAAAATTCGACAGTATATTTCCCCAAATTTTCCTGATTCCTATTAATTTTTATTGAATAATAGAACTAAAATTCACTGTTTCCGTGGATTTTCCATAAAATTATCAATTTTCAGTGACGAAAATCCATGAAATTTTCAGTGAAATGTAATAAAACTAAAATGTAATAAAAGTCGCCGAGAAATGTACCGAAAATACCACCCAAAAAATGCAATTTAGACCCACAGATGTTTTTTTTTACCGCACGAATCGTAAAATATCCACCGCAACTAGTATATTATCTTACTAGTGCGCAAAATGCCACTTTTTCGTACGCAGTGCGTAAGTGAGGTTAAAGTAATTATTTGTGCGCACGAGAATTTACTTTACTCACGCTCGAGAATTTTACGCACGCCGTGTGGAGAACAATCGCTTTACGCACACTAAACAGTTCCGAAAAATAAACTTTTCAGGCGAGTATCCGAAAATGTACTATTTCGACACTAGGCCGTGAGGAACTTTTCTTGCGAATATGAGGTTACAGAACGAGCCGAAGGCGAGTTTTGTAATCACATGAGGTAGAGAAGTTCCCGCGGCCGTGTGTCGAACCCTATTTTTTGTCACTAGGCCCGAAAATCGGTTTATCGGACCTAGTGACGAAAAGAGTATTTTAAATGACAATTTCGCTTCCGGATTGTCCTTCCTGCAGTAAAATTCCCCTCTCCGGGTGTCTTCCACACGGAGAGAAATTTTTTAGAAAAATTCTAGTGCTAGCACGGGAAAAGAGGCGCAAAGTGGTGGAAACCCCGAATTTTTCCCCGTATTTCTGTGAAAATTTCACAGAAACCCCCCGAAATATTACCTTAACACCACTAGAATTTTTCACAGCCGGTGATTTTTTCCAGTACTCGTACTGGAATTTTCCTAGAAAACTTCTCTCCGTGCATTCGTACAAAATTTCCCAAAACTCGTAATTGAAAAATTGAGCCTGCAAAATTGAAAAATCCTCGGGCCTCGGTCCTCGCCATTACGCTCCTGCACTCGGAAAACCGAAGTCGAAGGATAGGCGCGATTTAATATCACGCCCCCAAGTGAGAAAGCATTTGGAAGGAAGCGGGAGGGCACCACCCGCATGTACGAGGAAGAAGCCGATAGTATCCGTGCGCGGATGGCTGATACGAGTCAGAGAGAGTGGGCCCAGTAGAACGGTGCGAGTTGATCGAGAGGTGGGGAGTTTTGGAATGGCAGCTGGACAGTTCGCCGTTAGCCTTCCGGTGGTTCGGTCCGACGCTGGTTACACCGGTCATTGGACGAGCGAATAATTATTAAATAATTGTGTTGTTATTGGGTGATTGTTTTCATCTGCTCTGGTAGATCAAAGTGTTACCATTGAACGAAAATTCCCTCGCGGTGTGCAGGAGTATTGCTCCTGGGGAGGCATGCTCAACAATATCTCCGCTGGAGCTTCCGTTCATGGCATCACCGGTAAGTATTCATTAACATTTAATCCATTAATTAATTAAATGCAATTTTTCGTAAAATAAAATTCATTGAATTCATTGAATCCCCTGAAAAAAAATCCGGAAACTCTTCGGGTGCCGTCGGACACTTTGAGCTCGAGATAAATTAATTTCCTTCAATTGTTGCATTAAAACAAAATTATTTGTTATAATTTCCGTCGATTGTGGGTATTTATTTGAAATATGGAGGATTGTTTAATTTAATTTAACGTTAATTCTGCATTTTTTTAAATTTATTTCCCCCAATTGTGCTTGATTGTAGGTGATTGTTGAAAATGTGAAGTATTATTTGGAGAATTAAGTATTCGGATGCCGAGAAAATAAGAAAAAGCACACAGAAGCCGATGTTACAACCGGTAGACGTCCGACTGCAACTCGATTATGAGGATCAAAGCGAACAAGCCGAATAATTTTTTAGTGTCTAGTGCCTCTCATAAATCCCGAGACCCTCGCACCCATCTACACCTACCCAATAAAATCGGAATACAGGCGTCAGGAGGAAAGGTGAAAATAAAAAACCTCAATGCGGTATGAAACACCGGGAGTCGTAAACGGTTTTCCATTCATGACTCTTGGATTGTTTCACGGTTATTCAGTTAAATATCAACAGGGTGGTCCCCGCCTCCCTCTCCCCCGCCCCTCAGAGCGTTAATTTTTTTAACTCGATTAAAATGGAAGAGGAGTTAATTTCAAACGATTTTAATTTTTAGAAATTTTTAGTTTGGATTTTTCATTGTTTTCGTTTTCAAAATGAAATTTCAAGGAATTTTGTCATTGAAAATTCGTAATTTCAGTTGAATGAATCCGGGAAAATTAATGAAAATTTCTGAAATTCCAAGAATTTTAAAGGAATTGCCAGAAAATTAAAGGGAGTTTGGCAGGAAATTTTTATCTTCCATTTTTTCCACTTTTTATCGCCGTTAATGAAGTGGAACTTTACAGAATTTTTAGAGAGACTTGAGACTCTGTTGATTTTCTATTTTTAAATCGAATTCAAGGTCTTTGTTCGGAAAATTTAGCCAAGTTTAACAGTGTAACGATAAATGTTTTGTTCGATATAAGTTGACTTATATCGAAATATATCGAAATTGCCGGATCGCTAGTCCTCAACTCTGGTTGGTCAGTGAGCCGCGTGAAGTTAGTCGCAAAAATCACGCGGTATTTTCAAATTCTTCAAACCCACGAATTATTCTTTACGTCACAATTGCCAATTTTCTCATATTTATCATGTGCGAAATTGATTAATTAATTTTAATTCGTTCGATTTTCCTTTTTCCTGAATTGCAGAAATTTTATTCTCTTCCATTTTTCGACTTTAATACAGCATTTAAGTTTAGAAAACCGACAAAATTCCCCAATTTCTTAGCAAATTCTCGGAAAATCTGTTTTTTTTTAATTCCAGAAAGAAAAAAAATTTTTAATTGTTCAGTTTTCTAGAGAATTTTGGGATCCGCCGAATAATGTTAGGAAAATTGTTGACTTTTCTAGAAAAAAATTCATAACACTCCCCTTATTTTCCGACAATTGCGAGTATCGATCAAGTTATTTTGAAAAGCGAAAGTCATTAATTTTTATAATGCATTTACGACTGTACGAAATTGAATACAATTAAAACTTGAATAAAAAACAAATAGCAAAAAATTAGATTGTTTATTATTAACTCATTTACACAGATAAAGTAGTCTCGGGATTTTCAAAATATGAACAATATAAATAATGCTTATTATCGTCCTGCGTATTACTTTGAACTGTTGATTTTATTAATTCCATTATTATACTTTATGTTTAATTCAGTAGCGAAGTGGTAAAACGGTTTAAGTGGACTTATCTCCCAGTTGAGTTGTTGAGGAATATTTCCCAATCTAAGGGAGAATAGAAATCTTATCACAATTAAACGTTGGATAAAAATTGCCTCGAAAATCGTGACAAATGTTCAGTGGAAAAATACTGGTTTTTAGTGGATATCTTACGATTTTCTCGATAAAAAATTGATTCCAGTCGTCTGCCGCCTCGGACGCCTGGAATCAAAGGGGAGTAAGCCTGACAGACTTGCGAGATATCGATAGTTATCGACTTTAAGTGCATGCTCTTTTTAGAATAGGATTGCGGTGAAAAACTACTGGAAGTCGCGCTCGCTCCACGACTGCTCGACCTGTCCGGCAATTTTTCTCCAACTTTTTTCCAAGTGCATGTAAACCGAGAATTGTGTTCACGTCATCCGTAAGAAGAGCAACCAACTCTTTCGGATATCACACACGTGGTGCCCGCGTAAAGGAGTGTTTTCAGTTGCGTATGTGTTTGCTCTCTTCGCCTAGAAGCCAAGAGGCCGGTGACGATTCTCACACCTCGGTGCTAAGTGACCCCGTGCGTCCCTCGCCACCACCCGGTCGGCTTCTGCTCCTATACAAATTTAAACTATACACGTTAGTTCTTTTGGACAATCCCGTGGGTAAAAAGGAGAAAAAGGGCGAAGGGCGCAAGAGGGAAAAGATCAAAGGACGTTGGTGATACTCGAAAAAAATACGGTTTTTAATGGAATTAGGCGGAGGAGAGGAAACGCGAGGAGAAAAATTCAGAAAAATACGGTTTACGAGGACTTGAAAGCAGAATTTTTGTTTCAATTTTTCTGTTCATTTCCACATTCAATTTTTTTAATGGTAAATTCATTATTAATTTGATAGTTTATTTGTTCCAAGTGACGGATTGCTGCATGTTGATGAATTTGCTGGATTCATCTTCTTGATAATAATTTTTTTTCCGTCGAATAACGTTTTGGTTTTAATAAATCCGTTTTTCATTTCTAATTAATCGAGTTTTTATTTCGATTCAGGAAATAAAAAATATTTATTTGATATTGATTTGATTCGAATAACAATTAAATTAAGAAACATTAATAAATAAGATAAATTTGTTAATTATTTATTGATAAATAATTAATAAATTTATCTAGGTTGCGGAACAAGTAGAAACTCTAGAACAATAAGTGGATTTTGTGCTTTTATTCACAAAATTTTGTCACACCTCAAGTGCCATTTCCACTAGCATAGTATTTTTTCTAAAAATAATCACTAAAATTACGCAAAACAGTATGAGTATTGCAGAAATTTGAGTTGATTTTATCATAAACCGTTTAGTAAATTGTTAAGTCTGTATTGAAAATTTCCTGCGGAAAACTCATTCTTTTATTAGACTTCCGTTCTGCATTACATTTCATTCATTAATTTTTATTCCGCGCATCAATTCGCTCAATTCCAACGAAATTTTTACCCAAAGTTTGCGAAAACGACTAGCCATTTTGCCCCAGTGGTTAGAGTTAGAGTTAAAGAAAAGATGAAAAACTTTTCACATTAAAATAATTATTTTTGGCTAAATTTATTCTAATTTTTGTTAATGAAGTAATTTACAGTATTGAATGGCTCAAATTGTTTTTTCATCCGTAATAATTCTGTGAAAATAATCACCAGGAACGAAGGAACTTCATGCACAGGAGCTGAAGCACGAGAAATTGGAGAGCGTGCTGGGGGCTAATTTGGCTGGAAGTCTGTCCAGTGGTGGAGGCCTGACGCTTCATCAGGAGTTGATAATGGGAATGCCTGGAGCAGGTAATATCTCGCCGAATTATTGACGAATCGAGTGTGTCCTTAATCATGAAAAAACTTTTAGGGATTCTTTTCTCGTTTACAGGGAATGCAGGAACGATCGGCCAAGGCGACGACAAACCGGCGAAACAGAAGAGACACCGGACGCGGTTCACACCGGCACAGTTGAACGAGTTGGAGAGGTGCTTCGGAAAGACTCATTATCCGGACATATTTCTCAGGGAAGAGATCGCTATGAGGATTGGCCTGACTGAGAGCAGAGTGCAGGTAAGATTGATCAATTTTTTGGGGCGCGCGCTTGACTATTCGTTGTGAAAATGAGGAAATCGAATTTATTAAACTTCATATACTCACAGATGTTTTAAAAATATTGATAATGACTTGAAGAGAATTAAGGGAATGAAGAGTGAAACACCAAAGAATAATTGTTAATCTTCGATTAATTTTTTGTTTACTTTTTAAAATAATCTGATTAAATTCTGTAATTGTTGAAAAATGAGGGGAGAGTTATGAATTGATTTCCTAGAAAACTGAAAGGATTTCTTGAATTCTTCGGAAAATTTCACAGTTGTCCAGGTAACCGAAGATCTTCAAAGATTTTTCTCGAATTACTTGGGAAACCGAAGAATTTTCATGAATTTTGTAGAGTTTAGAATTTATTTATGAAAATCTGAGGAGCAAGAATTGATCATTTTTGCGTATGATCAATATGAAAAAATTAAAATTTGGGAAGTGAAGAATAATTTGTGCGTTAAAAAAATTTAGAAATACTTTTTTTTCACGCATGAAAAAATGAAAAATGTGACGCAGAAATTTTTTTTGTCATTTGAAGAATTTGAAAATACCGGGGATTGTTTCCTGCGACTACTTCACGTGACTTATTGACCAATCAGAAATGAGGATTAGCGGTCAGACAGTTTCGAGATATTAGAAAAAAAAATAGAATTTTCAATCGAAGCTCAATAAAATTTTCTATCGACTCCTCTGAGTTTTTCTACGAAATTTATTCCCGCGTACTCCTTATCAATTTGATGAATTCAATTTTTTCAATTTAATAATCAAATAATAATAATAATAATAAACCAAAGGTTTTTAATTTAATAATTCGACAGTTCTCAATTAAAGAACCAAAACTTTCTCAAAATGACGGGAAATATTGTTAATAATCATGCTAAAAAATAAAAATCGTATAAAACGATTCTATCGGACATTTTCTACAAAAAAATCGCCCCAAAACTCGGAAAATTCTCCACTAAAATTGACTAAAAAAAATTCAATTCTCAAAAAAATAACCCATATCAATTTTCATCAATCGTTGTCAATTTTTTTATCGACTCTGGTCGACAGAGAATTCCATAATTACACTTTTTCCATGAAATTAATTTCCGCGTGCTCCTTATCAATTTGACGACCGCGTCTTGAAGATATTCTCCGAGGCGTTAGATTTCAATTGTTACCGACACCAGTGGCTTTTACGGATTAAACTGAAACTTGGAGTTGCTAAGCCTCGGGTACACTTCACCCAGGGGGTTAGAATATTCGTCCCTGTGGGTGATATCGCCATTCGGATCTTTCGGGCTGTGCGAGGGGCAGAAACAGACGACCGCAAACCGCGAGACGTCGTCCGACGGTCAACCGCACCCGCGCTGACTCGCCTTCCGTCTCTTCGAGCGCTTCAAGTTAAGTCGATACGTTCAATTCCGGGGGTAATGCGCCATTGATAAGTTCAATAATAGAATTATGCGGGGGGAAAGGGGGAAGCGGTGGGTGTGACTGAAAAAAGAGGCTTTTTTTATCAGTTGAGAGTCTCTGGGGCTCGCGGAAAATACGCAGCTAATAGAAATTCATGAAATTTTTATTCCGGAAAAACTCAAAGCGTCAGTCAAGTGAACGCCAACCCGCATATAAAACAGTCACTGCTCCCATACGGGGCTTTTTCTGTTATACGGCCGCGGTGTGATATACTCGGGCTTCGGGGCCCTTCGGGGCTGCATAATGAGACGAATTGACGGGGAATTCACGCTTCATTCATATACCAAAGAGCTTTCACATGTCATAATCGTGGGGCGCTCGGGGGAGAGGGTGCCAGGGAATTTCGGGAAAGAATGGTTTCGATGAGAGAGATTTTTTCACGCAGACTCACAGCAAAGACGAATGCAGACACTAAAACCGTTTGAATAAAATGAAAATTTGGCTGAATTTCAAACGTGAAGTGAGATGTTTGAGTACCTGTTCGTCTGATATTCAGACATTTTCATTTTATTGAGATATTTTTTGGTGTCTGATAAATGTCTACCAAAGGTGTGTGAAATTCAGACGTTCAGACATCAGGTCAATTTTGAGGGGTGATGAGGTTTCAATGAATTTCTCGAAATCTAAGGTAGGTGGTAAAATTTTTGTTAAGGGCTTTTCTGTAGAGAAAATTGAGAGCTGTAAAAAAGGTTTTAACGAAAATTTTGTTATCTCCCTTAGATTTGGAGATATTTCGCGAAAACTCGGAAAAAATTGAACGGAATTCTTTGGAATTCAAACCATTTTTAGTATTGTTGTTGGGGATTTGAATTTAATTTGAGGTGACAAAATTGGGTCATGGGATAGGGTTGCGGGATCGTTGCGTTTAAATGGCAGATTGAATTATCAAACTTGGGGAAATTTAACATCACATGAAATTGAATTTTCAATGGATTGAAAATTGAGAAAAATAGTTGGGGGAATTTTTATTTTTGTGGGAACTTGAAAATTGGATTTTATTAAATACTCCGGAATTTCACCGATTTTTCAGTAAGAAATTACAATTTTATGAGAAATGGGTCAATTTTAAATTTCTTTGGCTTGAAATTTCAGGAGTTATTTTCTAACCGCATTGTTGACAATTTTTGGAAGAAATTTCCGCTAGATTTATTGGGAATTTTTATCACATTATAGTTGACACTGAAAATTCTTGAATTTGGAATTTGGAATTTTCGATTCACTTCAATTTCCGATTTGGTAATAAATATTCATGTTTTTACCGAAAATTTAAGTAAGTTCGGGAATCTTCGTCTCATTGCTGCTAAAAAATTAGGAAATTCATTGAATCTCCAGGGAAAATCAAAATTGCAGGATTTTTTGTTCAAAAGTTCCTAGTTTTTATTTTTTCTATTGGTTTTTTTCATCGAATCCATTGAAAAATTAAGTAAGTTGGGGAATTCTCGTCTCCTTGCTGTTAAGAAATTGGAAATTTCATTGAATCTCCAGGGAAAATCAAAATTGCAGGATTTTTTGTTCAAAAGTTTCTAGTTTTTATTTTTTCTATTGGTTTTTTTCATCGAATCCATTGAAAAATTAAGTAAGTTGGGGAATTCTCGTCTCCTTGCTGTTAAGAAATTGGAAATTTCATTGAATCTCCAGGGAAAATCAAAATTGCAGGATTTTTTGTTCAAAAGTTTCTAGTTTTTATTTTTTCTATTGGTTTTTTTCATCGAATCCATTGAAAAATTAAGTAAGTTGGGGAATTCTCGTCTCCTTGCTGTTAAGAAATTGGAAATTTCATTGAATCTCCAGGGAAAATCAAAATTGCAGGATTTTTTGTTCAAAAGTTTCTAGTTTTTATTTTTTCTATTGGTTTTTTTCATCGAATCCATTGAAAAATTAAGTAAGTTGGGGAATTCTCGTCTCCTTGCTGTTAAGAAATTGGAAATTTCATTGAATCTCCAGGGAAAATCAAAATTGCAGGATTTTTTGTTCAAAAGTTCCTGGTTTTAATTTTTTTTATTGTAAAAAAAAAACTTTTAAAACGCATTTTCCTACAATGTCGAAAATATTTCGTCAGTTCCACTGTAATTCAAAAATATTCCCTCATTCAAAATTCACAATTCATCAGTTTTAATTCAAGTATTCCACTAAAATGAGAAAAATCAGAAAAATCAGATGAATTTATGTTTGAATTTCCGAATAACTTGCAGAATTCTTGCCGCACTGCTGTTTAAAAACTTGGCAATTCCTAGAATGTTCGACCAATCTGAAATTTCCTCATTCCTTCCCCCAAATTGAATTAAATTTTTATCCCACAGTGTTGCCACGCAATTAGTTAATCACGTGAATAGTCCACAGAATAATACAAAATACCCTAAACATTGATTTCCAAACCAGGGAATTCACTTTCTTCAGATAAAAACAATAGGGAATTGAGTGTGCGAATAAAAACAGTAAACGATTCTGAGAGAAAGCTCTCTGAATCGAGCCATGAAACGAGAATACACACGATTGAGGGGCTCACCTACACCGAGTCTGCCTCCAAGATAGTCGCATAGTTGATGCGGGAGAGGGCACGAGACATTTGAGGGCGATGAAGATGCCGAGGGGCGAGAGGGAAAAAGGTAAAAGCGAGGGAGACTGTAATTGAAAGAGGCCTTCTATCCGTGAACACAACGGGGGTAGATATCAGCGGACGAAGCGTTTCCAAGGGAACATGCCCGCGAGTATTCCGCGTTCAGATGGGTTTCGGGTTGAAGCCACCAATGGGGCTGCGGAAACAAGCGCCGGCGCTATAGTGAAATCCAGACGCTATTGAGCGTCAGCTATCAAAGATTTCTTGTTTTACTATGGCCGGTGTGGGAGGGGGTTTTTTCAACAGAGTCTCCCTTTGTCGTCTGAATTTTAAGCCTGATATTCATTTTAGGTTCCGGGAATGGACTTTCGGTGGGAAAATTTTTACTGTTTTATTCAATTTAGGGGGTTTAATTATTTTGGGCATTTTTTTAAATTATTTTTTTTAGTTTTGGGATAGAATTTTGGAGATTTAATTCAAGCTCCATTCGAAGTAAAATCAGTTGAAGAATATTGAGAGATGATTTTGTTATTCAAACTTCGAAGTAAATTTTTATTTTTATTTTTCGGTGTAAATCGTTGTAAATCGTTAGAAAATGTATTGGAATTATGGAGAAAAATAATTTTTTTAAGGGAAGCGTGAAATAATTGAACATGCGTAATTTGGAGTTGCCCCTTTGTCGTCTGAATTTTAAGCCTGATATTCATTTTAGGTTCCGGGAATGGACTTTCGGTGGGAAAATTTTTACTGTTTTATTCAATTTAGGGGGTTTAATTATTTTGGGCATTTTTTAAAATTATTTTTTTAGTTTTGGGATAGAATATTGGAGATTTAATTCAAGCTCCATTCGAAGTAAAATCAGTTGAAGAATATTGAGAGATGATTTTGTTATTCAAACTTCGAAGTAAATTTTTATTTTTATTTTTCGTTGTAAATCGTTGTAAATCGTTAGAAAATGTATTGGAATTATAGAGAAGAATAATTTTTTTAAGGGAAGCGTGAAATAATTGAACATGCGTAATTTGGAGTTGCCCCTTTGTCGTCTGAATTTTAAGCCTGATATTAATTAAATTAATTTTACTTTTCGGAAATGGCATTTCGGTGGGAAAATTGTGTTGTTTCATTCAATTTAGGGGATTTAATTACTTTGGGTATTTTTTAAAATACTTTTTGAGTTTTGGAATAGAACATTAGAGATTTAATTATTCGAAGGCCTGAATTCTTAATTTTAAATCGCTAGAAAATATATTAGAATTATAAAGAAAAATGGAAAAATTCCGTTTTTAAGAAACTTTTAAGTACTTTGGGCATTTTTTAAAGGAATTTTTGACATTATATTTCTTTTGCGTTCGATAACAAACATTAATTTTTCCTGAAAACTTATTTATTTGACTTCAAAAAATTCGAAAAACCCCTAAATTTCGTGTCTCCAATTTTCGCCAGTGCACCAAACCCGCGAATTGAATGAATCCTCTCACCTCGATCCCCCATCAATCATCTCAAAAAAGAATTCTCACCAAAGTCCCCAGACATTTGAATGAAATCCCCCATTGAAGTGAATAGTATCGATGCTCGTCATTGCTCATCATAACCCCGCGATAAAATCAATTGAACAATCATAACACCCGAGACAACAGCTTCCTAAATTATGCCTCCCCTCCCCCCTCCCTCCGGCCGCCCGAAAACAAATGTGTGAACCCGGGCTGTCACTAACTCGTTCCGAATATCGGAATTAAATCCCCGCGTTCATCCACAGGCTCTCATTCCCTGGCCACCGCCGTTGAAAACTTTCCGTCGAAACATTTCACGTCCTTTTTTTTTTATTTCATTTATTTATTTTCATGTTGACGGTTCGTCGGGCTAACGATCCCTCCGCTCTGTCGTATAAATAAATAAAAATCCTGGATAACGAGTGAGTCCATTATTTTGAATAAAATAATAACAAAAGCCGTGGAGTATCTCGTAAAAATTGACGGGAATAACAGCGCGTAGTGAAAAAAAAAGAATTAATTCCCCCCGGCAAAATGTGAAATGAATTTCTCACCGGAAATCGAGTTATAATACTCAATATATTTTCAATGATTTTCACCGGTGGAATTTATGACTCGACACTCGTTGGACTTTTAATTTGTACAGTTTTTAGAAAAGGGTAATTCATTAGTTTCGTCAATCTTTATTCAACTCAATTAACATGATATCGCGATGAAAAATATTCGTTATTTGTTTTTCATAAAGCTCACGGGGGGTAATTCATATCGATAAATCATTCGACCGAATGCGGACTGAATGGAGTGCAAAAATACATCGGGCAGGCGAGTGAACATACCTCAGGAAATGTCGGATTTACTGAACGATAAATAAATACAGGGGCGAGTCAATGATTCCAGCATGAAAATACGTCAAAACAATTTGCTCAGTGTGACAATGTGAATCAATTTTATTTTCGTCCAGGGGTGAATGCTCGCGAATTCCCGAGTAAAAAGGGATTATATTTACTGGATTGAGTTGAGGTGCCACAACGGGCGGACTCTTTCGTCCCGTCAGTTGATGAAATGCGCTGGATTTTCACGGGGCTCACCCATTCTCTGTCCTTTTAATCAGCCTCAATCACTGGACATCGACGGACTATTTTTTTTACCTCTGATGCAACTCTTTTGACGTTACTCCGGGGATTGATTGAAATTCCCCTGGCCTTCTATTTTCAAAACATGTTTTTTCGCTTGAGAGGATTTAATTATGTGGGCATTTTCGGTCCGTCGCGGGAGGATTCTTGTCAGTGGCGAATTGCCAATTGGGGGGGATGGAGGGGATTGTGGGAAATTGTGAAAAATTCGGGGAGTCGCTGGCAATTTTTGGGGGGTTCGGGGTGTCTTGGGGTGTTTGCGGGGGAGAAAGTTCTTGGCTTTGAAGGGAAAAATAGGAATTTATGTTTTTTTCGGGGCAGGGCAACTAATTTTGACGTCAGGGCGTCGAATGTGGATGTGGATATGCATATTATCGAATTATTCAATTAATGAATCCAATTGTTTATCACGTCATCTGTTTTTCGCTGAAAAAATTTATTCTGAAACTTATATGCAGGGAGAGGTAACAAATTTTCCAGGAATTTCGCGGTTGAAAATGTTCGATAAAAATTGATAGAAATCAGAAAATTTTTGATGAATATATTCTTGAATTCTCAATCAACTAAAAATTAAATTAATTTCAAAAATTCTTGTCTTCCAGACTCTCGAAAATTTGGAATTCCCTTCAAATCTGAAATTTTAGAAATTTTTTAATCGAAATCGAATTAAATTTCACTCGTTTTAAAATTACTGATCTATCTCCATGAAATTTTAATATTTTTCGAACAGGGAGAGTTACAAATTTTCAAGGAATTTCGCGATTGAAAATGGAAGCAAATCATAGAAAAATGAATAAAATTAAATGATTAATTTGGACTTTCTCTTCAACTCCGAAATTTCATGAATTTTTAAATCAAAATCGAATTAAATTTCACCCTCCTAAAAATTACTAATCCATCTCCGTAAAATTTCTCCCCTAAAATATTATGCGATGAACCATTTAAAAATATCCACCGAAAAATCCTCGTCCCCCAATCTCCTTCATTCTCTAAAAAAATAATTCTCCTTCCCTGGGATATGTTCACCCCCACGAAATATCGAATCAACACACCAACGACGCCCAATGAAAAATTCAGAGACCTTTCATGCACTCCAGACACCAGTACCACTCCCAGCGCCTGCAAAAATGATGCTGAAAACAATGTATGGATTACATTAACGACAGTACAACGCAGGTGAATATCCCAGGTCGAGCTTTATTGAAGGCCCAGCACAACGATTTAAATTTAATCGTAATGAAGTGCCGATTAAAATTGCAATCGTCCGCGGAATAGGAACTCTCGGCGCACAGTTGGCAGTTAACGTCTGCTAACAGGGGCATTTAAGTTAACTGCCCTGGTGGACGCGGGTTGAGGTAACTGCCTCGTTTCTAGGCTGAAGGGTCCTCTTTCGATTACCACTATCTCCACCCACTACTCCCAGAAATTTTATGTACACCCTGGACGCGATCGGCTGTACTCACACTGCCGGCATTTTTCCCACTCGTTTTCACAGCTAAAGCGAGTGTCGGAAATTCACACGACTCCTGTAGACATTTTTCAGACACTAAAAAAAAATGACATGGGACAATGAATAAAATGATAATTCAAACATGAATTGAGATGTTTAGAGACCCGTTCGTCTGAAATTTAGATGAATTTCCGGTTTTGCTGTGCTGAGAGCAATTTTGCACTTCGAGAAAAAAATCAGTAACGAAGTGGTAAAACGGTTCAAGTCGATTTATCTCCCAGTTGAGTTTTTGAGGAATATTTCCGAATCTAAGGGAGATAGAGAAATTTTCGTGATTACCTTTGTTGCAGCTCTCAATCGGCTCTACCAAAAAGGTTATAACAAAAATTTTGCTATCTCCCTTGGATTCCGAGATATTCATTGAAAACTGGTCAATAGGCAAAAATGACTTGTACCGTTTTACCACTTCGCTACTGAAATATATTTGCTGAGATAAAATATTTTGTCAACCAAGTCCACTCTGTAGCGAAGTGGTGAACTAGGATAAGTGCAATTTTTTTGAAAATTTTTCTATTCCTTGAATTGAAAATTTTCGAAAACGAAAACTTGTTTGAGAACTTGTTCGTTTTTCTCTGATAATTTTTACGGAACGCTCGGGTTAGTTATCGGGTTCAGTCGACGGACGCGGCTCATTGAGTCTTGATTCCGACCGGGAGTGGTCAGGGGTGCTAGGAGTCACCATATGGGATACTCCGAATCGCTCTCAAAAGTATCCCTCGGGGGTTGATGCTGATGGCAGTGTCAGTCTCCTTCTGCGTCTCTCGCGGGAATGAGGGATTCAGTGGGACACAAATGTGTATTTTGTTTTATTATGGCCAGAAGAAAAATTGAAGGCACAATGAATTGTGAGCAGTAGCTTCAGAAAAAAATCCCTCATCCAAAGAACAAATAAAATTCATGAATTTTTAGGTTTTGCCGACAATTCAGTAAAATTCCAGAATTTTAAACAATATAAAGACGAGAATTCCTTCATTTATTTGAATGTCCAATCTAATATGAATATTCAGTGCCAAATTCCATTGAATTTCCAGTGAAATATGAAATTTCATGATTTTATGTAGGGGAGGATGGGGCAAAACGGCCCCCCTTCAATCGTCAATATTTTCCGATTCAATAATCCGATTGGGATGAGTTAGAGCTCGTTTTGAAGAATGAAAAATTATCTTCAAAATGGATTTGAAACTGGGAATTTTCACAATGTCATTCACAAGTTATTGACAATTGAAGGGGGGCCGTTTTGCCCCACCCTCCCCTATTCTGAATTTTCAATGACAAAAGTCCTTGAAATTTCAGACAAAAATTTTTAACACGCTGTTAGAAAATTACTCCTGAATTTCGAATTAAAAATTCTCAAAATTTTTAACAATCACTCATTCACACGAAATTTTCATTTACTTTGTTATTGAAAAATTAGTTTAATTCTTGAATATTACATGAAATTGCAATTGTCAAGATCACGTGATAATCAAAATTATTAAATAATTTTAGAAATTCAAGCAACAATATCCCTGAATTGTCAACCCACTGAAAGTTCAATTTCCGAAATGAAATCTGACCTGAATGAGAGATTCCATGAACGATCTAATTTTAAATTGAATTCAAATTCACAACATTGAGAATTCAAGTGCAACTATTGCTTAATTAAAAAAAAATTCCAACAGTGCAATGCACAGCGGCAAACAAATAAATAAATGACTAAATAAATAAGTAAATAAATAATTAAAAATTGTCGGCGACAAAAGTCTCTTAAAAAATACTAATAACTCTGACACAACACAATCTTTTCTATGCAACGGCCTATGCATTTTAAGGCGAGAACAGAGGGCTCCCCGTGATTTTTAATGCGGTATAAATATGCATAGACTGTGATATGAGCTCTTACGTGTCGTCGGGACGAAAAATATAACGCGTATAATGCGAAAAGGGGCGCGCAGCCCACCACTGTGTGCACGAGGTTAACACAGCCAAAGTGCGAGCGAGAGAGAATGAAAATAAGAGGAGAAGAATATCAGGGGGAGAAGGGGGTGAGGGGGTGGATGGTGGAGAGTGGTCTGGTGGTGTATATATGGGGATTCTCAATGGATAAACTGTGTCGCTGCGGTCCACCCAAGGGAGCACCATTCGACGCCCATTTGGTTATGATCTCGCACCCACTTTACCCCTGCTAGAGTCAACCATGTCAAGTCCACCCCATTTTTTGGGGATCGCGATAAGTAATCGCATTAACAAACAGCGATATTTAATTTTCGGATCTGTGTCGTTTAGCCCCATTTGTTCATTAAAAATCTGCGATTAATCGGGTGATTTGAATTTTTTCCTGAAGATGCAGAGATTTGTCGATAAAATTATTCGAGTTGATAATTTTAGTGAGTATTCGGTTAATTTTTATGGGGTTATATATTTTAGATTGTTATGAAGAAGTTTTTCATTTGAAAAAAGCCTCTGTGAGTTTATTAATTTGAGGGGTTAAAAAAACTAGGAGTTAATTACATAAATTTCGAATTTTTGTGTTTAGCCCCACCTGTTCATTATAAATCTGTAATTAATCGGATCAATTTGATTTTTTCCCGATAATGCAGAATTTTTTTATCGATTTGTCAATAAAATTATCCGAGCAGACAATTTTGGTAGGCATTCTGTAAATTTCCATGAAGTTTATGATGTTATATATTTTATATCGTTATAAAGAATGTAATGAACTAAATTTTTTCATTTGAAAAAAGGCTTTATGATTTTATTATTTGAGGCATAAAAAAATTACGGAGTTAATGACACAAACGTCGAATTTGTGTCGTTTAGCCCCACCTGTTCATTAAAAATCTGTAATTAATCGGATGAATGCGATTTTTTCACGATAATGCAGAATTTTGTTATCGATTTGTCAATAAAACTATCCGAGCAGACAATTTTAGTAGGCATTCTGTCAATTTCCATGAAGTTAATGGCGTTACATATTTTATATCGTTATAAAGAATTGAATAAATTCCAGAAATGAATAAACTTCCCACTGCTACAATCGTCAATAAAAAATTCTGACAATGGCAAATCGATGATTTTCCCGCGCCCCGAATTGATGAAAACCCGAAAAATAATTTCAACAGTATTTTTTAACATTTTTACGGCCTCTTCCAGCCGCGAGATAAAGTCACCATTGCAGTTTTAGTTAATTTGACGACGTGACGCTTTTCCGAGTAGCTACCATATACGGCCAACGATATTGCCCAGGTATCCATGAAATAATAATAAAATATAAATGGATCAAGTTTACGATCGGCCTCTGCAAGCCAGGCCCATGTGCTTTCCCTCGGTTTTTATGGTCCACCTTTTTCACGATCTCACATTTTCTCCAGCTTTTTTTTAACATGCGGTTTATTCCGAGAATGGCCCTGTTTCCCGTTCTTTCATGGGATACTTCATTTTGCATTCCTTGAGAGATTATTTTTAAAAACACATATTCTTGATACATGCTGAGATATTCCATTGAGCTGTCGTGAATGGGAGGAAATGACGTGCTACATGAGTTTATACGAGTGTTATAACTCTTGAATTTCACTAGAAAAATATTCATTAATATTTATTATCATTATCATTATTTTTGAAAATGATTGTACATTTTTTTTTTAAACCATAAATGTTGATATATTTAAAAAATTCATTTATATTCAATTAATTACTTTGTCAATTCAATCAGTTCTATTAATTACTTTTGTGGCCTGGCGTAGTGGTTAAGGCCGTTGCCTCACAACGGATAGGTTCCAGGTTCGATTCCTGGCCGGGTAGAATGGTGAGATCAAACCATTTNAAAAAAAAAAAAAAAAAAAAAAAAATTAATTACTTTATGATTTATTTATTTCATTCATTCATTTTTGTTCATTGAAATTCGGGTTTAACTGCAAATGTTCAAGAAAATGTCAACGAAAAAGAAATTTTTAAAGTAGTTGGATATCCTGGATTGAATATCCACTAGATAATTTTCCTGATTTGACTTGAGTGAACGTCAACACTTTATTATGCCACTGTTCCCTCCCCTCCGGATCGATTATTGAGGTTGGCTGGAGGTGCTAATGGCCCCCCCGAAGACTTTTACCATCCCACATAGTCAAACATTATAAACGTGTGTGAAGAGATAGAAGAAGCCCAGTAGGTGGTCCAAAGTAGAGGGCAATGCGTCTTCGCCACCCTCGGACAGGGCTCTCCTACCATCATCGATCAGCCCGCTCGATGCACACCCGAGTTTATACAATATTTATTCTCATTAAACGTATCCCAGAGTCCCCTCTCGCGCGAGGCAAGACGAGAATCTGGACTTGTTTCGTTGTACTTTGTTGTCTTTATTTCGGTACTTCGTCTCTGTCGAACGGGTTTTATTTACTGAAACTCTTTAGATCAACTGAATTTTTGGTTTTGATTGTGAAGGGAAGGATTGCATTCGGCAAGTCCGAAATTTACATTTCGCACAGAATTATTATTTTTTTAAACATTTCAGTAGCGAAGTGGTCAAACGGTTTAAGTCGATTTTGGGTGTTGGCCAGTTTTCAATGAATATCTCGAAATATAAGGGAGATAGCAAATTTTTTCTCATAACCTTTTTAGTAGCACTCAATTCGCTCTACAGAAAAGGTCATTATGAAAATTTCGCTATCTCCCTTAAATTCGGAAATATTTCTGGAAAACACTACAGACTAAATTGACTTGAACTGTTTGACCACTTCACCCACTTTTTTTACTTTTATATTCTGACCCTCATTTTTTAACCTCCACTTTTTGACCCTTATATTCTGACACTTAGTGCCTGAACCTTATATTACACTCAAGAGGGCTTGCTACAACCCAATCTGATGCAAAAGAATCGTCTTCGAATTGAAATACCCAATTCCCCACATTTTTAACCGATTAATTTTGTGAACTTGATGAAATTTTCCATCATTCAAACAATCCTCGCTAGTCCTGCCCCCCGCCCCCGCTAATTTCACGTACCCATCATCATCAAAGTCAACCTCATAATGAAATAAAGTTTGAAGCCTCCGAGATTTTCTCATTCTCCCCGGGAGGAACCGAGTGGTTTACTTCCAGCTTGCAGTGGCCCATGAGAAGCCACCATCGAAATAAAAAGGAGTAAAACCACGACCCTGAAGATTGAGAAAACGCTCGGGGGATGAGAGAACCGCTGGAGACGGCGGAGAACGGGAGACAGAATAGTTCGATAGTTATATGTGGTGCCCATGAAAGGCTTCGAACGGGAGTTCACTGGGTGCTGATATAAATTGAGCTCGCCATCAAGGCAAGCGCCGGGATCACTGGGGCCCTGGAGATATATGCGAGTAGATTTTACACTGCCATTGAGTGATCGTTTTCTCGAAAACAGAGAGAGGAGGTTAAGACCGGCGGCAAGTGAGGGGAAATTTCGCGATTATTGAAATAGTTGATGTTGACTTGAATGAATAATGCAGGAGTGCGCTGTAACGCGTTTCGTTATTTACTATAAAAATAATTCCTATTCGCAGTAGACTAGATGAAGATGGTCTAAGGATAGCCAAGTACTTCGGCTAGTTTTCTGCAGTGCAGCGGGAAAAAAATTATTTTTGCCAAATAGTCATTTATTTGAGAGGAGTATTTATTTTTTTTAAATAGCATTTTTTCAATTGAGTCGTTCCTAGACGAGCCTGACTTGAGCTCCAACTATAATAATCGTGTTGCTCTAGAGGATGAGGATTATTACAGGACCCTGGATGAACTCCTCTAATGATCATTCATTTTTCCTAAATTTCTTATTTTCTAGAGGGAGAGAAATATTTTCAGTAAAAATTACGGAACAATTCACATAATCCGTAGTGGGGAATCGTGTTCTGGCAATTTCAGAATTATTTATTTTTATCTGTGTCCTACACTGTTGGAAATTTTTTGGAATTTAAGTAAAAGATGCAGTTGAATTCTCAATATTCTGAAGTTGAATTCACTTTCAAACTAAATTGCACGTGGAATTCCCGATTGATTTTGGAAATTCAATAAAATTGGGTTTTTCATGATGATCATTCAATTTTCAAGGACAATTTGGGTTTTCAAACCCTGTCGTAAAAATTAAGCAATACATTCAGTTGAATTTTCAACAAATTGAAAATTGAGAAGAAAAATTGTCTGAATGTTCATGATTTTCAGTAATTTTAATTGTCGCATGCACCTGAGAAATTCAATTTCATTGAATATTCAAGAACATTGACTGATTTATCAACAACAAGATGAATGGAAATTCCATGTAAATTATTCCTCGTTAAAAATTTCAAGATTTTTTACTTGAAATTGATTGAAATGAATAATTTAGTAATTATTATTACTAATAATTACCAAGTTATTAATATTAACAATAATTTAGTAAAATTATAATTACTATTTTTACTTAAATTAAACGATCACGATATTACCCCCATCAGCGATTTAAATCCAGGTGCACAGACCCCCCCCCCCACCATCTGCAGCCACTCAAAAGGTGTAATATCGATGATTGACCAATTTTCGATAGCATAATTGGCCCCCACCGGGTGCAGGCTGCTCTCTTAGTCATTCACCGGGGCCCTTTGACTTCATTCTTCTCCCCTAAAAAATAGATATGAATCTCAAACACATCATAAACGTCGGAGTGACTTTGCCATCCACACCCTGTGATTCTTCATTCTCGGTGCTGATGGGGATAGGGAAACACGTTTCTCGCACATCGTTGAATTATCCACGGGCTTTTAGCTTTTTCCTCTGGCGTGAAATCATCCAGACCGCACCCACTACCCGACGGGTCTGCCAGACTCGGTGGGGGATAGCTAGGGTGAAATCTTCTTCGATGCGCCTTATGGAAGTTTAAGGAAAAATGGTGGACAAATGTTGTGAAAGGATTTTTTCTTTTCAATTTATTTTTCAATATTGTTCATTATTTGTAAAATAATCATGACGATAATTTATTTTTTTCTCCTTATTCTTATATTATTATTATTATTATTATTATTATTATTAATGTTATTATTATTATTATTTGCCTATAATGAATTTAATACACAAAATTTATTTAGATTTTTTTGTAATTTTCCAAGTGAAATTTAAAATTTCACTAAATAATTAAATATAACAAATGGATAAATGATTGTAAAGAAAGTTCTTAAATAAATGCAAGAGAGAATTATTTACGCAATTATGAGTATGTTTTAATAATTAAAATTTTTTAATGAGAATTGCTCAAACTATTTGAATCTTTAATGAAGTGATGATGTGTTGGGGGGTCAGAGCCAAATTACGATGAATTTTCAATTGAATTAAACTTTGAGAGAATTCAGGGAATAATTAGAATTATGAGTATAGCTATACCTGTGGAATGTAAAATATTAAAATGGAAATATTCTGAGTAAAGAAGAATTAGTGTTTGTTCAGACAAGAATTAGTGTAAATTTAGAAATCCTTATGTATACGAGGAATGAATGTATTTTTTACAGGAAAAAAAATTGTTAACTCCAATGGGTGTATTTATGGACGGTGAGAAAAGTTGTGTAAAAATTACTTTGAAAATCGTGACAAATTTTACTGTACGAAAAATGGGAGCAATTTTGCTGCGTGACGATTCGCGGAGACCGCAAGCTACCCCGATATGACATCAGTTTCCAAAAAAGTGTCTCAAAAAGTTCAACCGAAAATTGTTGCCACGCCGTCTCAAACCCCGAGTCAAGTCATCTAAAATGATAAATCAACAAAAAAAACCCAATCCCCACAACTAGACCACCGAAAACCGGCCCCCCCCCCCCGAAATCCAATAAATCCAATTAGACTGAAATAATCCATGCGCATTTGAGCAGAAAGCCAGCATACACTTTCCGGGTATCTCCCGCTCGCTGCAAGCGCCCGCGTGCGTTTGCGTGCTAATGCCAAAGCACTAATTTATGGTGCAAAAGCACGAGTACACGGGAAAATATCATCGGTGTTGGCTGAAGGTAGTGCACAGAGCGCTGGGTACAACCGCAGGGCGAGAATATTCGCCCAGCGGTTGTAATGTTTGAGGGGCAAGAAAGAGATGGACACATTAGACGAAGTGAGACGGCTGTAGCGAGGGGGCTTTGCATGCGATATCAATAAATCAAGTCTCTGGGCACCCCCGCCAGCTTAGGACGGGGTGGGACCCACTACGTGGCCAGAATCAACAGCTCATAACGTCGGCTAATAGCTACCGGTGGGCTCTACTCCCCCTCCCTCTCGCTCTCCTGTATGTGCTGGGGTCCAAGATATTGTAGTTACGCCGAGGGACACCTTATCGCTCTGCCTGATACCTTATGTACCCGGGAACATTATATACCGATACCCAACGCACACACAAACACAATATCAGGTCGGATTTTCCTTTGAATCTCGACTTTTCCCCTCGCTGTCTCGTCAATTTGCTCTAACAAAGAACTATTTTTGTCGGTGGTTATTATCGCTTCGGTGGGGTGATTATTCAGTTGGGAATGTGGCGGTTGGATTTATTCGGTTATACACAGAAAAATTGGTCCTTTTAATCAAATAAAAATTTAAAAAATTAAAAAACTATTTCAATCATGAAACGTTTCATTTACAAACAACGCATAACGCAGTTAAATTCATTTTAATTTTTAATGTTTTAAATGCATTTTAGTGTGAACGTTTTATCCATGAAATAAAAAATTTTATTCGAAATTTTTTACTTAATTCAAGAATATTTTTGTTGTAAATGGATGAAATTGTTTTGTTGTTTCAAGAAAAAGGATTTAATTATATGAAACAAACAAGTTATTCATTTTAAGAAAATAGTTTCATTTGATTCAATGGAAGAGTTTACTTGGATTAAATAAAAATTTATTAATGGTAAAAAAACATTTATTGAATATACACAAAGCTTCCAAGAATAAATTTTATTTGATTTGAGGAAAAAAATTATTTGGTACTATTTAAATTAACTTGTTTATTTGATTTAAATAAATTTTATTTAATTCAAATGAATCATTTTTCTGGGTGTGGGTTTATGCACTGAGAGAAATGCGAAGTAGTTCGCAAATGAGTTTCGTTTGGAGTGAAATAATCGCAAGTTGAACAATTCAATTTCAAGTTTTTTTATTTTGATTTCAAGTTTCGAACGTGAATAATCACTCTGCTTTCAATAACAACGAAATATTTGAATATATACGAAAATATATTTTATAGAGGGAAGTTTATCAAGAAATATCGTCTCATTTTTTATTCTTACGTTCTTTACCGACACCTAATTAGTGTTTTCCTCTGTGAAATGACCGGACTACGTCTGGATTTATGAATAAATCAGCCAAAAATATATCACGAGATGAAATATTTATCATGCCATGGAATAAAAATCAGAGTTATTGTATTACAATCGGTGAATTCTGAATGATCCTACTCTCGGGCTAAGAATATCTGAATGAAAAATGAATATCAGACTACTGGATCTGCTGTGGACGAGTGGAACGAGCCCCAACGTGGTCAGACATGTGGTTTATATAAAATTTCCCTCTCGAAATCCGATAAATTAACAGGTTTTCATCAAAATGGAATTAATCGAGTCCTCTGCATCTGGGCAGATGCAGTCACAGTGTTGGAAAAAAATTGACTGCATAAATGTCGGTGCACTGAGAGAAAAACGACAAAGTTCTCAAACAAGTTTTATTTCTGCCAAGAGAATAGTTTTTTGAAAATTATCAAAAAAGGATTTTTTGTGCCAAACATGCAGAGAGTGCGTCGGAATGCAAAATTTTTGTCGCAAAAATAGATTTAGTAGTTGAAAAAAAATTGCGTTCTCTGTACAAGCAAGAAATGTCATTTCTAGCACTACTCCTTCGTTATTCGATACTCCCACACGTATTTTGCTCCCGAAAAATCTTTGTTTTATGCGAAACAAGGGATAGTAGTTTTTCGTTTCGGCGGTCTAATAATCACAGACAACAAATGAACCCTTAAATGAAACAATAATAATCATATGATAGCAATCTTGTAACTTAGAGATAAAATATTTGTTGATAAATTTTCCTCTATATGAGATATTTTCATCCTGAAAAGGCACCGTCTGGTGTGAATTATCCGCCTCTTGAGCCAAATATTTCGTTGCTGTCGAAAGCAGAACAATTATTCATCCTTGAGACTTTCAAATTCGAACCAAACAAATTCTTTTTTGGCAATTTTCAACTAGCGATTTTGTTGGCCCAAACAAGACTTGTTTGACAACGTGTTTGTTTTTCTCTCAGTGTGGAAAAAAAATTGTGAGCAGGGTAATCAGCTGCTCGAAAAACTCAGAGTAATGAATTTTTTCATTTCGTTTTTTCGTCTCAGGTCTGGTTTCAAAACCGCCGAGCCAAATGGAAGAAGCGTAAGAAGACGACGAATGTCTTCAGAACCCCGGGAGCACTATTACCCTCCCACGGACTGCCGCCATTTGGAGCGATGGGCTCAGACCTGTGCGGCGCAGCTGCTGGAATGTTCCACGCGCCTACTGACCGGTGGGGAATGGGCCCAGGTTGTTGTCTGATCCTATGTCACGAGACATCCCCAGAGAGTGGCCGATGGGGTGGTTGGGCTGACTGAGATTACTGTTTGTTTTCAGGTCTTGGACAGCTGGGCCAGGGTGGAATGGGCATGGCTGGCTTTGGCCAGAGCCTCGGACAGCTCAGTCAGCAGGGCTCGGGGGGTCTTGGCTCCAGTCTTGGCCTGGGGAATTCAGCGCTGCCTATCAGTAGTCCTTCCCAGACTGTTTATCAAGCTAGTTATGGACTCAATTCCTTGGGTGAGTTGGTTAATTGAGAAATTAGGCGAGGCCACTCGATGGAATTCCGAAGGATACCATATGATTTCATATGGTAATTTTTATTCTGACCCTCATTTTTTAACCTCCAAAAAAATTGTGGCCTGGCGTAGTGGTTAAGGCCGTTGCCTCACAACGGATAGGTTCCAGGTTCGATTCCTGGCCGGGTAGAATGGTGAGATCTAACCATTTTTAAAGTCTTGATCAATCGCCATATAGTCTCATCAGACTCGAAGGGATATAAAATAAGCATTAAAAAAAAAATGAATAACAAAATATTATTATGATTATTATTATTATTATTTAGAATTATTTATATTGGGATTTTTATTATTGACTTTTATTAGATAAATAATTAATTTCTTGCTCCGGAGAGTCTACGTGTTTGGTAAACGATAGTTTCATGTTGTTGTTTAATTTATATTGTTTTAGTTTTTTTTATTCCAATTTCCGCCTTCACAATTGGATTAATTGAATTTTATCCGTTCTTATTCTTATTATAGTTTTTTTTTTCTTAATTCACAAGTTACAACATTGAATGAAAAGGAATTATGGTGAAGATCAATAAAAAGTGTTTTTTTGTGATCAAAATAATCAGAAAAAATAAAAGTCATTCCAAATCTCATTCGGGTAATAGAAAAATTACGAATTGGAGACTGAAAGTTTTTAAAAAAGGGTGATCGGCTAAAAAATCGAAAATATTTTTTTCTCATCAACCATGGAATGAGGGTTTTGTCTTCGGCCACGAACGGGATGAAATGAAAAAAATGCCAAAAAAATTGGACAGCAAGAAACAAAAAAATTAATGCTTCAATGTCTCCGGAAAGTTTTAAAATTGACATATTTTTTCGAATAGTGGAAGAATGGATAGAATGACTAGAATAAATGACAGAAATTGAGAATTGGTGACTGCAAATTTCATCGTATTATTATTATATAATAAAAAAAAAGTTGACTAGTGAAAACCTAAAAAACCGTCAGAAAATGTCAAAAGTCGAGTTCATCAAATCCGCAAATCCTAAAAACTCGCGATAATGAATTCAAGAAGATCTCGCACGTAAAGAATTTGAGCCAGAAACATAAAGTCCATCCAAGTCGAGTGTTTGCGCAGTGAGACCTCAAGGTGGTCGCACCTAGGTGTGAGATCTTTCGCTGTTATGTTTACCATAACATCCCGATGCAACTTGTCTTGCTTCACACAAGATTCCACCCGCCAGGCACAATATTGAACATTATTTTCCGAAAAAAGGGGGGGGGCGGGGTCCTGGTCCTCGTCCGGAGCTCATGAGCCTCAAATATTTGGGCGCTCACACAAATGCGAGGGTCGCTGACAATTTTTTTCACCGGAAATTTTGACAATTCCTCGTTTTTCGGGCACTGTGGCCTCAGTTTTTTCGATGAACGACAATTTCGTAGCTCCTCGCTGGGGCACTCACACCCTCGGACACATAATGCAGCATTTCATTGCGTGGAACGACCAATTAGTGTGGATTATCACCGTGAGGCAGCATCTCTCGTTACTTAAAAATGGATCGTCTTTTACGACTGCAATTATTGGTGGCTGTCGCAGCTACCGTTTTCTCTTTTTTCCTCTCTCTCTTTTTCACTCGTGCAAATGTATCGGTGGGATTCTGCACGGTAGTTATAAGCCTACAACGATCAAGACACGTCTCCCGACGGATAACAACTCCGGCAAACACCGGGAGAGCTCGGCTCTAGTTTTTTTTTCTCTCCAACTTCAGTTTTCAATGATGATTAGCACTTCGGAGGCGTGAGACGCCGAACGACTCATAGAACGATCATTATGCGAGGGTGGTTGTGTGTGTATAGACTCTGGAAACAGCTACCGAAAACGTAACTCCTATGAAGCGATAATTAACACCAACGAAAATGGCCGATTTAATGTTGTTCATTGATTTTTTTTCATTTCGTGGCTGAGGGTCAACGGGTTTAGGAATTTTCGAGGTCTTTGTTGGAGTTTCGGTGCCGAAATGGGGGGGAGAGTTTGCTGTGAGCGTTGACGGCTCACAAGTCTCTCTTAGCGATGCTTCGGTGTGATTGCATTACGAATTTGAAATTTATCAGTAGATAAGAAGTTGTTTATTGATATTAGAGGGAACAGCTTGTTGTTTTCAAATGAAATTGTCATTTTTTTTATGACACGACTCATCTCGAAATCCAACGGTGATAGCAAAATTTTCGTTAAGACCTTTTTTGCAGCCCTCAGTTCTCCCTACAAAAAAGTTGGTGATGAATATTTCGTTATCTGTCTTAGATTCGGAGATATTTCTCGAAAACTCAGCTGAGGCCTAAATCGGCACTGAGGAGTAACAGAATGCCGCTTCAAAAATTTCCTGCCGAAAGTTATCGATCGATTTTTATGAATCAAGCACACATTAATCACATTAATCTCCAGAAAGCGATGATGAAGATCAATGTGCTTTGGGTTTAAAAAATATTAATAACTTTGAGCAGGAAATTGGCCTTCTGTTAACCCTTAATCCGTCAGTAGGCGCGCGGTTCCACCAGCAGTCTTGATTCTTGGGAGTCGCTCATAGGCTTCTCATAAGAATAGAGCCAAATATCGCCGCAGGCGGCGCTGTTCGGGGAAAAATTAAATAAAAATTACCAAAAAAACCGTAAAATTACGTTTCGAAACGTAATCCGCGAGCGAAGTAAAATTCAATAAAAAGTGTGAGTCATAATTACGTCAGGATTACGTGAATTGTTCCCTAATTTTTACTGAATATTTCCCTCCGTGCACGATAGACGACTTTCATCACCACCCGACTCAACAAGAAGAGTTACTTAAGGCACTTGAAAAATTTCTGCAAAATATGTGCGCTTTTAGGGTAAATTTCCTAAGGAGTGAAAACTAAACTTGGACCAGAGACTTTCTTCTCTCCGTAATGAAGCAAAGTTTTTCCATCATTAAAAAATAATCAATGGCTCCTTTCAGGTGGTGTTCACGTGTCAGCGTCCCGTGGTTCACCACCGGGTGCCTTGACAGTGGGTACTGGTGGTGGACAGGGTGGAGGTGGCCTGGGTGGTGGCATGAACTGCGGACAGGGCTCGCCGGGTGCTGCATCCGGCAGTGGTGGCGGTGTATCCTGTGTGGGTAGCGCAGACGGTAGCGCTGGTGAGGCATCAGATTGGAGAGGTGCTCACAGTATTGCGGCGCTCAGGCGTCGTGCATCCGACGCATCCCAGCAGTACAGTCCGCAGCCACCACCGCCCCCAGGACCGCCCCAGTACTCGTCCCACGATCTCGAGTACAGTTCCGTTTACTGAGGCTGAATCATCACAACGTCTAAATATATATTGAATTGAATGGGAAAATTCCTTCGGGAGAGATTAAACCGGAAATCATTGGTATACGAGGAGAGTTTTAGTTTTATTTCGTTATTTTATTTATCTCGGGGTGTCGTTTGTTGCGAGCTAAGCCGAGGGCGATTAAGTGAGAATTGAAACATGTATACGATAAAGAACGAGAAGTTTAAATTAGTTTTAATGTATGGGAGTCGTGTAAATAAATAACAGTCGAGGCCGATCCTCCGATGTTTTTGCAGTGTTGCAATTGCAGAAATGGATATTGAATTCGGGGAATTGTTCGCATTATTTTATCTCGTCGATTTTTTTTATCACTGTTGGATCTCTCTGGAGGTGCATTATTGAGTCACTGAGAGAAAAGAAGTATTTGCGAAGAGCAGAATCGCAATAGAATCGCAAGTTAATAATTTGCAAAAATGGAATCTAGTGCTCAGGTTGAATTCGATTTAAGGGAAAAAGTCAATGGAATTTTAAGTTTCTCGGAAAATTAACGGAAATTCCAGAATTTAGATGAATGAATTCCCGAAATTTTTGATGGAATTCCCTGAAAATTCGGAGAAATCGGGAATTCACCGAGCGATTTCTCGGAATTTTCCTGATTTTTCATTAATTTTCCCCAAATAATTAAACTGAAATTTACAGGTCGGGTGGATTTTTCCATAAAATTATGAATTTTCAATGACAAAATTCCCTGAAATTTCAATAGACAACTTATTTGCGAAAAAATTCCAAAATTAAAAAGAAATCTTGTCAACCTCGATATTGTCAATCTCTCGTAAACGATCCGCCTCTAGAGCCTAATATTTCGTTGTTCTTTCAGATCACAACGAATATTCACGTTTAAGACCTTCAAATCCGACTCAACCAATTTCTTTTTTCAAAATTTTGGACTTGCGATTTTTCATTCAACCAAGATTTACTAGATTTCCTCTCAGTGCTGGGTAAGGTGAGGTGAAACGGACCCTCCTCAGTCATGAATATTTCCCGTGCAAATGACAATTTTCTCGAATTAAATCTCCCTTTAAACCCCCCAAAAATACCTTTGAAATGAAAAACGTTTCACCCCACTCACCCCTTCATTTCGTTCATTTGGGACAGCCAGTATTGCCAATGGCTTTGGTATTCATGAATGAAGATTATTAAAAGTGACAAGATATCTGGAACTTAGCATGGCATGAAGTCGCTCAAGGAAATTCCAACAAAATCTTCTATTTTCTTTTATTCCCATTTATTTCTCACTGAAGGATTCATTTTCCACTGATAATCAATATTCGAAGAGAATAAAATTGTCTTCACCTCACAACACGAACACTCGGAATTTCCTTGAGCCTCGACATTCCAAGAAATACACATATTATAACAATTCTAGGAATAAACCAGAAAAAAACTGTTTGATTGTTGCGCATTTGGGAGACATGTGCAGAGATTTTTGTAAATAAAGTATACGTCTTACGGTCAACATAATAAAATACATTAAGCATCAATAATGGATGATAAGTTATCGTATTAAAGAAATTGATGATAAAAATGAATGAAAAAAATAATGAAACACGAGTATACTTGGACATTGTGATATTAAGGAGCATAGACTGTTCTTTTTCTCTCAGCCAACGCTCCATTATGGTATTACAGATTTTTTTTCTGATGAAGTCATAATGAACATTGACATGAATAATGCAAACATCGAGCGGTTCATTGGGTATTCGTCAATGCCGCGTGCAAAGATTGAATATTCTAGTTACGAATTTAACTGGGTAGAGTTTACCATAAATTTAATCGATTTAATCGTAATTAAATTTAGGCAAGTTGTCGGTGTATCACAAAAATGTATACGATTTTTAATGTACAAAAATGAAGGTAAAGATAACTAAAAGCAAATAGAATTTTTATTTGAAATATAACTGAAGTATCCTCGAATCACGAGTGACGAGACTTGATCGTAAATGATTCAATGGGATCTAAGGGGGTGAGATTATTTTGGAAGTATGTTAATTTAAAGTGTTGATATGTGTAATTGTTGATGAATCATTTGTTTTCCGTTATTTAGCAGGGAAAATTAACAGCAATAATTTGATATATTTTCTTCAGTTCTACGATGAGTTCCAGTGGAAATCGATAAATGAATGAATTATCATTTTCATCGTTGTATAGTTGTGTATAGAGGTCAACTGAATGTATAAAATAAATAATTAACAAAGAGACGAGAGATTTAATTAATTGAATTGATGATAAACCCGAATTGTCGAATTGAAATTCATTAAAATGTAGACTCAAACCATTCACTTAATGACTTTGTAATCAACGTTTAAGCCACTGTGAGCATTTATTATTATCCAGAGATACATAATGGGGTAATCATTGAGTCACTTAACACCATTTCGCATTAGTTATCTTGGCAAGCACCTCGTACTGGCCATTCATGCCCTCTCTTATCCCGTTTTTACGGTGTATAATGTCAATTTGCACACACTGACCTCTCGCCAATGGTTCCCCCCCCCCCGCCGTCCACCTCGAGGAGGAAGGTAAATGAATTAAAAATCCATGGATAGTCTCAACATCGTCTGGTAATGAACATTACACTCATACAAACATTGATTTTTTTTTATTGAAAATATACACTTTCAGGATTGGAATTTAAATGTCAGAGAAATGCAGATTTTTTATGTCAAGCGACAGATGAACCGGTGGAAATTCACATTCAGATGGATTTTTTGCAGGTAATTAATTATTCAATTAAGCCTCTACGGGTGCACTGGGGTTGCTCATCACTTTTACAATTCAGTTCAGATCATACTATGGATTCAATCATTTTCAATCATCAAATTTGTCAATTCAATTGCGTGAGAAAAATTTAAAAAAAAATTATGAATATTCAGCGTCATCAAAATTACATTTTCAACAGAATTATTATTTTTTTAAACATTCGTTGTTTGTAAATAAATGATTGAAATTGTTTAAGCTTTTGAAATCCTTATTTTTTAAAAATCCTTATTTTTTAAAAATTTTATGGTGGAAAATTGATTGTTTATGAATTATTCATTCAAATTAGGTTTTATCAACCGTTATTAACATATTCATTAATTTGGGGAATGTGTTAATAAAAAATAACAGAATTAGAAATTTGGAATTACAAATTCAAAATTTAAAATTTGAATTTTGGATTTTTTATGAGCACTTCAATTTTTTTCATTGCATATACGTTTTTTCAATCTTTAAAAATAATAAATTATTTATAAAAAATGCGCGTACTTTTCAAAAATGACAATTTTTTAATTTCATCAATTTTTCTTCGAAACTAAATTTTCTGTTCTTTTGCAGATTTTTCAAATGTATTCTAATGGTTCAATATCGACATTCAAATTCAGACCTGCAAAGTTTAAACAATAAAATAATTGTAAAATGTCCGGAAAATTGGGATCACATGAAAATAAATAAAGTTTTTTAGAACCGGAATTTTTTTTCATATCTTTCACATTTCTACTGTTCGAATAAATATTTCCTTGAACTGCAAAATTAAATTTACATTCTTGTCATGCCTCAGGCGAGAATAAACACGTGACATCGGGTGGGGTGATGAACCACCCCAGTGTATCCGTAGAGGGAGCGAGATGCACAAAGTGCACTGATCGAGGGCTAATACTGATTCAACGTTTTAATTCTCTCGATATGTTCGAAATTTCATGCTGTGTCTGCTGGTCCATTAAGTTTCGTCTGATGGGGTAAATATCAGACTTTTCTACTTGGCATCAGTTTCATTACCTCTTTCCATCATTCATTAATAATTAACACCGTAAAATAATCGTCAAGTCCCCACGAATCGACGGTTTTGAATGACTTTATCCATTTGAATGAAGAATATTCATCGCGTATTTTTTTATTCCAATGAACAGTAAAAAATTACCCGCGACTTCTTGATTTTTCACGATTACTCGAAACGAAAAAATACGCCTCTAATTCTCGCCATTCAATGATAAAAAAAAAATTCACACAAACGCATTCACAGAAGTGGAAATTACACGATAAAATGAGAATAAAAATGCAATCGAAGATTGGTTAGATCCCCTGCAGTTTGTTATTTATTAAATAATGAGGCTCTCCTCTCCGCGCTCATCTTCGGATGTCTCGGGCTCTGTGTTCAATTTACTGAAGTCCTTGGTATTGGGACGTTTGTCGAACCGACGAAAGCCCTTTTTACCCTGTCGTGATTCCAGTACTCGCGACAGCTTGAAGTTTTCTTTTCTATCACTCTCCCAGTAAGACTTCCTACGCACTGATAATAAGCACCCTGTGTTCATAAGAAAATATTCTTCAATATTGCCACCGAAATCATGAAATTGTTGACACATGTCACATCTAAAACCGGAGGAGAAAAATAAAAAGAATAATCAATGAGGAAAGGAAAAAAAATTAACAGAAAATAAAAAATAACTGATTGTAATTAACTGTATTTGCCTCTAGGAATCGATGGGATATTGCACAATAACTTAAGAAAATTATAATACTAATGATTTCGGTTGTGCTCGAGAGCGGCAGATTAATTCAGGTTAATTAATATCGGCACAACCAAAGTGTCTTAATTAAGAAAATCATTGAGTACAAATTTGTTGAATCCTTCCAACTAAAGCCCCCTGTGTTCATAAAAAAATATTCTTAAATATTACCATCGAAATCATGAAATTCCTGACACATATCACATCTAAAACCGGAGGAGAAAAATAAAAAAAATAATCAATGAGGAAATGAAAAAAAAATGAACAAAAAAAAAGAAAATAATTGATTATAATCACTTTTTTTTGCCTCTAGGAATCAATGGGACATTGCACAATAACTTAAGAAGAATATAATACTATTGATTTCGTTTGTACTCGAGAGCGATAAATTAATTCAGATTAATTAAGTTCATGGATTCCGCGATGTGTCAGCACAACCAAAGTGTCTTAATTAACGAATTCACTGAGTATAAATTCGTCGAGATGCTCACAGCAGGTCTTAAGTGACTTATTATGCCTTCGAATAATAAAATATCGGAATAAAATGAATAAAGTAACATCACACGAGAGGAAGACGATCAGTTCTCCCAAAATACTTCGTAGAAAGAGAGCAAAGGGTGAGGGGATTGCGGGAATTGCGACGAGGTGAACTAAATAATAAGGATTTCAATCGACTAGCCGTCTGAATTCAATACTGGGCTCATCGAGGCCTGACCAACTACCTCTCTTCTGGCATCTGGCGACCAGGGCGGCCACTGCTATGCAGAGCCCAATGACGATCGTGGAACTGATGATGGTGATGAGGGCTATCGTCACGCTTCCCACTTTCTTTGGTTCTTCACCGATTGTTGTGCTTGTCAGGAGTTTAGGCCCATGTTTTGGGGGTGCTTTCTCGGTGGATGCTCCAGGGGGTGGTGAAGTGCCGGCTGGAGAGGAAATTCACTGTCATTCGATCGTCATTTAATTGCGAAGGGAGGAAACGATACGAAAGGAACAAAAAATGAAATTTCTTGAGTTTTTTCTTAAAAATGGGAAATTTACGCCGTAACATCAAAAAATTAGTTTCAAACCCGACCTCCGTCGATTTTTCGCATTTCCTCAAATTGATGATTCGTACTATTTCGCCCAAAAAAGAATGGACACAATATTCTAAAACCTATAAAAAATGATCATCTATGATTGCCAGCAAAACGAGAAAATTCATTCATTCATTTCAAACGAGATTCGTTAACTACTAACGAATGGTAGAATTGAATATGACCAAATATTTGTCAATAGTGAACGAATGGTTCACTTGAAAAGCAGAACTCGAGTAAAACAAGGCTCCTCAAACGTGGATTTGTTAACTATTAACGAACGAACATTTGGTGAGACTGAATAGTTAACAATAACTAATCCTTTCCATCAGTGTATTCATTTTACGAAGTTCCGTGATTGAAAAATCGAAAACTTCATCAAAGTTCTGGTTATTTGATGAAGAAACTCCCGGAAACTAAATTTATGTTCAACTATTGAGTGCATTAAGTGTATGAGCATCACTCATACGAACCCCATTTCTTCGAGGCATCACCCATGTCTTTTTTAGAAAGAATTACGTAAACACTTAGCTGAGAACGTAAGGGCGTGATTTCAAGCCCGACCTCCGTCGATTTTTCGCAAATTGATTTCCTCAAATTGCTGACTCGACCTCTTTCGTCCAAAAATGGACGAAATATTCCAAAACCTATAACAAAGATCATCGATCTCCAGAAAGACGAGAAAATACATTACCCTGTAGAAATCTGTAGACAACAGATTTTTGGACACAAATAACTGATTTGTCTACAGTGACAGACTCATTCATTCATTCCAAACGAGATTCGTTAACTACTAACGAATGGTAGAATTGAATATGACCAAATATTTGTCAATAGTGAACGAATGGTTCACTTGAAAAGCAGAACTCGAGTAAAACAAGGCTCCTCAAACGTGGATTTGTTAACTATTAACGAACGAACATTTGGTGAGACTGAATAGTTAACAATAACTAATCCTTTCCATCAGTGTATTCATTTTACGAAGTTCCGTGATTGAAAAATCGAAAACTTCATCAAAGTTCTGGTTATTTGATGAAGAAACTCCCGGAGACTAAATTTATGTTCAACTATTGAGTGCATTAATTAATAAGAGCGTGATTTCAAGCCCGACCTCCGTCGATTTTTCGCAAATTGATTTCCTCAAATTGCTGATTCGACCTCTTTCGTCCAAAAATGGACGAAATATTCCAAAACCTATAGAAAATGATCATCGATCTCCAGGAAAACAAGAAAATACATTACCCTGCAGGAATCTGTAGACATCATGGCTGTCCAGCTCGACAACGTAGATCTCCCTGCCATCCCGGCTGACAGCAAGATCGTGCGGAGCCTTCATGTCCTCCCCAGGTCCGAACTGCGACACAACATCCCCGGAATTGACATCCAAGCTGTACCCCCTGACGTGAAAGCTCTGTAAATAATCATTTCCGTTGACAGTGTAAATTCTCCCCTTGGCATAAGCGACGCTGTAAACTCTACTGCCGACAGCGGGATGCCTGTACTCCCTGTGGAAGCTCTCGTTTTGCGCATGAAAACAGAGGATCCTGCCGTTCTCCCTGTCGGCAACGTAGAGAAATCCGAGGTCTTCGGCGAGTGCCAGGGCATGAGGTACGTACAGGGAATAGGCTGAGGGCTGGTGGTGCACCCCAGCCAACCAGGCCCTCCCAAATTGGGAGATTCTCTCGCCCTTGGGGTTGAATTTTATGACACGAGAGTTGCAGTAGCCATCGCTTACGAAGAAGTCACCGTTCTTCATCACTGCGACTGCTGTCGGCTTGCAGAATCTCTGATCGTCGTTGCCAGGCTCGAAGGGATCGCCGAGGGCCAGCGAGGGCTTCACTATCGAGTCTCTGAACAGATCGTTGAGGTCAATTGTTGTCTCTCGTCGAGGCCCCGAGGCCTCCGCCTTCTTCAGGGCCTCTGTGTTCTTATCTATTTCTGATGAAGCGAACTTCAGGACCATGTGCATTGCCACATCCGTCAGCCAGTAGTTCCCGTCGCCATCGATCGTCAGACCGTGGGGGAGGTAGAACGTGTTGCTTCCCCACTCGATTATTTTTTTACCCTCTTTGTTCAGGAGGACTACAACGTTCTCGGGAATGGGGCCATTGCGCGGATCGAACTTGTTGTTCGTGGCGAATGTGTCCTGTCCCCAGACGCGCGTTCTTCTGCAGAAGATTGCTATGTTTCCAGCGGGATCTATGTCCACCGCGGACAGCTGACCCAGGGTGGATGTTGATGTCCAGTTTTTGTCCCATTTTATGTCTGAAATTCAGGGCGGTTTACAGGGAGGACGGGAATTAGTAGCGAAGCGCGCTGTCCGTTTAATGTCGGGAAATGCATGCAATGTAGTACAGTTCGTCAATCTGCGTGTCTCTAAAAGTACAGGGAGGGGAGAGAAATGTTCAGTAAAAATCATGGAACAATTCACGTAATCCGCAATCGGGAATCGTTTTCCGGAAATTTTTGTAGGAATGGAAGAGGAGAAAGCTAAGAGGTTCAGGGAATTTTCAGGTTCAGCACCGAACAAAGTACGAAATTGTCACGTCATTTTTCCTGAAGAAGTCAAATCTTACAGAAACTTGGCGACTTATTATGCCTCGAATTTGGGAGGAACGATGAAGTGAAGTCATAGGGGTTGAAGCCAAAGTACGAAATTGTCACGTAATTTTTCCTGAAGAAGTCAAATCTTACAGGAACTTGGCGACTTATTATGCCTCGAATTTGGGAGGAACGATGAAGTGAAGTCATAGGGGTTGAAGCCAAATTTACTTTTAAGTTTAGTATTCGGTGAAAGGAAGACCATGACCTGAGGACCTTTAACCACTTGTGAAATTTAAACATTCTGTTTTCTAGTCTTTCTGTCTCTGTGAACTATCATCTCATTGTGGAGATAATGCGATAGTTTATATTGATGACCATTTTTCATGAACTTCGGGAATACATACTTGGATCAAAAATGTAGGAAATGTTAGATGTCTTGGGAAGGACTGGCGCACTGCCAAGTTGTCCCTCTCTCCTTAAATTCCCGAAATCCCAGCCATGATCGTCTTCTACCTGTTGGGTCTCTTCCATTTCCTGATCGAATTCATTATCATCGAAATTCGTGGCAGGCTGATGAGGTCTTCTATGCTGAAATAAAAGCAGCAAAACATGTTTCCCACACTGAGAGAAAAAACAATATTTTCTCGAACTAATCTAGTTTGAATCGAAAAAACCGCGGGTTGAAAATTACAAAAAAATGAAATCTAGTGCTCTTTTGAAGACAAAAGACAAAAAATTGAAATGCGGAAGGACAAAAATTGCAGTTGATTCCAATAACAATTGATGTTTTTTATTCAATTGTTAAAAATAAATATTTACCTCGAGATCTAAAAAATCCCGGAGATCGCAAACGCAAATTACAAAAGTGAACAAAACAAAAATATTGAAAATTCTATGGGTTCGCAATTTAAAAATTACAAAAAAGAGCAGACAAAAGACAAAAATTTAAAAAAATTTAAAAGTGCCATATTGTTGCAAACAAAAAATTGAAAAGCGTTAGCACAAAAATTAAATTTGATTCCATTAACAATTGTAGCTTTTTCTTCAATCGTTGAAGATGAATATTTACCTGGAGATCTAAAAAATCCTGGAGATCGCCACAAACGCAAATTACAAAAGTGAACAAAACAAAAATATTGAAAATTCTATGGGTTCGATAGTGCGTCATCTTTCGTATCCAAACGTCATCAGGGCACTGTCAACTACACCAGTTGATTCGCAGCCCTCACATTAGCTCGAAAACGCCTCTAATCGTCCCACGAACCCCTCACATTCCCCATAACGTCCCCCGTTATTACGAAATATCCATGAATAAATACCAATCAGTCTCCCCCGCTCTGAGATCAGTCGAATATGAAAGATAAAATCGAAAAAAAAAACACAGCTGTTGTGACCTACTGCCGCGGGTTATCACCACTGCTCCGAAATCTGACTGTCAATTCCGGAGAAAATCGAAATTGAGTACAAGTACAATTTTTCCATTAAAAATTAAGACTTTAAGTGGTTGAAAGTCAGAAAATGGTATTGTTTAGTGGAATTCTTGTTTGAGCACTGGAAACGCGACGTGTCAAACAGGTGACGCTAAATTCCACTGGGGTACCACCGAGGGGTAGGGACCACTGTTATCAACACAGTAACGATCGATTTTCAGTAAAATTCCTGGAATTTCTCTGACAGATGGGGCTGTTAGTCCTTAATAACAAGATTTCAGTTATCCTCCAGGCACATGAAAATTCCACAGAAAATTCCATTGACCTACATCCCCATCAAAAAATATTTTTTAAAATATATAATATGGGCCAATTGCATATATTTTTCAAATTTATAAAAAAACATGAAAAATATATAAAAGATATGATTTATATATTTTTATTTAAAAAAAACAATTATATAATTAATAATTAATAATAATAGTTTATAATTAATAATTAATTAATTATTAATTATTATTATTGTTATTAAATATTTGGATAAATTTATCTAAACAATATATAAAATATACGGTTTATATATTTTTTATATAAATTTACCTAATAAATAATAATAATGATATTAATTATAATATAATTATAATTAATTTACTATAATTTCAACAATATATTGAAATAATTTAATATATTATGAAGTAAATAATAATAATTTTTAGTAAATTATAATTTTTAAAATAACATGCCATAATAATCCTATAATTCTATAATTAAAAAAAATATATATAAAATATATTTTACATAGTTTACTTTTTTCATATAAATTGGGCCAATTTAATATATTTTTTCACGCATTCACCCAAAATTTGAAGTTTTCAAGAAATTTTTCCACTCTCCACACATTGCGGGTCACACAGGGTCAAACCGAGGTCATGATAAAAAAAGACTGACGAATTTATTTGTGTTTTTCATCAGGTAATAAACCTGAATTCAATTGTGTTCTTCATTGTCGATTTTCATTCAAAATGTTGAATTAATTATTCATCCCTAGAATGTCACCCCGGTGACAATAACACACAGCAGACTATTAATTACACCGACATCATCAATAATTCAATGGACGTATTCCCCAAAACATCAGACGTTTCAATTTTCATTCATCTTGAATTCCATTTAGTTTCCCCCGTGAATACATGGAGCGTTGAGGGATGCACGGGGGTAGGAGTTGCCAGAGTTGGACTCCGCTTTTCTAAACTTGAAGTAGGTCGGTTGTTTAGGTATAGGTACGCGTGTGTATAATCTTCGATGACCGGACTGGTTTCCCGTGATTCTTGTAGAGTGATACAGTAGTATTGTTGTTGAATGAGCGAATAAATGACGGAATACGACGGGAAAAGAAGTATTAGGGGAAATCGCGCTGGATTCAATTTTCAGTAAATTGAAAAGAGTTGGCGATTGACTTCTGGTGATTTGGGAATTTCATTTCCATGTGAAGATTACATCAGAATGATTTTTCCAACCGCCAGTATAATTACAAATATTCCTCCTACTCCTCCAGGCCTTTTTGCCTTTTGTTTTTTTTACTAGGGTTTTGCAAATTTCTTGGAATAATTTAGTGTTTTGGTTGAGGTAGGCAATGTGCAAGGCATCCTTGAGTTATTAAATACTTTGTGATTTAGATTCTGTGAATGAAAACAGGTGAATTGTCCCTGTATGGAGATATGGTAATAAGAAATTTTTATAAATTTTTTGTAGATAAATATGAATAAATTGCCCTGAGGAGTGGATATAATTTTCAATTCAATTTATGATGACATCACTCATGAGTGTTGCCATTCATCGTAAATTTTAGACCTCATTATGAAAATTGAATATTAAATTCAACTGAATTTTTCATGAATTGAGAATTCCGTATATTATTATACTGAAAGGAGGAAACCCTGGTTTAAGGGAATTCAGTGTTGTTAAATTACCCAGGAAAATTATTTCATCCGATCACTATAGTTTAGCACAATCACATCGTCGCTATGCAAATGCGGTGATGAAGAAGAAAACATCGATCCCGTCCTGTGGCAATGCCCGCTGTACGATGATTCCAGACAAATCGTGTTTCAAAAATTTATGAACCAAAATTTTTTTCCACCGTATCATGCACGAGGACTCCTCATTAGACTAGATAAAAACTGTCCTGCTATAATTATCGATTTTCTGTCATGTTTATGACAAGCAATATGTATGCAAATTGAACTGTAATTGTCCACAAATGCTTAAATAAAAAAAAAGGGCATTCCGTGAAATAATGGCCTGTATCGACCGGGAAATTAGAATTTCATTGAATATTCGGGGAAGTTACCTGATTTTTCAGTAACAAAGTGGAGATAAATTTCAATCCAATCGTTTTACAGAGAATTATATCAAACATTCTCACGAAAAATATTCTCAAACATTCTGACTAATGCAAGGCAATTTAAATAATGCTGAACAGAATTAGCAATCGATGAAAATGTCTCCTTCGAAACCTTTCGTTCGTAGTCCACAACTCGGAAACTCATAGAGCTAAGTTGACACTTACGCCATTGAATTCACTTTGTCTCACCTCCTTTGATGTCCCACTTCCCCCGAACTTTGGACTCTCAAGGGAACACCCAGGGAAAGAAGAAATACCGAGTAAAATCAATACCAAATTTCCATTGCAGATGAATTCAGCCAATTGCAAAATTGATTTCAGCGAGTTTATTCTCACTAACTCTGAATATCCATGATATGATTCGTCTGTATTTTCTCCACTGTAATTTTCCTACATTTATACCCGACATTCCCGGGAATATCGAAAACTCTCACTGTGCATGAATGGAGTTTCTCTCGGCTTCTCTATTTTTTTTTTACCACTCAATATTGGAGGTGCAGCGATGCGTATTTCATCGTGAGAAGCTTTAAAGTTCATCGCTCAACACTTGTACCGGAGCACGTGATCGTGATAAAGTTGCAGGCATTGTGATACAGCAACTTGATGCACGCTATCTACTTCAACGATCCATTGTGGGCTCATTCGAGGCTCACTTGCATGATGCTTATGAATTCATGTAAAAGAGCAAGGTGGATTAGATGTTGAGGTATTGTTCATCAGGATTAATGGTAGGTGATCAAGTGCGTAAAAAAATGGACCTTATTGTTATGATGGAAAATTGATAATTTATAAATTATTCACAGAAAATGCTCCTAAATTCCAAAAATTTCATTTTTTAAATTATTTCATAATTTTGTTCCCGAGAATTTTATATTTTTCTCAGATTTAAAAAATGTTTTCCAACAGTTCAACATCCAGATTCAAATGTAGACTCGCAAATTCTAAAAAATTCAAACGTTTTTAACATAATTTTAAGTGATAAAAATAGAAATAGTATAATAATAGTAATAACATTTGAATAATATACAATAATAATATAATAAAAATATGTGAAATAGTATTTCAAATGATTTTAAGTAATAAAACAATTGCATAAATCAAATGAGTTCCCTTATGGATATCCTCAAGTTAAGAGTTTCTAAAGTCTCAATATGAGACTTTGAGATTTAAATTTAAGCCCGGAATTTTTCTGGAATTTAAAATTTAATCTCAATGTAATTCACAATATTAGATCCTAAAGAGGTCAATACTGCATTAGAGAGATCTATTATCGAATCCATACGACAGATGGACTACTTTGTACGAGGAAAAGCGATTGGGTGATTCATCCGGTGGGCATTAACAAGGCATGCACGAGTCCCGTGAACGTGTCCCCATGAACGAGGAGAGACACTTAGTCATATCAGGAACATTCGGGGCTCACCGGTAGTCGTGCTCCAGCACTTAAGATTACTGGACGGTTATAATGCGCGGTGCGAGCAGCGGTTTTACAGAGAGAAAATAAATTATTTGGAGTGACGAGAGTCAAAGTGGATTTTACAATGGTCATTAGCCGGGGATCGACATTTCTCGGTGGGCAATGCCCTCCGAAAGAATGTGAACATTAAATTAACAAAATTATTAAATTTTTCGAATGCCCGACCCGAAGGGAGGAAATTATCGCAATGACCCCGAAAATCGATTGCCAATTCAATTCAAACGATGCGATTCCATTTTTTTTCACAGCGGAAAAATGACATTTTTTGTAAAATTTTATGATTCCGCTCAAAAAAACCATGAGATTAATTGTCGTGATAATTTATGCAATTTTCTTTGATTAGGACTGGAGTGACATTCCAGTAAAATAGTCTCACCGGTTTCGGAATAATTCGAACACGAATTTTTTAAATTTGAAACTTTTCTTCATTCGATTTTTCTGTTTTTTTTTCATTAAGAAAATCAAACAAAAAAAACTTAGACAATTTAAGCTGATAAATTCAATGCGAGCGAACGCATTAGTATGCGAACGCATTTTCTTGAAATACTCCTAGAAAGTTAAACGACGAAACAGACATAATTTTTTGAATTGAAACCTTCTTCAGCATTTGGAATCCCAAATTATGAAGATAAGTTCTGAATCCTTTCGAGAAACTTTACGATTCACTCTCCAGTTTTTTTAAAGCGAAATGGCGAAAAATATCTCGTAAAATCTCGACTTCACGGAGCACTTTGAATAATCTCGAAACTGACTCGCCGCACTCTGAAACAATTCGAATATTCATTTCCCCCGATAGACAGCGATTTGAGAGAATTGCTGTTCGCGAAGATGCAGTGAAAAATATACAGCGAGTTTTTGATAAATGAGGGAGAGGGACGCGAGCGTTCGGGTGGGAGCTCTGGCTGTCTTGGGGTTGGAGACTGGCCACAAATCTTATCCCCCTGGCATCCTTGTGAATATCGTAGCACATGTACACATGTATTCAGACAAAATGTCTGGGATAACGGGGCAAGCGATTTGTGATGAATCATTCGGGATTACTAATGAAATACCCAATACCCAAAAAATGATGTGAATAATTTATCACGGAGGGGGGTATTCACGAATTGATCTCCAGTGATCATTGAATATTCGATGGGAATGATGGAATTGGATTGGAAGTAAGCGGACGATCGGGGTAATTAAATTTAATGGAATAATGGTATTAAAATTATTGGTGTTTCGGTTGAAGAACGTTTTTTTTTGCAGTTACAACATTTTTGCGATAATTCCGTTTAGGATAATTCGGAGTGAAACATTGATATTATTTTTATGCCGCTTTTTGCTGTTTCTGTTTCGAGATTATATTGGAATTCTTCTAATCTGAATTTAAGCCCCATTTTTTAGGATATTAAATATACTTCACTCGTTTTTTCTCAATGCTTGATCATTACGAATGAAAATGGGAATGTTTTAATGATAATTTTGGTTACGGTAAAAATAGCGGTCACATTTTTCTTCAACTTTTCTCTCCACGGAGAGAAACATTCTGTAAAAATTACGGAACAATTCACGTAATCCGCAATGGGGAATCGTTTGCGGGAATTTTTACAGGAATGGAAGAGAAGAAATCTGAAACGTTCAGTGAATTTTCAGGTTCATCACCGAACAAAGTACGAAATTGTCCGTAATTTTTCCCGAAGAAGTAAAATCTCACAGAGACTTGGCGACTTATTATGCCTCGAAAATCAAAAATTCTTGAACGTTCAACAATTTTTATGAAGCTAGTGAGTTATTTCTGCGTTCCGTTCCGTAAAATTTCTCAATCGTTGAGGAAAAATTACGGAACGACTGGTTGTCCCCACAGCGGTGAGCAAATCGTAGAATTTACGTGGCGATTCGTACAATTTCACTTCCGACTCACACTTTTTATTGAATTTTACTCGCTCACGAATTACATTACGAACCGTAATTTTTACGTTCCTTTCTGGTAATTTTTATTGAATTTTTCTCTCCGCGTCCTTGTAGATATACACCCGAAATTATTAGGAAATGATATTCCATATTTAGAAATCTCGATAACAGCGAAAATAACTCTGAACTTTGCGGATTCAATCACTGAAATTCAGAGAACAAAATCTCTAGACCCAGAAATGTTCGTCAAAACAAGGCACGTATTCTCCTGTCTTTCATGGAGAATAATTCGTTCAATCAATCACAGCCCTTCGAACACATCTCTAAACTTATCCACCCTCGATAAGGAAACTGTGACGCAAGCATAAATAACATCTCGAGTTGGCTTCTGACGTTGGAAGGAATGCTCCGGCGAATGATGACGCAAGTGAGGGACGCGCTAAATTGGAATGTGGGTTAAATTCGCAGACCGTGCCTCGGGGGAGGGCACCAGGGGGGCTCGTACCCCCGCATCCCGCTGTTTCCGTTGGTATGGACGAGTCGGAGGGTGAGAGGGTCCGTGGAACGACATCGTGGAGAGTCCCGGGTGGACTGGTGGAGTCAGACTGCGCGACAAGCCGGAGTGAGGATCGTGGTCGTGCTGGTGGTTTGATTCTGGTGTTCGTTTGGGCGAACGAGGGAAGAGAGACTGCGGTTAGGCATCCTGGAGTCGCTGGTCCCATCGATCCCGGAATTGTACACGCAAGAAGATGCTTCGGATGAGTAAAATGCCGATGCATTCGCGTGGAATTGCTAATGTGCCATCTACCGGGACACTGGGGTCACTCATCACCCCACGGGATTTTCGCTTGATTTGTGTCTTCAGGTGAGTGCGCCACGCGGGAGTTTCTATGACGATGGGTTTTTCATTCATTTTCCCGGGAATTTTCGATTATAAATGAATATGCGGTGTCAAATTCGCCTGAATTTTCCGGGGATTCTTTCCAAATTCTTGGAATCTCAGGAATTTTTGAAGGAATTCCCGGAAAAGTCGGAGGAATTTGGCATTCAAGGAGGGGTTTCTCTGAATTTTCCTGATTTTCTATCATTTTTCCCAGAAAGTTTCAATTAAAAATGAAAATTCACTGCTGAATTCTCTTGAATTGCCAGGGAATCCTTTTAAAATTCTTGGAATTCTAGGAATTTTGCAGGAATTCCCTGAAAATTCGGAGAAGTCCGGAATTCCAGGAGAGATTTCTCAGAATTTTCCTGAATCTCTTTTTTCATCAATTTTCCCGGACATTTTTCATTGAAAATGAATATTCACTGTCAAATTCCCTTTAATTTTTAGGAAATTTCTTTCAAATTTTTCGAATTTCAAGAATTTTTGAAGGAATTCCCTAAAAATTCAGAGGAATCTGGAATTCAAGGAGGAATTTTCCTAATTTTTCATCATTTTTCCCGGAAAATTTCAATCAAAAATGAAATTTTCATCAATTTTCCTGGGAATTTTTAATTAAAAATGAATATTTACTGTCAAATCCCCTTCAACTTTCAGCGAATGCCCTGAAAATTTACAGTTCCCTCGGATTGTTTCATGAGATGATGAATTTTCAATGACAGAATTCCTTGAAATTTCTGTGAACTTGAAATTTCTGTGAACATGATACTGTTCCCATGAAATTTCCATTAAAAATGTTAACCGTGAGCTCGTTTTCTCCCAACTCAGAGAGCAAAAATATCAGATTCCCATTATCGCATTAATAACCGTAGCTAAACGAACAATACAAGGGAATCGAGACTGCAATAAAGCTCTTACTCCTGAGGTATTCGTTGTATCGGATATGAAGCAGGTCATGGGTTAATTGGGTCCAACATCTCGCGGTATTTACGGTACGCAAAGTGGGTCATTATTGACCACGATGTGATCCCTCATCTCGGTAACAATTTATACTCGAGAGTAAGACATGACTTCCGTTACTTGTTAATTTTCCAATCGACCTTTTCGGGAGGTATACGCCTGTCAATTATGATTTATCGTCAGTTTTCAGGGATTGTGTTTGATCCGGACTGTTGGAGGCAGCGTGAAATATCCATTGAATGTATTCATAGTTTTGAGGAGGTGTTCATTAGTTGCTGTGGCGTATCTGAGATATATCAACACGAGAAGACATTGTTGAGAAAATTTAATGAATTTCAGACGTTTTTCTTCATTTCGAGAAATTTCTCTTCCTTTTCTTTTTAATATATAACTATATAATTTGATATATAGAAATTTTATTTCTACATATATAATTATTTTTCTATATATCAAACATAATTTTATTCCTATATATAAAATTATATAGTTCCCCTGAAATTTTAAGGAATTTCGTCAGTAAAAATATCGGAGGTTTATGAAACAATGGAAACTGAATTTTAATTCAATTAATCTATGAAAATTAGTAAAAATTTCATTGAAAATTCCAGGTAGTTGTGGAATTTCCAATGAAAACAAAGAATTCCCCGAAAATTCGAGGAAATTTGACAGTAAATATTCATTTTCAATTGAAAATCCACATAAATTGTGGAATGTTCATTTTCCTGTCGCTAAAAAATTGGGACTTAACTAGAATTTCCAGAAAAAGATGAAGTACCATTGACTTGTTCCCCTTAAATCTAATTCAGCGTCTTTTTCCGGAAAATTCAGCCAAATTTTTCAACTACACATTCTCAAACAGGTGAAAATTACAAAAAAATTGTTTGATTTGAATTGTCTTTCAAATACTTTAACCGATGAGACCTAGATTTTTTCGGTTAAAACAACAATTGTTTGAGAAAATATTTTCTTATCTCTCAATGCGAAAAAATATGATGGAAATTATTCACCTGGACGAGCGTTTCCGGGTGATTATTCACTCGCCTTGATTCATTCTATTCTTCAACGGATGCTCAAAGTTTAACGCTAGTTAACGTTACCGACTGGGCGAAGTTACTCGACGGAGAAAGGGAGTTTTTTCCCCCCTCCCGCAAGACGTGATAGCGTGGGTGGTGGGTTTTTACGCTGGGACTGTAGGGTTATGTGCCTCGGGATTGGCCTGGGGCAACACATCGGCAATGTTCCTGAGTTTTCTTCTCGTCTAAGTACTTTCTCGAAAGTTCCATGTGGGGTAAAAGTTTAATAATTTTCGCTGGGGAGGGAAAACGACGGGAACATTGTATCTTAACAGCGTGTTATGCTGTGGGAGGTATTTCGACAATGGGCTGTGATGATAATGGCCGCATTGATGGGCTTTTTCAGGGGAATTTTTGGTTCTGCACCGTTGGAGCGATATTGAATTCAATCTATAAATGGGGAAATGTTCGATTTCAATCGAAATTTCGATGAAATTAGAAATTTTTGAATTGCAAATTGGAGAATATATTTACGTGCATTTTCCTGACTTCCATTACTGCTCATGAAATTCAATTTAATTTCAATTCAATTTCCAAATTAATCAATTAATTTCAATTTAATTTACAAATTAATAAATTGATAATTTCACTCGAAATTTCTATGAAATTACAAATTTTTTGATAGCAGAAAGGGGGGAATTCCCCCACTTAATTGAATTCTCAATAAAAATATGAGTATTTAATACCAAATTACGCAGAATTTTCAGTTAATTGAAAATTGAAGAATAATTTACCTGAATTTTTCTAATTTCTATTTCTTCTGATGGAATAATTGAACTGAAATCAACAATTCTCATTGATTTTTCCGTGAAATTTTAAATTTGGATTTAAATTATTGAAATCGAGAGGCAAAATTCCTGAATTTTAGGATTTTGTCGGTGAGAATTGGTGACAAAGTCACTAGATTGTATGATTTCGCACTCGTTAAATTTCAGAATACCGTAGATTCCTAAAAACTAAAAATTTTCATTCTGTTTTGCCTCTGCATACTTGAACAACGGAATTAATAACCTCTCACTCACCGAGAATGACTCCATCCTCATGTCCCACGAATTCCCGCAGCGGTGAAGACTCCAATAAACCCGTGAGTTTCTGAAAGCAACAAAAACCTCCGCTGAATTAACCTGACATTCCTCGTGGTCCAAATTTCTTTATGACAACTGCAATAAACCGAGATCCCGGTGGATACGCCTGTCCAAACGCTAATGTAATGTTCATTAATTGATGAATTAATATTCAAATTGATTCATAAAAATATCCGATGTAGTTCGACATTAATGTGTGAATTAACGGATATTCCATCGAATAATTTTCAGAAGAGGGATATTAAATTCGGTTTAAAGACAATTATCATAAAATTTCAGATTCCACTGAAAATTCAATGCAATTAAAATAAATTTTAGCAGTAAAACATGAATATTCAGTCCCAAATAAAACAGAATTTTCAATTAATCAGAAATTCAAGACTATATTCACCTAAATTATCTACTAATTTCCATAAAAAATTCACCATAAATTTGCAGTTTCCACTGATGTGCCCACAATACTTGAAATTTTCAATTTGAAATTCCTTTGAATGTCAGTGCAACCACAATCCGAGCAAAATTCTCAAGAAATCTACCGCAAATTTGAATATCACCAAAAATTTAATGAACATGGGAATTTCTCATCAATTCCCCTGCAACATTTTCCACACTTTATTTCTCCCTCATTATCCCCAGCGTTTACGATTTGAGTGATGTTTTCATTAAAAGCATCTGTGGACATTTACACGTCGTCTGAGTTAACCCGGGAGTAAACTTATATGTTCCCGGGCTCCTTGGAGTAACGGGTGATAAAGCCACGATTCACGTCTTCATATCTCTCCTATCCGAGTCTTGTTGCGCCCAATGAAAGCAACGAATGTGAAGGGCTAGCGCGCGTGCCAGTGGTATTACCAACAGCGATCAGGGGCAGAGAGGGGTGACGGAATTACATGAAGTCGGTTTGTACACGAGATAACCCGGATAATGTCCCCCGTTATTCGGTGGCCCACCTGCACTCCGAAATTGCAAAAGCACACGAGATATTTTTTCGCATTTGTCCTTTGTTCATTCATGAAAATTTAATGTTGAGTGCCACGTGATGAGGCACTTGCATTCGTAAAAATTACTCTAATTTTATTACTCGGAAATTTGGGGGGATTAAAGGTGGAATTCATTGGGGGCGGAATCAATAATCTAATGAGGGATCATTTGCTGTTCGTGTAACAATACGTTGATTATATGGAGAATTCTCAGGTTTAGGGATTGCATGACGTTTGATATTTTTCAGAGAATAATGGGAGATTTATTATCATTTTTTATTATTTTTTCTCATATTTAATTCCTGGATGGTTTTGAATTCCTTGAATTTCAGAGAATTTCCTCTGTTCATTCATGAAAATTTAATGTTGAGTGCCACGTGATGAGGCACTTGCATTCGTAAAAATTACTCTAATTTTATTATTTGGAAATTTGGGGGGATTAAAGGTGGAATTCATTGGGGGCGGAATCAATAATCTAATGAGGGATCATTTGCTGTTCGTGTAACAATACGTTGATTATATGGAGAATTCTCAGGTTTAGGGATTGCATGACGTTTGATATTTTTCAGAGAATAATGGGAGATTTATTATCATTTTTTATTATTTTTTCTCATATTTAATTCCTGGATGGTTTTGAATTTCTTGAATTTCAGAGAATTTCCTCTATTCATTCATGAAAATTAAATGTTGAGTGCCACGTGATGAGGCACTTGCATTCGTAAAAATTTTAACATTTAATTTCCGGATGTTTTTGGATTTCTCTCGCGCAATTCAATTGAAGAATTTGATTCTGAATTTATGAGTTCAAAAGGAAAATAGTTTAGTAAATATAGATGAAGATTTTCTTGATTTAAACCAATTCTTTATTCAACAGGAATGAGGGCATTCTTCGGAGGAAATTAGCGAATTTATTGACATGTGATAATTCTGGAAGTATTCCAAAGAGAAAACGTTTCCAGAAACAAAAAGTATTGGATTTCAATGAAATTTATGTGGAAAACTTTGGTTCTGGAATTCACTGTTAACAAAATTTGGCTGATTTTTCCGGAAAGAAACCTTGAATTCATTGAGAGATTTTCCCAGAATAACAATAACACTAATGAAATGAATAATAATAATAATTAATAATTTCCCGGAATAATTGAACTCAAATTTACAGTTCCGCCGATTTTCTCATAAAATTATGATTTTTCAATGGCGAAATTTTCAAGACCCTTACCAAAAATCCCAGTAGAAAATTGTCAACACTACTCATTAATTTGGATCCTTAAAACTGATGAAGTGATGCTGAAAGCCAGAATCTTTTTTCTCAATAAATTCTCCAACAACTGACGAAGTGGAAAACAGTATCGCCGTCCATCACCGATTCCCAAACCTTCATTTTCCCCACCTCCAGCGCGACAATACCCTTCCAAGACACCCTAGAAACGCCAAACAACTTCCCTGGAGCATTAACCCCCCCT
>NW_021680418.1:391619-395856 GCF_001412515.2 Diachasma alloeum
TTAACCCCCCCCCCCTCCCCCCGAGCAATCACGAGAATCCGCGAAATAGCCGCGGGTTATCTAAAATCCAAATATAAAATATACACTGGAGAATCGTCCACCCAGAAGACACTGGAGTGTGTTTGCCTCTCAAAAGAACCCGCTTATCGTACACATCCCCTCGTTCCCAGTTTACGAGCTTCTCGACGGTTAGAATAGCTTGGATAGACCACCCCGCCCCACGCTCTCATGCGAAAATGCTGGATTATAAAGTCTGGGTCGTGTGGCTGTTAGCAATTTTCCCGGTGAGGGATTGAGGGAGATGAATAAAAAAAAAACCCTAAAAACAGTACTCACACTTTGCCGAAGAGAAAAATTCAAAAGAACCTCTTACTCCGCCCTGATGGGTCGCCATGGTGATGCTGTATCGCGACATCAACACCGTCAAAAATTCAATTCACCGGCGAGACTGTTTCTCTTCAGAGCCGAGCCAAAGGAGGGCATTCTTCATTTTTAGGTTTTATTTTTATTTATTTCTCTCGGTCATGCATGCCCTCGCACTTATCTCGCCTCTTTGGCTCGTGTAGAGGGGGGGGGGGGGGCAGTGTCTCTGAATTCTTAACAATTTTCAGCCCCGAGAGCCGAAGAATTCCGCGGCGCGTGCGCCCCAGTCGCCGGATTAACTTGGAAAATTAATTAAACCCGGGAATAGGAAAGTGTTTGGAGAGGGGGTGCGCTCTCCGGAGAGAGATTAATTCTTCTTTCTCTCGCGGATGCTCGTCTTATTTTTACGGTGCTTTGAGGATATCCAAGTATTTTTTACAGTTTGGTACAGAACTTGTTGTTCAATTTCAACAAGTTGTTGTCGAAATTCACGAAATTGTTTTCAATTTTGTGAATTAAATTGCGTGAGAAAAAATTGACAAAAAGCGTGAATATTCAGCGGCAGTTAAATTACATTTTGCACAGAAATATTAATTTTTTTAAAATTGGTTGTTTATAAATTATTTATACGAAATGCTCGTTAATTTTTAAAAATTGAAATTGTTAAATTTCATTAATCTTCCTCCAAAAGTAAACTTTTCAATTTCTTTCCAGATTTTTTAAATGTTTTGCAACGGTTCGATATCAAGATTCAAATTCAGACCTGCGAAGTTTAAATAATAAAATCATTGATCATAATATAGATTTAACCATTTTCAATCGTCAAATTTGTCAACTGAATTGCGTGAGAAAAATTTGAAAAAAAAATCATGAAGATTCAGCGTCATTTAAATTAAACTTTCCACAGGATTATTCCTTGTTCAAACATTAATTTTTCATAAATGAATAATTGAAATTGTTTAAATTATTGGAAATCTCCAAATGGGGCTCAAATGAAAGCTCTGATGTTCGACTAAAAAGTAGAAAAGCATTTAATTACAGAAAATATGGCCCAAGTGCTTGGATATCTTTGAAAATTGATGCTTCTAACGCCTATTCACGCATTGGGTACCTCCTGATTATTCTAATTCCGCGCTGATTTAATTCAGTTAGGGTAAGTGGACGGCGATTAAGGAATGTTTACAGGGGAGTTGTTTTGCGTTCACGGTTTCTGTTCGTTCGAACGGGTAAACAGTCAGGGTCGCGCGGCCAGCCGCAACATTTTGCGGTGGTAGTGTCGCTCCTCCTCGGAGGCTGCAGCCTCTATCTGGTTTAGGAAGTGCGCGGCATTGTTGCCGAAGGGATAAAAGGATTTGCGGGAGTTTCCTCTGCTTTTGATATGGAAGAATTCATTGGTTTTTCGGTGATAACCAATTTTTGCCGAATTTTTTGGAAACGCAAATATATTCGGTTTTGGATTATAATTAATTTTTCATTAATTGATAATATTGTACCCGAATTTTCCTGATTTTTATTATTTTTTAGGGAATCATTGGACTGAAATTTACAGTTTCCATTGATATTTACATGAAATTTTCAATTTCAAGTGATAAAATTTCCTGACATTTTAGCGGAACTCTAATGTGACAATTTTCTGTGAGAAAAAAATTGACATTTCACGGAAATTTTCAGCAGAAATTAACGTGAGAGTGACATTGAATTCAATTTAAAGGGAAAAAAATCATGAGATTTAATAAAATAAAAATGAGAATATTTACGATCCACTGGAAATTCAAGAATATATTTACCTGAATTCTCTCGATTTCTAGTAATTTTCATGTCATAATTCAATTGAAATTTCCAGTTTATATTAATTCTTCCAAAAAATCGTTGACTTTCAATGATAAAATTTTCTTAAAATTTCAATGAAACACTGTGACGTAAAATGTTGAAGAAGTGTTCTGTAAATTGCAGTGAAAAATTGTCAAGTCTAATTTTCAAAAGCGGCCCTCTGCAATCTGGAAACAGACGATATGTACTCGCCGACGTGGTGAGAGCCCTCGAGAGGACAAAGGGAAAAATAGAGGAGGAATAAGTCGAACTGTTTGCAGATCGTTAGTCGTTGAATCGAGTCGGAGCGATTGAGGTAACGAAGAAGAATAACTCGAATCCGGGCCCTCGGTTTTCCATTACTCGCTGTAGGTACTGTACTTCTTTGGACTTTCTTCGACTACTCCTCGGACAGAACGGAAATTCTACCCTCATTTTTATCCATTTTTTTGCCTTCCCCCTCCATTACCTCGTTTCTCTTTTTCGTGTATAAGTTTCAGGGCGGCATGACGTACGGAGTCTCGTAGGTCTTTGCCCCCTCCTCCCAATCTTCACTCAGTCATAAAGTCGCGGGGTTTACATGATATTCTTTCCAAGTTTTGCCGGGGATTCTTGTCGCTCCTTTTGGAGGTTGAGGGATGTGGAAAAATGGAGGGTTAATGCGCCCGGAAAAATGGGGATCTTATTTTAATTATGAGAATGAGAAAGCTCGTAGTGTACACTGGTAAAAAATTTTGACTGATGTTTTGGACACATTTTTTGGAAATTTTCATTTTATTGTTGGGAATTGAAAATTCAAAATTTTATGGAAACTGTGAATTTCAGTTCAATTATTCCATGAAAATTAATGAAGTCGGGAAAATGCAGGTGAATATAGTCCTGCAATTTCAAATGATTTAGTGGAAAACATCATGGTATTTTCGATTTTCTTGAAAATTCACTGGGAATTTCCATTTTTTAAGTAGTAAAAAGACGAGAATTTCACATTTTACTTGAATTTTTAATAAAAACATGAATATTCAGTAACAAATTGAAATTGAAGAGTATATTTACCCAAATTTTTCAGACGTCTATTAATTTTTATTGCAAAATTGACCTGAAATTTCCATTTTCCATTACTTTTTTCACAAAATTTTGAATTTTCAAAGACGAAATTTCTTAAAATTTGTGTGGCACGTAAAATTGTGTTCGGTGAATAGCATTTTGTGTGATAAAAGTATCCAAAAAGTGATAAGATACTACAAAAATTTTTTGAAACAGAATTTTTTCAAAATTTCGATATTTCTCCAAGCATTTGAATAAATTCGCCCTTCACAATATATTGTTAAATAATCATTGATTTTTCAAAATCGCGAATTGCTTGAATATTTAAGAAATGAGCTGATTCATCACTGAAAAATTACACAGAAATTTCGAGTAACTTTTCCGTTGTTAAAAATTTCAGACTTTTTCCCTTGAAATTTCAGGAGTAATTTTCTACCAGTGTTGATCTCAACTTGAATTCAAATTCACTGAACCCTGAAAATTCAAGTGCAACAACTGCTTAATATTCAAAAAACTTCTACCAGCGTATCAATTAAATCCCGCGTGCCATAAACCCCCAAAACCGCAGCCCCCCGCCCCCCTAAAAAAATTCCATAAAAATTTCCGACATTTTCCCTTGAAATTTCGGGAGTAATTTTCTACCAGTGTTGCTCTCAACTTGAATTCAAATTCACTGAACCCTGAAAACTCAAGAGCAACAACTGCTTAATATTCAAAAAACGTCTACCAGCGTATCCCCTCCCCCCGCCCATTAAATCCCGCGCGCCATAAACCCCCAAAATCGCAGCCCCCCCTAAAAAATTCCATAAAAAACCGATCGGGCCCTTTGCCGTGTCGCCGACCCGTGTAATTTGCCACACGTATCCCGCGCCATCCAAACATATAGATTTGACCTTGCGGATTTAACGCCCCCTCCTCGGGTCACGTTTTGAGCCACCTCGACACGCGGTGGCTCTCCTCCACGACCCGGAGGACCCGTAAAGTGGGTGGTCCGCGGGTGAACTGATGGCTCAAAGGGCCG
>NW_021680418.1:396719-397333 GCF_001412515.2 Diachasma alloeum
GGGGGGGGGGGGGGGTTGTGTGGAGGCCGAGGGGGAGAGCATTGCGGACAAGTGTAGTTGCCTATCTTCGAGGGCAACCCTCTCTCACTCCACCCCCCACGCCGCCAACATTGGCCGTTTCTCCCTCGGCCCCGAGGCGAGGAGCCACCGACGTCAGGCGCTTTTGGTGAGAGCAGGCCACTCGTGTGGCGCACTTCGCCCCGACAGCATCGCACCGATAAAACCGCTCATTCCGGCTCCACCGCGACATCAATACCACGCGGTATTCCGCACAAATCGTCGCCCCGAATTTCCGCAATTGCCAAAATTGACATTTAAAGCGGCGAAAAAAATTTAAAAAACCGGGAGAACAATTGAAAATTCTCTTCCATTTTTCCTCAAGTCCTCGAGGTACTGCTGATTATTTCAGGGGGAAAGCCCTGTTGAGGTTTTATTTTAACAACGCGGGGGGCAAAAAAACGCACGTCGAGTTTATTGAGTTCACGTCACGTTCGTCGACGACACGAGATTTTCAAATCAACGGTGGTGTGCGGTGAAAAGCTTCAAGAGGGAGAGAAAAAAATTTTCCGAGAGAATTGAGAAAGTGCGAGGGGGTGGGGGGCCTACCGGCGGGG
>NW_021680418.1:397350-413884 GCF_001412515.2 Diachasma alloeum
GGGGGGGAGTAGTAAGTGGTGAAGCCACTTTGAAAAAGTCGCAGTGCAACGAATCTCGGGGATAGAGTGACGAGAGAGGGAGAAAAAAGTGGTGAACTCGAGAACAAAATCCACGGAAGTCTCTTTGTGGTGACTTTTTTTTTTCGTCTTATTTCCCTCGTCCATTCGTGCGGGGGCCTACTGTTGTGTATGAAAAGTGAGGATATTGGGAGTTCTGTGGGGATCAAAGTGAAACGTGATACGGAAGTTTAGGGGTTTTTTTACTGTTGAGAACAACAAATGTGAACTGGGGATTGGGGAATTAACGTGTTTACGATTGAGGGGCATTCAATTACGGCTGTTGGAGCTATGGATTGTCTGGTGTTCCGGATTTTTGTGAGTACGATTGATTCGTTATTCTTCGCGGAGAGAAATATTCAATAAAAATTACGTATCTTTTTCATTAAGAGGTATTTTTTTTAGTGTGGAATTGTACAAAAATTTTGGAAGTTTCTATCGAATTTAATTGCCACTCATTCCCATTAAAATTCTGGAACGAAATGTGGTTGTAGGAAATTTTACAGAACTGTCATGGAATTTTTCCAGAGCGTTTCGTAATTTTTATTTGCATCTCCTGTGAAAAATTACCGTCACTTAAATTTTCTGAGTCGATCCCGTAATCGGTGAGGGAATTGTGATTTCCGTAATTTTTACTGAACATTTCTCTCCGTGTTTTGAGGCTGGGAATGATGAAATGATTTGGTGCTTCGGAGAGATGTCGATAGATTCGTCAATAATTGAGGGTGGAGGGTGGAATTTAATTGCCGGATTAAATTCAATAAATCTGGTCTCATTTTTGAGATTACAAAAATAGCTTTACAATGACGATTGATTTATTGGAATTTGCTGTCGATCTCGGGTTATTGACAATCAGAATTCAGCAGTTTTGCAGTTTCAATCAAAATTAAATTTCGCGAAAGACGGAAAACGTATCTTTTTTAAAATTAAATATCCCCCGAACCAATGATCCAAATCGAAAAAATTCCTTCTCATTCCAAACCTGTAAAAAATACCTTTAAAATAGCGTTCAATTTACTGAAATTCACTCAGCCAATCTCCACTAATTAACAATTAAAATTGATTAATTAATTAATTAATTAAATTAATTTACACTTTCACTTACAATTAAATTTCGCGAAATAAAAAAACTTGTTTTCATTTACAAACCAGCAAAAAACAGCGTCAAAATGACGCTCAATTTATTGTAGTTTCCTCAGCCAATTCCGATAAATCGCCAATCAAAAACATTTGTCGCTATCACATTTCTTACACAATAAATTACGAATGACAAATTACATTTCCCCGATCACGTCTTCCGCATTGTTCTCGCTCCATCGGTAAAAAAAATTGGTCTGACATCAGAGCGATGAAATAAAGGATGCCGTCCTCAGCGGTAGAAAAGAAATTCCAAGGAAATTAATACAACGGGATAAATAAAACCGCGCGGCTCGAGGGGTAAAGGAATAAAATGACGGGCGTCTCGTCGAGGAGAAAAGGGGATCGGGGTTGCGCGGATGCGCCCCTTCCCCCCCCCCTCCCCACACCGCTAGAATCGACCGGGGGCCTCACTAATAAATCCATTAACCGATAACGCACGTTTTTTTTACTCCTCTCCTCCTCTATCTCATTGATTTCACCAGAAAGCGCTTTTGTGGCCTCTAATGATATCTTATTTTACGCTGTTAGGGTACCCTCGCGTATCGAAAGTGCATTTCACGGGATATTGATATAGAATCGAAGGCAAACTCGATCACTCGTGGATTGAAAAATGGAGGTAAAGAATTTTTTCAACGTTAAAAGGGGGTTCTCGTTATATTTAGCGAAGGCAGTTCAGGTTGACGGGGTGGATTATTCCGCACAGGGAGAACAGCTGGGAAAAAATTATTTCGAAAATTGTGAGGGATTTTAATTATGGAGAAGGGTCTTGGAGGTGTCTCAGGTGTCTTAGATTGAGATATTGAACGTGAAAATGGGCCTTGTCGATTGATTTCGGAATGACTGAGATTATTTCGGGCTGGAGAGACAACGTTTGATAGACTAGAATTTTTCATAATGTCTTGAAAAAGAATTCACCGAATTTTCAAATTCGTGAAAATTAAGACAAAATGATGTATAATTTTTTTTATGAGTGCACTCCAGTCTGAGTTTAACTGCACTGTGAGAAAACAAATGAAATTCCATGTACAGTCGACGGTTAATTTTTAGGACAGTGAAACTGAATGATTTGACGAAAAAAATCATGAAATTTTAGGTTTCAGTGAAAATTTGGTAAAATTCCAGAATGTTAAACAGGATGAAGACGAGAATTCCTCAATTTATTGGAACTGCCAATCCAATATGAATATTCAGTGCCAAATTGCATTGAATTTTCAGTGAAATCTGAAATTAAATTTTTTTCCCTCTAAAATCGCATTATATTTACCAGAATTTTCTAATTTGCTATTAACTTTCAGGAAAAAATTCAACTGAAATTCCAGTGGTAATTAAATTCGATAATTATTTCCGACCAATGTACCGGAAATTTCAGACATAAATTTTTAAGATTGCAGCCCTTTTTTTCAACGGAATTTTTTTTTTTGAATCAACGATTAAATTAAATTTATTTCATATCACTCAAACATTTACATGGATGGGTAATTGGGGCTTGTGGTGATTTTCACGGAATTCAGTCGGATTTAACCTGGAGATACTTTTATCTCTATCTTCGGATGGAGTTTGAGACGATGGTTTGACGACACGTCAGCTCTAATGCTCTCAATTCCACTCACGCCTCTCGATAAGTCCTTGCGGCGCTTGGGAAGGCGTGCTCGGATAATAATGATTCTCATGCTGGGGTGACACACACGGGGTCAAATAGAGTAGAATCCACAAAATGGGGTGATGGAGTTTTGGGGGTGAGGCGGGGTGAGAGGTGGGAATGACGAGAATTTTGAAGGATTGACGGATTCGGTACGGGAATATCTTGGAATCGGTGGGAGTTGGGGAAGTTTTTTTCGGAAACAAAATGTAGATCGAAGTGAGATCTACAAAAGAGGTAATTTGAAAATGTTCGCTAATTAGTGTAGATTGTGAGATATTTCCCCACAACTGGAAAGTAAACTGAAGACAGGAAGTAAATCTATTAAATTTTTTACTTTAATTTTTTATGGATATCTCGGTATCTAGAAGAGATAGCTAAACTTTTACCGGAGACAAAATGTAGATCACAATGGGATACATAAAAAGTATTTTCTCAAAATTTTCGCTATTTAGTGCAGATTTTGAGAAATTCCCTCACAACTAAAAACAGAACAGAAGACGGAAAATAAATCGATTCTATTTTCAACTTCAGATTTAGTCGATAACTCAAATGATAAATAAATAACAGATTAATGATAAATAATTAATATATTTGGGATAAAACCGGCTAAACCCCGGTGTTAAAATCAAAGAGCTTCACCCCGTTCCAAGTCTCCCGCTCCGAATTCCGTTATTTTCCGTCTCCATTCTCCCAACTTCCGTCCTTCGACACTCTCCATGTTGACTCCACCCCCGTCCACTCCCTCCCCCGAAAAAAAAATCACGATAAACCCCCCTGAAATAAAGAGACGAAAAAACGTCACCGTAAAATGGAATTTCGAGAAGTAATTTTCTTTCTTGTCTCGAGTGGTCTCCCTCGGGCGTAGAGCGAAGCGTTTCTCATAGGGGGCTCAGAGAGAAAGGTTGAGACGAAGAAATAGATCTCGAGGTAAAAAAAAAAATACCAGAACAGAACAAGAGAACAGTTTCCTCGAGGTCCAGTCCACGAGGTATTTCTCACCTTCTCGTTTCACTGGTAAAAGATAAACCTGCACCTTGGGTCACCCATTCCCAGGCATTTATTGCCAGTCAATTTAGCGTGGCTCATTGAGAATAAGAAGTGTCTGGAGGCGCCCCTTGCGGTGAGCGTCGCGCCCCCCCATTGTCAGAGCTGTCCTTTTGTTGACTCTCGCGTCGTCTGAATTTTCCTGGCGTACCTGTTTCTCTCGGAATTATCTCGGCAGAAATGTTCTGTCGGGGCTCTCCTCGGGGGTCAAAAGGACCGCGCCACTTGGCAGGCTAGGGCACCATGACACTGAGGAGTTTGAGGAGTCGTTGGGAAAAATTCCCCTGGGTCACCTGTCTCGTTGAGAATTGAGTGATCTCAAAAGAACGGAAGTGTCTCGCTCTATCCTTGATATTTATTTTTAATTAAGAGCTCTTCAACTTTTTACCCCTTCGTATTTTAATTAATTTTCTTGTTCGGTGGAGGGGCCATAATTGTCAAAGAAAATTTGCAAATCAAAGGGACAAGAGGGTTTTTAATTTTTTTTTTCTCTTGAAAAATTGGAACATGAAGTTGTAAAAAAATAAATCATCGTTTGGAAAATAATAAAATCAACGGGGAAATGGGAAATGATTTTTATTCCTTGAAAATTGATGAAAATGTCGAATGATTTTAGGCGAATTTCCGGCTACACTCGTTGCTGAATAAAATGCTGAGGGGAGAGAATCCATAGAAATTGAATCGAAGCCCATAAAAAACAATTTGTATTCAGTGGGAATATTGAGAGTGAATGGGTGATTTTTTGATGCTACAATTGACACTCGAATTAATTTCATTGAATAGGACCCCTTTCAATCACTGCCAATACAATTCCATTTACCATATTCAGCCATGGCTCGCGGAATGGATGAGATAAATAGATCACCAACGAAGGGGCTATTCTATAGTACTAATTTATTTCCAGTCCAATATTCACATTTTTTAGAATTTGGGAAGGTAAGGAGATTAATAATTGTTGATGAAAGTGAATTAATGATTCCTACATTTTTTGGGGAACAATTTAAATGAAATTTCAAGTTTACATTGATTTTTTTGATTAAACTAGGAATTTTTAATGACAAAATTCCATGAAATTTCAAACATCTGAGCAGCAGAAAAACAAGAATTCCCTAATTTCCTTGAATTCTCAATCAAAACATGAGTATTCAATAGTAAATCCCATTGATTTCCCAATTAATAAAGAAAAAGAATATTTTGACCTGAATGTTTCCGATTTCTATAAATGTTCATGAATTAATTGATCTGATTTCAAGTTTCCACTGATTTCATTCATTAAACTGGGAATTTTCAACGTCTAAATTCCTTGAAATTTTAGTGCAACTCCCACTCAATGAAGATTTAATAGCAGAATATGTCCACGTGATCAACAACGAATGGCGGAATTCACTCCAATTGTATTTTCCCCACGAAACAATTACCGGACTGAATAAAAGACGTTCGGATGTAATAAACCGACGAAGTGGCACGTAACATAACAAACTGAAACTGGGGAACATAATCCTGAAACGATCCCCCGACGTGAGTGGTAAAGCAATCCTAATTAGTGGGAGGAGTCACTCCTCGAATTGCAATCACAATTTTCATTGTCCCTTCGTAACCGCATGCCAGCCTCACACGTTCATGGATATCGTAACGACGGGATGAGGCTGTAAGAACCCTGGGGCTGCGAAGACAGGTGGCAATCGTTACCTAATTATTTTTCCAATTTCTCCGGTATCGTCAGCTCTTTTTGTTCGTGAAATCATAGACCATCTGCTACAGGTTTTTTTTTAAAGTTCTCGAATTGCGTTCAAGACGATTTTCCTTTCGTCGTTCATTTGGATTATTCAAAGGTTTCGAGAATGTTTGAACATTTTTGGTAATTGTTATTGAATAAATTAAATTTTCCAATTTTTTAATTTCATTTAAACATTCAATTTCAATGATTTGTTCATTTGGGATAATCTCTCTTTAATTGTGGGATATATCTCTATTTGAGAATAAATTCACCTGAATTTTCCTGATTTATGTTAATTTTCAGGGAGGAATTAAACTAAAATTTGGATTTTTCACGGAATTTTTAATCAAATTGTGAATTTTCAATGACGAAATTCCTTGGAATTTCAGTCAATAGGCATTATTTTTCTTTCATTTTTTATTTAGATTATTCAAAGGTTTCAAGAATTTTTCAACATTTTTGATAATTCTTATTCAATAAACAAAATGATAAAATTGGGGAATTTCTCGCGAATTGGGTTTCAAATCTAAACATTTAATTTCAATGATTTTTTCGTAATAAAAAATTGCTGAATATATTTCTATTTGAGAATAAATTCACCTGCATTTTCCTGATGTCTGCTAATTTTCAGGGAGTAATTAAACTAAAATTTACATTTTCCACAGATTTTTCAATTAAATTGGGAATTTTCAATGACGAAATTCCTTCAAATTCCAGAGGAACTATAATCCGCTAAAAATTCGCAAAAGGTGGCGGATCCCTCCCGATTTATTCAAGTAAAAAAATTCCGTGTGCATCAGCAAAAACTATCATCTTCCGCAAATCTTCTCATTGATTTTTTTTGTGTCTGTAAATCATCTGCATCGCTGAATGAAAGCAATATTTAAATAAAACAAGAATATTATTTCTACAATCGCTGCAAAGCCCAACGACAGAGCAATATACGGTACAGTGAACATATATATCGCCCAGTTAAAACTTTACACTCTCGTAAAATAGACGACTCGGGTCAGCCGTAGTTCGTCCCTTCGTCGTACGACTGCGGGTATGAATGCACTGGGTATACGACGATTATAGCCTCACGGTTGTATGCCATATCACATCTACCTGAAATATACTCCTGAAAATATAACCACATTGGTGTCCAATTCCGTCGTCACTCTAGATTTCACTAATTTCAGCGGAATTTTAAGAGGGCATTCAGAATAAATTCGTCTGCTGTAGAATTCACCAGTGACAATTGGCTCTAAATCGAAATTAAAGTGTCACTCTTGACATGTACGGAAGAGAGCCGATTAAATTAGCTTTCGTTTTGGAGATTTTCTATCATAAAATTAGGGAAGTCAATTATTTTTTCGTTCTTGAACGAAATTAATTTCTAGAAAAAATTTAAATATGCGGAAAACAGTGATTATGATCGCATTTTATCTGAACAATTAAAAATTTTATTTTTATTTTTCGGGGAGAATTAAAAATGTAGAATCAAGTTTTTGCACTGTTAAAAACTTTCCCCTGAAATTTCAAAGAATTTTGTCCTTGAAAATTCATAACTTCGTGGAGAAATCTGTATGAACCTTAAATTTCAGTTTAATTATTCCGGAAATTGATGAAAAATCAAGAAACTTCAGGGAAATCTCTCCTTGAATGCCAGATTCCTCTGAATATTCCGGGAATTTCTTCAAAATTTCCTGAAATTTAAATATTTTTAAAAGGAATTCTCTAAAAATTCATGCAAATTGTGGAATTTTCGTCTTTCTGTCGCTAAAAAAAATGAAACTTCACTTGAAATTCCCTTGACTTTTACTTCTTAAATCGAATTCACTATATTTTCCCGGAGAATTCATAGATTTCTAGAAATTCGTTGCATCACTGCAGAACACACATACATTCCTCCCACGTAATTCCCCGAATAGTTAACGTTGTTGATAAAGAGTTATGAAAATCTACTGCGCATATCACCCGAGGAGGATGCCAAAACGTTTGACCTCGTTTCTGCAATCCTCGGGGATGAAAAAGAATGAGGGGAAGAATCAAGTTGCTAGAGAGACGCGCATGAATTTACCTCCAGGGTACTACGTCCTCTCGACTGACGTCGATCGTGGGATAATCGGGTGTTTGAAAACACCCGACCTCTCGTCGCAAACGCAGTGCTGAATGCCGCGGATCAGCATGAAAGATTTCCCCCTTCGGGATCCTGTTTTACCAGTGATTTTTGTAAATATGAGGTATTGACAAGTCCTTACCGCGAAGTTTAGTTATTCGTGAGAGGGGAAACAAGAAATTTTCACGCGGAAAAAAATTAGAAAAAATCGGTTTTCAAGACGTCTTAATTTAAGATAGACGCAAGTGTCTTATGAACTAATTTTTGAATTGTGACGGAATGCCGTCATTGAAAACTCATAATTCGATGCAAAAATTGAAGAAAATAGTGAATTCCACTTCAATTTTTTGAGACTTCACAAAAAATAGGGAATTTCAGGGAAATATTTTCTAGAATTTTCAAGCGTAATTTAGTCATAATTAATCATGTGTTGAGTCAGAATTTGAGTAAGTCAACAATTTAATATTCATCATTTTTTTCCTCCTGAATTGAATTAAATATCACTCTCCCAAAAATTACCACTAAGTTATTCCCCGAAATGTCAATTTTTTTCTCAGGTTTTCTAATGCTCCACTGAATATTTCCATTCAAAAACATTTTTCCACTAGTCCAAAAATTTTATTTTCCCTTAATCGTAACAAATCGCAAAAAACCGCCCTCTAATGAACGCCGGGAAATTACTACGTGCGACACGGAGCGTTTTGAGGCTCATCCGCTGTTAAACCTGAGCCGTTATTTTTTTATTATATTGATCGGACACGCAATTATTTCTTTTAAACCCGCTACACGATTTTACGCTTTACTCCTCGCTCACGGGGGTATAATTTGTTTCGATTTTTTTTACCTCTTTATTACGAGGAGGGAATGTTACCATTAATTATCCCGTGTAAATACTACGGTAAAAAAGTGAGGATGGCATGAAAAAATTCTGGCTCATTGTTGTGGCTACTGACTTTTTACGAACATTTAGCGCCAGTAGGGCCGGGGGGAGGGGGAGGGGAGTTGAAAAAGGAGGAAAAAATTGGGAGATAAATTGAGGGAGAAACGGCTGGAACGGAAAGTGAGGTGTTGCTGGGTTATTGCGGGTTAATTACCCCCATAAAATTGTTATTCGTGCAGAGGGATGATTAATTCCGCGTGGAATTGAAATTTCAGTCAGAGAGCCATGAAGTCCGCAAAATCAAAAGGATTATTCTAAAAACTTAGGAATTCTCTTTGTGGCAAAATGTGACGGGACATTTTCGAAGAAACTACAGGGAAAGAATATAAAATGATTTTTTTGTCAAACCATCTTTAGAGGTCCTAGCACGCCATTTCTCGACCCGCTCTTTCGTTTGAGCTCAAAAAAACATTCATATCTTGTCTGACATCTTTGCTACAAACTCGGGTCTTCAACTCGGGTTTTCAACTGAAGGCCCGAGTTGTAGACCCGAGTTTGTAGCAGCGATGTCAGATAAGATATGAATCCTTTGTGTTTGAATAAATTTTTGCAACATCTCAAAAACCACTGGGGCAAAACGACTCGTCTTTCGACTCCATAAATTTCCTCAACAACAATAACTCTTATTTTTATTGACTAGAATTGATATTTCCCCTCGACTATTTCCATTCTCCAATAAAATGGTCTCGTGTCACGAGAATTCACACCAACCGCGGCATGAAGTGACGGGTTAAGAGGCGTCGGGAGAAAGATAAAACTTAGAAGACGGGGGGAGATCCTCTCGAGACAATCGTGAGGTGACGGCCAGTTTCCCGTGTGTATCGATAAACGATAAGAGTTCATTGTTTACATTTTCCTTCAGTAGAAGGTGACCCTCTTGAACAGACGTCTTAATTCAAGACATTAGGCAAATTTCGTGATGACTGACATTTCGAATGTCTTAAATAAAACGTTTCTCGAGTAAGACACCCAGAATGTCTAGAATGCACGTCTTAATGTCTTAATCAGAGCCACTTAAAATAATATTTCAAGTCGATACTATTATTACGCGTGTGCAGGCGTTATTTTTAATAATCATTTGACACATGAGTGACTTTATATTTTGGTACGCGACTTTCATTCTATTTAATTCACATTAAAAAACCACCCTGAAGTATTTATCGTTAAATTTGAACGATAGTTGGTTAACAAAATTATTTAAAAAACCAAAAATTTATATACCGTTAAATCATCTAATTTCGCAATTTATTCCTCTATCTACCGAATGCAATACTTCGATTTTTACATCTCCGCACGATGTAGGGGAGGGTGGGGTAAAAAGGACACTATTTACTTTTTTAAAAATATTCCCAAGTCAGAAACAGATTTATCAATTGAGCTAAGTCTAAACTCGTCACAAAGGGGAAGAATTGTCCTTTCAATTGAAAAATAACATTATTTTATTTCACGAACAATTCAACACGTCATGAACATTAAAAAAAAAATCAAAAGTGTCCATTTTACCCCACCCTCCCCTATTTATTATTGTAAAACATTTCGCTCCTACTGGAATGCAAACAGCGCGATGAATTAAATTTAAAAATTCGTTAGCAATCGATAAGTTTGAGCCTTCAATAATCATCCCTCACGCTGAGGTAATAACTACCGCCATTTCGTGACTCGATTCCCCCACTCTGCATAAATGATGGATCAACACCCCCTCGGCCAACCACTGGGCCATGTTATTACTTCCTAGTTTCCCCTGGTAATTTCAATCGCCGAGTTATCGTCGAAATCTCTCCACCTGACTTCTTTACACGTTTCTCGGTCTCTCTCCCTCTCCCTCTCTCTCATCCCACCGCATATGCAACTCAGGCCAACTTTAGGTATCCCGATGTGCCCCACGATGCAATTAATTCTCTCCAACTGCACAGAGCGTGTAACGTGGGGGTAATATATACCATTGCAAAACACCTCTGCTGGGCCGCCTACTTACCTCTTGCCCACCCGCAGTGGACCTTCACCTTCCTTGATACTCCGGAGAACGCCAAATGGGCTACCGTGACGCGGTAAATTGCTGGCCATCTTCAGATGCGCCGTTTCTCGTTTCATTTTAAAGTCATCTCCCGAGTGAGATCTTTGGACATGACAAAATGGTGAAAAAATCAGTCATAGGGAGCGGGAATACCCGGACTGGAAGGGGATACACGGAGAGAATGTAAAATTATAAATTACTGTGTACATAGTAATCGAGGACCGCACGAAAAAACTGAAATTTGATTTATTTCAACCGAACTTTTGCGACGAGAAATTCATTTACGATTTACAAAGCAATTTTTAACGGACAAAACAGTATAAAATGGACGGACAAAAAAATTATTTTCAAAAGTGTTGAAGACGCTTAATTTTTTCACCAATTTTTACTATTGAACGATGAGAAATTACTTGATTCACGAATTTTTATTATATTGAATTGAAATTTTTTTGTACGATTCAAAACTTTACTTTATAGTCTCCCGTAAAAACTCAAAATTACTATGTTAACCCTCGATTACTCTCTTCAGCGGGTTTCTCGCGCTTAAAAAATCTGAAACAATTAGAGTTTCTAGTGCAATCTTTTTATTAAGCGTTGGCGTCGTCCGTTTTTTTCTCGGAAAATTTGTTTAGCAAAAAAAAACGTCGAACGAACAGAGAAGCGGCGTCACGCCGCCCGGTGCGAGTGAGTTCCAGTCGACCGCTCGAGCGCCAGTGTTGCTACATTCACGGCCGTGCGTGAAAGGGGCACCTAACGATAAGCGCCAAAGTGGCAACAGCGCGCTCGGTTTAGCGCACCCGCGCTGCGCTAACCGACGGATGAAGGCCGGAGTGACAAAAAAATCATTTTATATTCTTTCCCTGTAGTTTCTTCGAAAATGTCCCGTCACATTTTGCCACAAAGAGAATTCCTAAGTTTTTAGAATAATCCTTTTGATTTTGCGGACTTCATGGCTCTCTGACTGAAATTTCAATTCCACGCGGAATTAATCATCCCTCTGCACGAATAACAATTTTATGGGGGTAATTAACCCGCAATAACCCAGCAACACCTCACTTTCCGTTCCAGCCGTTTCTCCCTCAATTTATCTCCCAATTTTTTCCTCCTTTTTCAACTCCCCTCCCCCTCCCCCCGGCCCTACTGGCGCTAAATGTTCGTAAAAAGTCAGTAGCCACAACAATGAGCCAGAATTTTTTCATGCCATCCTCACTTTTTTACCGTAGTATTTACACGGGATAATTAATGGTAACATTCCCTCCTCGTAATAAAGAGGTAAAAAAAATCGAAACAAATTATACCCCCGTGAGCGAGGAGTAAAGCGTAAAATCGTGTAGCGGGTTTAAAAGAAATAATTGCGTGTCCGATCAATATAATAAAAAAATAACGGCTCAGGTTTAACAGCGGATGAGCCTCAAAACGCTCCGTGTCGCACGTAGTAATTTCCCGGCGTTCATTAGAGGGCGGTTTTTTGCGATTTGTTACGATTAAGGGAAAATAAAATTTTTGGACTAGTGGAAAAATGTTTTTGAATGGAAATATCCAGTGGAGCATTAGAAAACCTGAGAAAAAAATTGACATTTCGGGGAATAATTTAGTGATAATTTTTAGGAGAGTGATATTTAATTCAATTCAGGAGGAAAAAAATGATGAAATTTCAAATTGTTGACTTACTCAAATTCTGACTCAACACATGATTAATTATGACTAAATTACGCTTGAAAATTCTAGAAAATATTTCCCTGAAATTCCCTATTTTTTGTGAAGTCTCAAAAAATTGAAGTGGAATTCACTATTTTCTTCAATTTTTGCATCGAATTATGAGTTTTCAATGACGGCATTCCGTCACAATTCAAAAATTAGTTCATAAGACACTTGCGTCTATCTTAAATTAAGACGTCTTGAAAACCGATTTTTTCTCATTTTTTTCCGCGTGAAAATTTCTTGATTCCCCTCTCACGAATAACTAAACTTCGCGGTAAGGACTTGTCAATACCTCATATTTACAAAAATCACTGGTAAAACAGGATCCCGAAGGGGGAAATCTTTCATGCTGATCCCGCGGCATTCAGCACTGCGTTTGCGACGAGAGGTCGGGTGTTTTCAAACACCCGATTATCCCACGATCGACGTCAGTCGAGAGGACGTAGTACCCTGGAGGTAAATTCATGCGCGTCTCTCTAGCAACTTGATTCTTCCCCTCATTCTTTTTCATCCCCGAGGATTGCAGAAACGAGGTCAAACGTTTTGGCATCCTCCTCGGGTGATATGCGCAGTAGATTTTCATAACTCTTTATCAACAACGTTAACTATTCGGGGAATTACGTGGGAGGAATGTATGTGTGTTCTGCAGTGATGCAACGAATTTCTAGAAATCTATGAATTCTCCGGGAAAATATAGTGAATTCGATTTAAGAAGTAAAAGTCAAGGGAATTTCAAGTGAAGTTTCATTTTTTTTAGCGACAGAAAGACGAAAATTCCACAATTTGCATGAATTTTTAGAGAATTCCTTTTAAAAATATTGAAATTTCAGGAAATTTTGAAGAAATTCCCGGTATATTCAGAGGAATCTGGCATTCAAGGAGAGATTTCCCTGAAGTTTCCTCATTTTTCATCAATTTCTGGAATAATTAAACTGAAATTAACAGTTCCTACAGATTTCTCCATGAAATTATGAATTTTCAATGACAAAATCCCTTGAAATTTCAGGGGAAAGTTTTTAACAGTGCAAAAACTTGATTCTACATTTTTAATTCTCCCCGAAAAATAAAAATAAAATCTTTAATTGTTCAGATAAAATGCGATCATAATCACTGTTTTCCGCATATTTAAATTTTTTCTAGAAATTAATTTCGTTCAAGAACGAAAAAATAATTGACTTCCCTAATTTTATGATAGAAAATCTCCAAAACGAAAGCTAATTTAATCGGCTCTCTTCCCGTACATGTCAAGAGTGACACTTTAATTTCGATTTAGAGCCAATTGTCACTGGTGAATTCTACAGCAGACGAATTTATTCTGAATGCCCTCTTAAAATTCCGCTGAAATTAGTGAAATCTAGAGTGACGACGGAATTGGACACCAATGTGGTTATATTTTCAGGAGTATATTTCAGGTAGATGTGATATGGCATACAACCGTGAGGCTATAATCGTCGTATACCCAGTGCATTCATACCCGCAGTCGTACGACGAAGGGACGAACTACGGCTGACCCGAGTCGTCTATTTTACGAGAGTGTAAAGTTTTAACTGGGCGATATATATGTTCACTGTACCGTATATTGCTCTGTCGTTGGGCTTTGCAGCGATTGTAGAAATAATATTCTTGTTTTATTTAAATATTGCTTTCATTCAGCGATGCAGATGATTTACAGACACAAAAAAAAATCAATGAGAAGATTTGCGGAAGATGATAGTTTTTGCTGATGCACACGGAATTTTTTTACTTGAATAAATCGCGAGGGATCCTCCACCTTTTGCGAATTTTTAGCGGATTATAGTTCCTCTGGAATTTGAAGGAATTTCAAAATTCAATATTGTGTGGAAAAATCAGGGGAAATTGTAAATTTTAGTGGAATTATTCATTCAAAATTTATAGAAATCAGGAAAATTCAGCGCTATTTGATCATAAAATTTTAAAAATCCCAAATTTTGCTGAAATTTTGAATTTTTATTTTGATTTTTTTACTGAAAAGATCATGATATTCTCCACTTTGTGCTAATTCTTTCATAATACTTCCTTTAAAATTAGCAAATTGGATTTCAAAATTGCAAATTCGAGAGAAATTAATGAAAGCTGTAAATTAAAATTAAATTATTCCCTCAAAATTACTAGAAACCATGCAAATTGTTACTCAATAGTCATATTTAGATTGAAAATCCACGTAAGTTGCAGAACTCTCATTTTCCTGCTGCTCAAAAATTCGTAATTTCATAGAATTTCCAGTGAAATGTTAAATTTCAATAAAATGTCATTTTCTGTATAATTTTTCCTCAACTTCTCCCCACGCAGATGTTCCCTTTAATTTTCAATTGTGAATGGCATCATCCGGTCTCTCTCATTCTCCCCCCCCGTGTTAATGAATATAACGTAAATATTGATAGTTTACCGAAGTACTCCGGCTCCATGATATATCACCTGAGTTATGTCGCCTGGAGCTATTGAATGCATCCCCGGGAGCGAATAACCGTATGTTCCACAGTAAGCAGTGGTGAATCTGCATGTTTAGCGTTCTGCCACGTCATATGAGCACTCTATGGGGCCCTTTCTTTAGTGCACACAATCTTCTGTCGTATCGCAGCAGTTGTTGGGAACAGTATTGCTCAAGTATTGCTATCCACCCAAAAATCCAGCGACAGACGAAATTTCCTAGAACTATTTGCACAAGCAAGAGACCAAAATGATGAACGATGTTTGAAATAAAATTCCCCTCTGTTTATTTTTACCCCCTGTCTGTCACGTATGTAACGAGAAATCAGAATTCCCGAGACACTCGGTTAGAATTTCGAATGAAGTGAGTCATGGAAAAATCCTGAGATGCGTAAAGACTCGAGAAAAGCTGTTTAGACAAAGCGACTTCACCGAAAAAAAAAAAACCCAGTAGAGAGATAGAGGAATAAAAGCACGATGAGGGAATAAAGGGGATGTCAAATAAGCATGCGGTGGAATAAGAAGAATTCAATATTTGTAGAGCAATGCTTTTTGATAAGTTGCCGGAAGCCATCACCCTCCTAGATTTTTTCTTCCAGCTCACAAACTGACGTTGAATGCTCTTAAAACAGAATTTTCATTTCCCGTCATATCACGATGCCAGAAAGTTCAAGGAAAAATGGGAATGTAATATTCTCTACTGCTGAGACGAACGGGGAGTAATAACAGAGGGGCATTTTCTGGGTTAGAAAATTATGTCGATTCCTATATTACGGTGACATTTGCATTTATGTTCAAATGGCTTATTGTTAGTGGAATCTAGAGTAAAATGTCGGATAACATTTTTAATTTATAATTTGATGCGGAATATGAGTGGAGGAATTGTCATTTCAAAGCTGCTCAAACATGTGGAATTTCCCTGAATTTTCAATGAAATCTGAAATTTCGTCAAGAGGTGAAACGGTTGAACTCCATTTCGACTTATGGTCAGTTATTGATGAATATCTCGGAATCTAAGGCAGATAGCGAAATTTTAGTTGAAACCTCTTTTGTAGCTTTCAATTAGCTCTACAAAAAAGGTTCTGATGAAAATCTCGCTACCTCCCTTGGATTCGGAGATATTCTCCAAAAACTCAGCTAAAATCTGCACCCGCAGGAATTACTTGTTTAAATCAAATAAACAAGTTTATTTAAATGGCACAAAGTAAAGTTTTTACATCAAGCAAATTTGATTATTTGAAATTAATAAATTATTCATCCGATGGTAATAAATAATTTATTTGGGCTAAAGAAATTATTTCCTTGAATTTAACAAAAACTTCAAAATAAAAATTTTCATTGAATTCCTAACTAATTTAATTATTTCGTCCCTCTAAATCGCACTCAACCTCACTCCTGACAATTTCTACTCGAATGTCCATGAAATATCAATTTTTTTTCCAACACCGCAGAGAGAAAAACTCAATTGTCGAGCACACTGACATTCCATCCCTCACCAAACTCGAGAGATACATCTAGATAAATGCGGTGAAACGTGCCCAGTGCCCTCTGACCGGATAAGTTTCGACCGCAAGAGTTATAAAAGGCGTCGCGACGCCCGCGGGACAACACTTTGCTCGGTGTCGCACTTATTCCTCCATGATTTACTGTCTCCCCTCTTCCCCTCTCCTCTTCCCAATGTACTTTTCCTTCGATTCCCCTCCCCCTCGCCCCACCCCCCCACCCCTCCC
>NW_021680418.1:414124-415477 GCF_001412515.2 Diachasma alloeum
CCCCCCCCCCGGGGGGGGGCCGTCGCAGGAGGAAATGACGTATCCCCGTTGACAGATTTTATTTATTTATTTCGAGGTCGCGCGATTGCGAATGGTAACCACTCGGATGTGACAAGATCAGTCCGTGAAAAATTCAAGACTCGTTGAGTGGGAAGATATGAGTCGAGAGAGGGAGACGACGTCCCTGGGGAATTGTCGGGTATTCGGTGGGGGAGTTTATGTGTGGGGGCTTGGGGGCAAAAGTTTAAGTTTTTTTGTGTCAACGAGGGGGAAAATGAGGGTCCGGAATCGTGGTTTGTGCTGTAAGCGTTATTTCAGAGGCTGAAATGAGGGGATATACTTGTTTGTTGACGCTGGTGCTTCCGAATGGAAGCTTTGGAATCGATTAAATTCAAGGAGTTCAAGGTATTTTTCCGGAAAATTCAGCCGAATTTTTTTTACAGGGAGAGAAATTTTTTAAGAATATTCGAGTGCGAATGCTGAAAAAAATTACAATCGACTGTCTATGAAGAATTCTAGGGCTGTTGAGGTAAAATTTCTGCTACAACTTCTGCGGATTTCAGTGAAAAACTCATTTCAATTCATTCATTTGAAAAAAAATTTTTTTCTTTTTTTTTTCTAAGAAAATTTCCAGTGCTAGCGCTACAATTTTTCTAGAGAATTTTCTCTCCGTGAAGTCATCTGACCACGAAGTTTACCGTAGATTAATCAAAGCTCACTACTTTTTTATTTAAATTTGAAGATAATTTTTAATTCTCAATTATCATCAAACAATTAATTCTAAATATCTGAATTGTATATTTTAATTAATCTAATGATTATCATTCTTGCAAATTTAATTTATTAATTTACTTGAATTTTAATTTAATTTAATTCAATAAAAATTGAAAAATTGTAATTCAGTTACCAAATTTTGTATGTAACGAAATAATTTCAATTGGGTATTACGATTTTGCCTATCTCTGCTCAATTTTACTCTAACACTGTGCGCAGAACACTAGATTAATTCAAATAATTTCAACCAAAATCGTCAACCAACAATTCATTTTAAAAAACCGATTCACATACCATCGATCCCATCTCCCGTAGCCTTCTGTCCTCCCTCTGAATAGCCTCCCCCTTCCGAAACTGAAAAAAAAAAAATCAAGTTCAATGTTTACTCCCCGAACAGCACACCGGAAAATCTCGAATGGCATTCAGGTTGCATCAAATGCCAAAAGCTCTCGCGTCACTGCAGCAAGTGGGTGAAATTTCTCCCCTCGACATACCTTTTGCAGCAACGCTCAATACCCCATGTTTCTGCTCTACATATCAACGAGTCACTCCACCGAAAAAAAAAAAAAAAAAAAAAAA
>NW_021680418.1:415516-423822 GCF_001412515.2 Diachasma alloeum
TCTCTGTCTCAAAAAAAAAAAAAAAAAAAAAAAAAAAAAAAAAAAAAAAACACCGCGCCGACAAAATTTTCCAGCGTTATTGTTATTGCGAGATTCGACACAGAGATGATGGCGAGTAACGATGTTGTAAAAATTATCGCACGGTTTTTTGTCGAGAAGTCAATAGAGATAAAAAAAATCGGGGGTAATTGGTTGTGATGTTCTCTCGCATGTGGGTGTATTCAGGGTATTTTTTATCCGACTGAATGAAAAAAAAAATCCCCTCACTTTGATTTCGGAACAACGCATTGAGCCGGCGGATTCAATATTTTTCAGTTGTTCGTTGTTGCAAAGAGAAGATTCAATTGAATGAAGAATTAATTTGATATTTCAAAGGGAAAATATAATTGGGGAAATCCCGCATAAATTTCACAATTTCAGAACTGATTACCGGACAATGAGTACATTTTTTTGAGTATTGTTGTTGTTGATTATAAATTAGCGAGATTTTTCAATCTCGATATTAAAAAAAAAATGGGTAAATAAAAAAAGTTTAAACGATTTCAATTATTTATTCAACGAATGTTTAAAAAATAATAATTCGTTGCAAAACGCGAAATTCCACATTTTTTTGGCGCGAGAATAAGAGAATTTCAAGCCAAATTATACCAAATTGTCAATAAATCTGAATTTCAAAAAAATATTCACCTGAATTTTCATGGGATAATTCAACTGAAATTTACCGTTTATAAATATTCTTCCTGAATTTTAAATTTTCAATGACGAAATTCCTTGAAATATAAGTGAAACTAAAATTCCAATCAAAACAAAATTAACAGTGACTACAGCCAGAAATTTTCAGTATTTTATTCTAAAATTTCCCGCGCGTATTTATTTATTTTCTGTTTTTTTTATTCAGGCGGAAGTCTCGCGACGAATAAAGAAATCATATAATCGTTGGATCGAAAAAGAACATCTCTCCCCTCCGTCAAAAATGTTCCACATCCCCCGATAATCCCAGCTCATAAACTACACCACTTTTACGACAAATTTATTGTTCTTCCGAGTGAACCCCTTCCAAAGAAAACATTGAAAAATCCGAGAACCGGGATTAATTCCCAGGTGTCACCCTAAAAAACTCCGCCTGCGATCTGTCCGAGGGGATTACATGAGAAAAAATCATCCTTAGTGCACCGAAAATACCACCGAGTGAGTGATACAGGGTATTAACACGCCATAGTTAAAATTAAACCCAGTGAAATTGTCACTGCATCGTCATCCGATCAACGTCCGATACCAGGAAACTTCTGTCACTGAACTATGAATAAACAAATGTATCTAAATTGTATTTTTAAACCCACGAAATGAGTGCACTCCACATTCAATCAACCGAAAATAAATGACCCGGACATGAACCACAGACAAATTAACTTTTATATTCTGACCCTAATTATTTATTAACTTTTATCTTTACCCTAATTTTTTGATCCTAATATTCTGACCCTCTTTTTTTAACCCTGACATTCTGCCCCGCATTCCTTCACCTTTACATTCAGGCCCTCATTTTTTAACCTCCACTTTTAGACCCTTATATTCTCACACTCAGTGTCTGACCCTTATATTACACTCGGGAGCGCTTGGTACAACCCGAGTTGAAACGAAATAATCATCCCCGAATTGAATTCTCAATTCCCATTCTGATATCCAACCCAAAAATTCCGACCTCACACTCATCTTAAAATTTAATTTAAAATATAAAAAGCGACAAAACCCGAATTCACAGCATCAGTTCTCCCAATACGCCTCGAACCACCCAAGAAACAATTAAAAACTCTCAATTATTCCCCCAAAAAAATATCAAAAAACTGAAACTCAAGTTTTCCAATACTCTCGAATAGTCTTCTCCACCTATCGATTATGTATCCAGGCCTCTCCACCATAATACTCTCAGGATAGTTCGTTCGTTCGATAAACCCAGTGAATAGAAAGCCACCCAGCACGTGCAACACCTACCCCCTTCCCTCCCGCTTTTCCGAGCACTCTGGCATTCTGTGTAACTCCCGCAGACGCGCTACGTATTCCAACTGCATCCGAGAGAAAACGCCGTTATGATAGTGACTCGGCGCTCCCCCAAGGGAGACGAGAGACTGCGAAAAAGGGACACACAGGGTGGATTCAAGCATCCAAGAAACTCTTGTTCTCATCTCGCGCGATGGCTTCACGCAGAGAAAAAGGTGGGAAAAAATACAAAACGAATCAAGCAACCCTGAATTATATTCTTTATAGACGAACAAACCTTATGGACTGTTTGAAATTTCTTAAAATTTAATTCACAGCGTTACCTGAATTCTCAGTGTTGTGACTTTGAATTTAGTTTCAAATGAAAATTCATAAAATTCAAGAAATTTCTCGTTCGTCTTGAAAATTCAAGAAAATTGGGTTCTTGATGCTAAACGATCATTGATATTTCATTGAAAGCTTGAATTTTCAGACTCATTGCGAAAATTAATTAGATGCAATTGAATTATTAATAGATTGAGAATTCAAAAAAGTTGTTTTCTGAATTTTTCCAATTTTCAACATTTTCCATTGCCCTGGAATTCGTGAATTACACTGAGAAAAATTTCAATGATAATTTTAACTACAGTGGAATTGAATTGTAATTATGATTAAAATCTTATTCAGTGGGCGTAGGAATTCAGTAGCGAAGTGGTAGAACAGTATAAGTCAATTTTGACTATTGACTAGTTTTCAATAAATATCCCGGAATCTAAGGGAGATAGCAAAATTTTCATTATGACCGTTTTTGTAGAGCCCATTGAGAGCTACAACAAATGTGATCACGAAAATTTCGCTATCTCCGTTAGATTCGGAAATATTCCTCAAAAACTCAATTGGGAGATGAGTCGACCTAAACCGGTTTACCACTTCGCTTCTGAATTAGAACATGAGCAAATCATTTATTGTAATATGAAAATTAGACAGCTGATAAATTGGGCCACTTGATTCTCATCAGTCGTATTGCTTTTTGCAATGAGAATGATTATAAACAAATAATTGCATAAAGGAATATCGAATCAGACAGGAAAAATGACATCAACGACTACATTTTGTACGTTTTGTACGTTTTGTGCGCAAGAACTCCTTAATACTCTCATCTCGCGCGATGTTTTCACGACTTGTTTTTCCGGAATGGCAGCGAAAATATCGCGAAAAATACTTTGACGTGTAATTCCACGAGAACTCGATATCTCGGGTAAAGTACTATTCGGGGAGAGGGATTTTGATCGAAAAACGTCATAACCAGAGGTATGTCCAAGTTTCTATTCGTATATTTCCGTGTGCTGAGAATCGACCCGTCAAACTAAACAGGGAGTTTGGGGTATGGAGAGACGTGCGGAACCAACACAAAAGCCGTCCAGACCGTCCGCAGTTCGTATGTCAATTTGGCCGCTCCACAATGGCTCAATCAGAAGGCAAACAACGCTATTTCAGAACGGGCGAATTGCATTTTACATCCGGGTTCTTCAATGTAAGCTGGCGCATCGGTGGACAGAGGATTCTTACTGATGGCGGTTGATGGGACCTCGTGAAGTCGATCTATTGCGAAAAATTCATTCCGGGAGAGGGGGAGAAATTGTGAATCGGCGATGTGCAAGAATTTTGTGACAGTTATAGCAATTTTTGTTAGATAACTGAATCTCGACATTTTTGGTAACTGAAATAATTACTGTAATTGTATTTCACGAAGGATTTTTAGAACTGTCGTGATGGCTGAAATGCGATAGCTGACGAATGGAAATTATTCTAAAAACTCTCAATCTTTAAAAGGAAGAACTCTCTAAAGAATCGACTAAATTCAACAATTATTTATTGATATTGCAGGTCACACCCTTATTTTTTTGTCAATCATTAGTTTTATCTTTTTTTTTCAAACTGTTCAATCTTTAAAAAGAAAAACTCTCAATAGTGTAATTTTCACCAATTACACTGTTGAAAATTGTCGTCTGAATTTTCCGTGCCAAATTCCACAATTTTTTATCGTGTTCAAGTTCCACTGAAATTTCAAAAAAATGTTGTCATTGAAAAATCAAACAATCCATTGATTTTCCGTTCAAATGATCCGGAAATCAACAAAATACTTAATTTTTCAGTTCAATTATTCAGTGAAAATTCATGTCATTTTGTTTCTGAATCATTTCTATAATATTTCAAAAAATTTCCAACAGTATATTTATTAATAAGCATTCAGAATCAAGTGAAGGCAAGATCTTTCCCCCACAATGCACGTGGAATGCTTTCCATTGGTTAATTTATGAGGATATTAAGGATTACAAATGACGATTTTATGTGGAACACACCACCTCGTCAATCTCCTCCAACGATGAAAGGCAGAAGTCCAAAAAGTGTAATAATAAAAATATATCCATACGAGAGACTCAACAAAGAAGTCTCTCGTATCGTGACGAAATGGTACACAATGATGACGTTCCCGACGCATAATTGAATCCCCATTGTACAACCCAACACCGTCTATTTTTCCTTTTCCCTCTTATTCTTTCTGTTATTCAGTTTTTTATTTCTTTGTTACTTGGTGGACGGGGCGGGAATCAACGCGCGTGCACAAGGCACACCAGCGAGAGAGAGAGGGGGCCGGTCTTGACTGCGCGGAGGTTATTCAAGATGTAGGCGCGATAACGAACTAATATGGGTTACGCCACAATCTGCATAATAATGCTGGGGCGTTATTGGCTTGAGGATTTCACTCTTTGGCTGCATACAGATTCAAAATTATGGGAGATACTCTTGAGCCTCTTCTCTGACTCACGCGATAACGAGTCAATGGTGAAGAAATGGTTTTATTATTTTTTCAATGCAAACTGTCAATTTCTGTTCAATTATTCCATAAAATTTCAGTGAAATCTGACATTTTAGGATTTTTTTCACCTTTAAATCTGATTTAATGTCATTCTCTTGAATTGAAAATTAAAATCATGATTAAATTTTTGGAATTAGTTTAAATTATACTGAACAGAATTATGAATGAATAATTGAAAATGAAGCGCACAATTTTTTTGTGTAAATTCCATAATTTATTCGTTAAAATTGAATAATATAATTTAATAGAGAAATAAATCAGAGTAATGCAATGGAACATTTTATGATTCTTTTCACCTTTAAATCTGATTTAATGTCACACTCTTAAATTGAGAAACCAATCATGATTAAAATTTTGTAATTATAATAGTTTAAATTATGTTGAACAGAATTGTCAACTAATAATTGAAAACGAAGCGCACATTTTTTTGTATAACTTCCATAATTTATTCATTAAAACTGAATAATATAACTTGATAACGAAGTAAATCACAGAATAATGCAATAGAACTGTCGTCATAATTCCCGTCCCTTCCAAAATAAAGCGATTACCGAAATCCCAACTTTCAAATGAGTTCAAGTCCGCGAGTGAGAAATATCCGAGGGGCTTTCTATACTCGGGGACAATAGAGGACGCTGGAATGTCAAAGGTGGTTTCGGTGCCCTCCCACAGGCTCTCCGGGTGCTCCACGTAAAATACCCAAGCCGGCTTTATTAACGGCATTTAATTTGTGCCAGACTGTGTGGGTAATCAACATACGGGGACTCCGCTGGAGCCGTCACAGTAGCTGAGGGAGGGCGAAGGGTGCGTGCTGCATGAGTTTGTAACAGTGTCGAGGGGTGTAACCACCGCACACATTGACCTCATGTTTGTAACTTGTGTTGTTAATCAAAGGCAACTGCATGCATTGTTAATTTAACGTATTCTCGATTTATGAGAAATGCAAGGAAAATGTTTGCACTGGAAAGTTTGCACTAGTCGCTGAAAGTAAGACGTTAAGAATATCCAAGTACTTTGGCTATTTTTTCACCAGTGAAATGCTTTTCTACTTTTGTGGTCGAACATAAAAGCTATCATTTGACCTTACGTTTAACGACATTTTACAATGATTTTATTATTTAAACTTTGCAGGTCTGAATTTTTTAAATTGAACCGTTAGAAATTTTTTTAAGAATCTGGAAAAATTAGAAAGTTCATTTTTGGGGGAAGATTGATGAAATAATTTAAAACTACAATTTTTGAAAATTATGAGCATTTTCTGTAAATAATTTATGAGCAATCAATTTTCCACCATAAAAATCATTTGTTCGGAATCGTGATCAATTTATTTTCACATTCAGAATTTTACCGAAAATCGATTTCGGTAAAAAATAATTTGTTGTTTAAAAAATAAAGTGTCCGAAAGGTTAAACAATTTCCTATACTTATTTATGACCAACGAATGTTCAAAAAAATAATGACTCTGCACGGAGAGAGAAAAATAGAATAATATCCGAAAACTAGTGTCTGAAGTTGAGACATTGAAGACATTTTCTTCGCAACGCGTCAGTTAAAAAAAAAGTAAAAACCAGCGCCTGTAGGAATTCCCCTTGATTTTTCACAAAGATCCCCATGATGTACAAATAAAACCCCAGTCCATCCCGCCATAACTCGCCTGCAAGAGTTTTTCAGCCCCCCGAGGGTTAGATTCTCATGTACGAGCGATGTGGCAATGGGCGGCTGGCAAATGAGGGCAAAAACCTCCGCTCCAGCAGAAAAGGTTCACTTCTTCCTCGAGGTTTTCTCTCGGCAGGGCATTAAGGTGTCTTAAATGGGACAGATAAGATCTATCATTTGGTAACGCGACATCAGGGTCAACAGACACATCAGTGGGTCTTCTATTATTCAGGAGCGGGGAGAGGATTGAAACTAACGGAACTGCTCTTCTGTGTCAACATTATTGATTTAACAGGAAAAAAAGTAATTGTATTATGGAGCGGGCGAATTGATTTCTCGATGTCTTCGGTAACTTCGGTCGTTCAGAATTTATTAGGTGGTCGATGCTGAGGAGAGGCATAAGACACTCGATGGGTCAGTGGGGAAAGTAAACAAGTAAAGTTGTACGCGATAACACTTCTAATTTAATGAGAAAAATCATTTTTAACACACGGAGAGAAATTTTTGATAAAAATTATCCAATTTCTATGAAAGTTCTATAAAAGTGTATCGTGCGTCACCGTTACCTCATTTCTATCCCGAAATTTAGTAAAAATTAATATATGATGATCGTTTTATTCTACGTTAGAGAAATTTTATCCTGATAACAATAAAAATTACTGTGCCGGTAGAGTAAAAATTGCTATACCGGTTTCGAATTTTCGTTGTTATCTACATAACAACAAAGAATTTTCGTTGTTATCTACATAAAAATTATTGGACTGGAAGGGTAAAATTTATTATGCGTCAGGATAAAATTCAGTAGCAAAGCGGTAAACCGGGTCAAGTCGATTTTGACTATTGGCCAGTTTTTGACGAATATCTCGGAATCTAAAAGAGATAGAAAAATTTTTGTCAGAAACTTTTTATAGCCCTTAATTGGCTCTACAAAAAAGGTTATGAGAAAAATTTTGCTATTTCTCTTAGGTTCCGAGATATTCATCAAAAACTGATCAAAAGTCAAAATCGACTTAACCCGGTTTACCGCTTCACTACTGAATTTCTCTAACGTAGAATAAAATTTGATCATTATACATTAATTTTTACTAAATTTCGGAATAGAAATGAGGAAACGATGACTCACGATACATTTTTATAGAACAGTAGGATAATTTTTGGTAAAAATTATCCTACCGTTCTGCAATTTTTTTGCAGTTTTCAACAATCTTTGAATTTACCGTAAGGGTAGAGCTACTTTAAGTTAAAAAAGTACTGGAAATCGAGGTTGTGTTCCACAATTACTAGACTTGCTCGGTAATTTGTCTCCAACTTTTTTCTCTGTGCATTGATTTCTTTATTCGCCGATAAAACCGAGATAAAAACGTAAATATCTGTTTCCCGAGATCTCGTTACCTCGCCCTCATCGTTAATCGCACCGCAAACTCAAAAGATAGAGCATAAAAAAAAAAACTTCAAGAGACTCTTGCCATACTTTGTAAACGCTCCTGGGTGAAAAGTAGTTGGTCTTCCTAGTGGTTCAACGGGTTTCGAGTTACCGGGTTGAGGAAAGTTCAAGTTTGTTGAGCCCCAGCGAGACCCGATTCGGTAGAAACCCTTGGCGATCATCCCCCGTCTAGCTAATACGGGTCTTGGGAGGTTAACAGAGCCTTCAGAAATGCTCCCTGGGAATACTCAGTTTCCACTCTTCGGGGGGGGGGGGGGGGGGGGGGGGGGGAAAAATGGGGGGGGGGGGGGGGGGGGGGGGGGGGGGGGAGCCTGTATGGGGTGGGGGTGATAATATTTATATATCCTT
>NW_021680418.1:423891-431406 GCF_001412515.2 Diachasma alloeum
GACGTGATGGTGACTAACTGGGAGGGGGGGCTGGAAATTTTGTCTCGATGAGAACTTTTATTATCGGGAAAGTGTCTTGGGCAGTGTCTCACTGGTTACTTGAATCGACTTCGAAATCTTTTAGATTGGAAATAAGTGAGTTGAACAATTACTCTGCAGAGTTAAAAAAAATGAAATTTCGTGGACAGTTGAGTATTAATTTTTGGGACACTGACACTGAATGCGGTTTAGGGAAAAAAAATCATGAAATTTCAGGTTTCACTGGAAATTCAGTGAATTTCCAGAATTTTAAGCAGTATAAAAACGGGAATTCCTTCATTTATTTGAATGTTCAATCTAATGTGAATATTCGGTTCCAAATTACATTTAATTGTCAGTGAATTCTGAAATTTCTCAATTTTTTTCCCCCTACATCGCATTTTTGGGGAATAATAGAACTGAATTTACAGTTCTCTTTGATTTTTCCCGAAAAATAATCTGAGACGAATTCTGGGTGGTAATTAAATTCGATAACAATTTGCAATCTTGTGGTGAAAATTTTTGAGTAAATTATTTTCTACTTTTTCTTGGTCATTTTCTTTTGTTGAATACGTGACAGTTGTGCTGAAATTTCAGGGAATTTCGTCTTCGGTAATTCACAATTTGATGGAGAAATGAGCGAAAACTGTTAATTTCACTTTAATTACTCCATGAAAATTTACTGAATATTCCCTTTTTGACAGAAAATTCACGAAAGTTCCAAAATTCTGTTTTTCTGCTGCTGAAAAATTTCCAATTGTCCCAAAATTTCAGTCAAATCTCAAATTTGATCATTTTTCCTCGTCAACCGCAGCAAAAAAATGATAAGAAACTCAATTATTGGTGTAGATTAATTAAAATGGAGCAAATCAATTTTCCGTTCTAATTGCTGCAACAATTCTCCTGAAACAACTGGTCTAATTAATTACCCCTGTTGATAAAATTCATGACCTCAGAAAATAAGCAAAGCTAAGTACTAAACGACGCCAGCACTGAATCAATTATCTCCTTGTCCATCGTTCTCTTGTTTTTTTTTTCTCCACCTCCACCGGTGGGTGAATAATACCCGGCGTAAATGAGAGTGGAGGAGGTACCGAGTGGAAAACAGTCCCCAAGGATAATTGCCAAGATGCACCAGTGAGCGCCAGGAGAAAAGTGAGTATCACTGGAAGCGACGAGGTACAAGTCCACCCAACTGCAGCGAGTTTGAGTTTGAAGGGAGTTGGCCGTTTATGAACGAGAGAAAAACGCGGGAGAAGTGGAAAAGAAAAAAACTCAATGTACCTAAAGATGAGATGGGAAAGTTTGTTGGCAACTTTGCCGAGTGCCGTGCTAATTTCATGGGCTAATAGGAATTGTTCTGTGGCAAGTCACCGTGTACATATTCTATTTTTAATTGCAACTGAATTTTATTTTATGATTTTCGGTCAGTGGGAGTGAACTGAATCAGTTGAGGAATTATTATTTTGACCTTTTATTCTTTCGATCTGTTACCACTGATTTCACGAGCGCACGATTATATTTTACAATTCTTCAAAATTTAAAAATCAAAGAGAACTGTCAATTTCAGTTCCATTTCTCACTAAAAATATTAGATTCAATATTAAAATATTAGCTTGTCAGATTTCCCAGAAAATTCAGTAAAATTACGTAATTTATTTATTTTTCCAATCTAATATTTCCAGTGAAACCTGAAATTTCATTATTTTTCCTCCTAAATCGCACTCAATATCACTGTCCCAAAAAATCATTAGTCAACGTTCCCCAAAATTTCATTTTTGTCCAACAGCGCAGTGAAATCGAGAAAAGTCCATTCCCCCCTCAAAAATTAATTCCCACTGCGTTGAATAATGATCACCCCGTTCAATAAACCAACGAGACAGTTACATTGCATAATGCAAGAGTCCCATTGACCCACTCACAGATGTTTTCACACATGGTCACAGAAGTGCTCCACCACCACTGTACATGACGAATCGTGTTCACTCGTCGACTTACAAATCCCGCGGCACGTTCAACATTCGACTGGCAACAAAGCCGCTCACGCGAGCCACCCCATACCCCCCCCTCCCCCTCCCCCCCGAACATACACTCACAGTTTGATACTCAACAGGGGTGAGGGCCAGGAAAAGGTTTTTAGCTGTACTGATACACCGCAGTTAATACCTTTGAGATGCACTTTCTATGTGCGAGCACATCGCTTTGTATGTGCATGCTTTATGAGGCCATCGTGTGCCAAATGTTGGTACATAACGTAACACTCGTCGTTACATCCCGCGGGATTTTCAACTCGGTCGACCCCACTGTTAGAATTACTCTTGAAATTTCAAGTAAAAAATCTTGAAATTCTTAACAACACGGAAAGAAATTTGCGATAAAAATTAGACCTCCAGAGGGCCAAACGTGGGACGAAATGACATTCAACGACTTTTTAGGTCAAGCTTTGTCGGAAAAATTAGACTTGGGAGTCCAATTTTTGCGATGAAACCTTCGTCCCACGTTTCGCCCTCTGGAGGTCTAATTTTTATCGAAAATTTCTTTCCGTGAACGAATAATTCACATGAAATTTCCATTGATCTTGTTATTGATAAATCAGTCAATATTCAATTGAATTTGATTTTTCGGATTCATACGACAATGAAAATTACTGAAAATCATGAAAATTCAGGCAACTCTTCTTCTGAATTTTCAATCTGTTGCTTAATTTTCGCGATAGGTTTGAAAATTCAGATTATCATTGAACATTCAATGATCATTCATAATGAAAAACTTAATTTTATTGAATTTCCAAGATGAATCAGGAATTCCATGAGGAATTTAGTCTGAAATTGAATTCAGCAGCGAAGTGCCGAAGAACCGGTTTAAGTTGACATCTCCCAATTGAGTTTTTGATGAATATTTCCGAATCCAACGGAGATAGCGAAATTTTTGTAATCACATTTGATGTAGCTCTCAATCGGCTCTACAAAAAAGGTTATAACAATAATTTTGCTATCCCCCTTAGATTCTGAGATATTTATTGAAAACTGATCAATAGTCAAAATTGACTTATACCGTTCTACCACTTCGCTACTGAATTCAAGTTCAGAATATTGAAAATTCAAATGCATCTGTTACTTAAAGTTCAGAAAATTTCTAACAGTGCACCGAACGATACATAGGGGCCGTACATACGTCAGCCTTCGTGGGTCGTCGTCGCATATCCACGGAATTCATTGCTGCGTGCTCGGGAAAATCTTTAAAAAAGGAGGGAAAAAAAAAATCGGGGGAAAATGGAAAATATTCAGACGCGATTCTCAGGCGCTAGCTCTTACACTAGCAATGCGCCTTTTTATATCTGTTGGTGGAGGGGGCGGGGGGGGNGGGGGGGGGGGGGGGGGGGGGGGGGGGGGGGGGGGGGGGGGGGGGGGGGGGGGGGGGGGGGGGGGGGGGGGGGGGATAAGACGAGAGGTTTCTTCACCACTTCGAGAAATGAAAGGTGTGTGCGAGCATATTGAAAGGTGGAGAAAATCTCCTGAGATGGGTATTGTACTTTTTGAGATTTCTTTTTATCATCACTCCGGGGTTTTTAGCTCTTGGTGAAATATTTTTTCGGGAATTTAGGAGGAAACAAGTGAACTTTGTGAGCGTGTCAATGGAGTTCTGGAAATGGTGGAGATATCTTGGTTTTTTTAATATTTTTGGTTGTGTGGGGAGAGGAAGGGGAAAAATTCGGGTGCTTGGCTTTGGAATGAACGCGTGAAGTCGTCATTTGGGATTATTATGGGAGAAGTTCGTCGATTTTTTAAATGAAGCGCAAGAAAAATTCTGGTGCAGAAGCTTTCGTCTGCATAACGAGCTTGATTTTCAGGGAGAATTTAAAGGAAAGTTTATCATGTAATTGGAGAATAAAAATTCAGATAAATTTACTCTACAATTTATTCGAAAATTGGAAATACAATACAATTGGAACAGGAAAATTGATTTAGGTAAAATTCGGAAAAATTCAGGTAAATTTATTCTTAAAAAGAAAATTGAAAGGTGAAAAAAATCTCGTGAGATGAGTAATTTCGTCTCTAATTTCTAAAATTTATCATGTTTAATTTCCACTGCAATTTCAGGAAATCTTGTCATTGAAAAATCTAATATTCCATTGATTTTCTGTTCGAATGATCTGAAAATCAGTCACATACTTGACTGAATGATAAAATACTTGAAATAAAGTGCCTTGATTTAAGTCCCATTTGTACTGTATTTCCGCAAAAAATTACTGAGACGTCGTCGCTCGTGCACTCGTTCAACCGTTGGAAATGATTCAGAAAGCGTCATGAAATGCTCATGTCACCAGCCACCCACGTGTTACCAGTCGCAAATGGGAGGGACTGACATTCAGGATGAAAATTGAATGAATTATCGTAGAGCTTTAGTGGCAATGAGGCCAACGACCGGTCATATACCTGAAATCGAAGCTAGCTCAGTGGCACGAGATGTCGAGCTTTCTCCACTCTGGAGACTACATCGAGCATTTCATCCTTCATTCGATTATGAATGCATCATTCTGAATTATACGAGAAATAATCTAGTATCAGAAAACTGGTTGGTTCATCCAAATATACACGCTGGTAGGAAATGTAGAAGGATTTTGCTGTTGTCGAATTGAATTCAACTAATTGTTTAATCAAATGTAAAATACGTCCTCACAGAAATCCCATTCGGGAGCAAATTGCTAATTTATTAGCAAAAATATAATAATAAAACGGAAAAATAGAAAAATTCCTGGTGTTTTCATTCGGGAAAAATTTAGAAAATTGTTTAAATTATTCAAAATTAATCATTAATTTTTCATTCATCACTTTCATCCACTCTATAATGCAATACATTTTAAATTCAAATGAAAAACAGAAACTAACTCATAATCCTAAAAAAACGCTCAATTTTTTTCAAAATTTCGCCCTAAAAATTCCAGCATTATTCTCTGAGTTTATATTCCCTCCTTCATGACAAAACCCATTCACCAAAATTATTTCTCGTAATAATCCATCGATTCTCATCATTTTCCAAACCATTCCAGGCCGGACCTAAAAAAAATTCTCCATCCAACGAACAATGGAGCCCGGATTAATTGAAAAATGAAAGAGCAGTCGGAATAATAATTTACGAAATACAAATGTGAAATAAAAATGAAGAGAGATGTCGAGTCTTTTGATATCGTCCTCATCAGCTTTGCGAGCGAATATATCCATGATGTGCGCTGAGGTTTTAATTGGGTCTATTGGAAAAAACTTTACTGGCTACCGCAGTCGACGTAGCCCACTTCCTCCCTCCCGACCCGCCATCTGAGTCTACGTCAACGAGTGGTCGGTCGTGGTCGATATATACTGTCGAGATCCACTAGTTTGTCTGCACCCACTCGTACTTTCCTTCCTCGTTTCCACTTTTCCACCTTATTTTTTCTCCTTTTTATCTTAATTTTCTCTTTCACCTACTTTTCCTCTCCGCTCTGCAGATCTCATTCCAATAGCCAATGCAGTATTCATGGATTTTGTAAGGCTTTTTTAGGGTTTTATTCTGCGTTTTTCGTTCTATTTTTTGTTTTTTTCGTTGAGCTTCTCGTGGTTTGTCTATGGAGTTATTTGGGGAATTTGTGCCTTCGGGGCTCATTATGCGGGAGGGAAAGAGATGGAGGAATTTAAATTTTTTAAATTAATTATTCATTATCAACAAGTAATGAATAATGACTTGTAATTAATAATGATTAATCATTACTTCACGATTATTTACTGAAATTTGAGTGGAACTGTCAGTTTGTACGAATCGGTCTTGAATTTTTCCGTGCAGATATGAATATTCAGTAGCTAATTACGTTGAATTTTTAATTAATTAATTCAAGAACATTGTAACCTGAATGTTTCAGATTTTTTAAAAAATTTTATTCTGCATTTTTCTTAATTTTTTTTGTAGAGTTTATCTCTGAAGTTATTTGAGGAATTTGTGTCTCTAGAGTTCATTATATAGAAGAGAAAGAAATAAAGAATTTTTTTTATCAATTATTAATTATTAATGAACGATTAATAAAATATAAATAATAATAATTAATAGTTAATAATAATTTCTGAATTCTTTTTTCTGAAAAACTAATGGAGACAATAATCAGAGAAATTTGTCGTTGAAATTAAATCACCAATTCCACGTGAACTTTTACAATATTTTTATAGTAAAAGAAATATAATTCTTCCCGTATTTTTTTTATCGTGAATTTTAAACAAAAACATTAATATTCGAAACCAAATTGCATTGAATTTTCAGTAAATTTCGTCAGCAGAAAATTCCCACGTTTTTTCCCATAAGACTTGAACCCCAGACTTTAAATTACCAAACTTTGGATTACCAACAAATGAGATCATCTGTTTTTCCCCCCAAAAGATATCTCATTTCAAATTTTCATGCACCTCCACACTCCACATTCCATTTCAATAACTAATACAGTGTTTCCAGGATTTTCGGGGAATTTATTTGGGCAATGTATATTTTCGTAGAGTTCACTAATTAGTGAGTTTCACAGATTTCATTGTTTCCCGAAGCGACGCATTCCTCATGCGCGCGTAAATTGCACTGGTTTAATTATAAGTTAGTCTCGTGACATCAATAGACAACGGGTGAGTGCCGGAAAGTCGTAAAACTTGTGGGTAACGAGAGGAAAATTATAATTATCAGAATACGGTGGGTGAATCGGTGAAAAAAAAGCAGAAGGCATTGAATAATTCGCAAGGTTAACAACTCAATTTTAATGGTATTTTTAATGATTGCGATTTTGAATTCAATTAAAAGTTGTGAATTTTTCCCCGCACCACTGGATTTTTCATGACAATTTCCGGGTTTTATGCTGCTCTGAAAAATTCTTTTACGTGAAAAGTTTTAACGCTGAAGGGAACAATGCACCATTCCTCAATTTGTTGGACAGTTACCATTGTACGGAGGGACAATTTCACCTCAAAGAAGTTTGTCTGGGGTTTGGTAAATGAAATACAAAAATGGAAGCCATTTCAGAGACATGAAAAGCCAGTCTGGCTAATGAAGTTTACTATTTTAATGGTCTCTCCTTCGGGTTTTAATGCACACAGGGCCGGACAGTGCTTATTTCACTCGGAGGGATGAAATTATTTCAACTGAAATAATTATTAATTAATTGAGAATTTTTTTCTTTGCTGCCAGTTGGAGATGAGGCGGTGATTAAGTCGGTTGAAAATTTTCTGGGAATTTCGACATCATAGGAATTTACTGACATTTCAATAAATTTTGTCATTAAAGATTCATAATTGAAAAATCAACGGAAAGTGGATATTTTAATTCAATTATTTCATAACAAATAATAGAAATTTTAAAAAATGAAATATATTCTCGAATTTTTAATCAATTGAAAATTCTATGTAATTTGATAATGAATATTTTGTTTTTGTTTTGGTTAAAAATTTATAATTTCATGGAGTGAAAAATCGCTGCTACAAACTCGGGTCTACA
>NW_021680418.1:432946-439235 GCF_001412515.2 Diachasma alloeum
GTGTATAAAAATACAACTGCGTGAAACACACAGTAGTATGAAACTTCAACTGCGTGAAATACACAGCAGTATGAAAATTCGGCTGCGTGAAACACACAAACTTCACGCATGCGTGGAGTGTATGGAGTGTACGGGAGTGATTCACGCAATGGTGCGAATAGTCACGGCCTTAAAAATGAATATGAATTGTGGAATTTCGGGCTTTTCGCCGCTAAAAACATGGGAATTTACTAGAATTTTGAGATAAACTTCATTTAATTGAATTCAAGATCTTTTTCCAGAAAATTCAGTAAATTTTTTTCTGATCAAAAGATTGATTAAACATTAAAAATTATTCATGAATTTTTCACTCATTTCACAAAGTTGTTCACTGTTCTGGGAACTCCATTCACGACACTCCCCTCAATAATGGTTCCCCGATTACTCCTTAATTTTTCACTCATTAGTCATCTTTATCATCGATTCAGTTTCTCTCTTCTGTATCATTCTCATAATGCATTTACCAGTGCCTAAAATGCAATAAACGCAGTAAATTCTCTCTAAAATTTCATAGAAAATAAAATGTGATGAAAACATTCAGCCCTCCCCCCCAAAAAATCCCATTCCCCCCTGTTTTCGTATGGACAACGTGAATAGTTTTGTGAGTAATCACAGTCGCAGTCATTTTGGATGAGGTTAAAATCGCTGGTCCGTTCCGCTGGCTCTGCTACCACGTTAACCTGCAAATGTCGTACCAAAGCAGGGGTGGAATTTGTCCCTCGGGACACACTCTTCCTCGTACCCAGCAACTTTACACACCGGTTCAGCGTCAGAGCAGTGTTGGGGGGATGGTCTGCGCGTTACTCCCTCTGGCCTCACACCTCTGCTCAAGAGTAACGTGGTCGCTCATTCCCCCCACCCGCATCAATTTTCTTACACGACTCTTACCCCTTAACCAACACAGAAGCTACTTGGCACTTCCGTCAGACTACAGTGGTTGCAGTTACTCTGCAAAGTCCACCCGGTGCCGCAGGCAGAATACTAAATACCATTTGGTGAAATGCACGCCCTCCTCCCCAGCCGTTGGTCCGGGGAGTTGAAGAGTCGTTCAAATCCCAGCAACCAGTCTCTCGTTCGATATTTTATTTGCACCGAGGGTGCAACGAAAAATACAGCCGCTGCCACACGTGCTTTCGGGGATTTTTACCGACGAGTTTATTAAGGAATGGGGATTTGGTGTACTCAGATGTTTCTGAGGGTTTGCAAATCAGTAGCGAAGCGGTAAACCGGGTTAAGTCGATTTTGACTATTGGCCAGTTTTTGACGAATATCTGGGAATCTAAAAGAGATAGAAAAATTTTTGTCATGATCTTTTTTGTAGAGCCAATTGAGGGTTATAAAAAAGGTGATGAGCAAAATTTTGCTATCTCTCTTAGATTCCGAGATATTTGTCAAAAAATGCCCAAAAGTCAAAATCGACTTAACCCGGTTTACCGCTTCGCTACTGAAATATACTTTTGAAAACATGCCCCCTTACATCCGCCACAAAAACCCGCGATCGGGTCAAATCGAATACGTAAATGATATTTTATTCCAAAAGTAATCACCGCGAGTTTTTTAAAAATACCGGTGAAAGGTTGACGTTGAAGCGAAACAAGTTTAAAACACTGGGGCGTCCCCGGTGGCCATGTTCAATATGTTATTCTTTTAGATTTCTCCAAAGACTTTATTAAACGCCACTGGTTCGCTCGAGAGAAAACTTTTTAACTTGATTTTTTTTATACTCTCCTCCGCGATACTTATTTCGTTACCAAGTTTTGCCGTAAGAGCAAGAGCGACATCGCTCGGTGTATCCCCATGGTGGTTTTGCCGTAACGGCTTTTATCGTCAGGTGAAAGATCTTCTGATGTTATTTCAACTCCCCTTGTTCCATTTCCAGTGTAAACAAACTCTGTTTTTCTTTCTTCATGCTTTTCTTTTTGTTTTTCGTTTATTTTCAGTTTAATTCGCGCGCGGAATTTGTTGACCATTTTATCCAGCCGCAGGCGTGTGTAATTAGTGCACTCCACTGACAGAAAAACTGGTTTTATCGACAGAATTTTATTTGAAGGAACTTCAATAATTTTATTTTCAAATAAACATGATTTCATAGTGAATAACAGTTATCTCTTCTTGAGATAGATTTGATTGGGAGAAATCCAACTTCTCTAGAATTGAAGTTCCTTTTATTTGTCGCTATAATGTGATGTACGGAAAGCTCAATTTAAACATTGGCTTCATTCGAGAAAACAACATATTCAATTCATTCCTCAATGTAATCATCTCCTAGCTACGAATTTTTAATGAATTCATGAAAGCAGAAAATTTCTCGACTGGAGATTTTATTAGGTTAAAAAAAATAGAACTTTTCCATTTTTGTGGTGAATACATGTGACTTGACGTCAAGGACTGTTTTATTTGATTCAAATAAATGTGTGTCCGTTGTTTGAGAAAATATGTGGATCGCTGCAGAATTATCAATTACGAATTCATTAATATTTACGGGGACAAAGTACACGTGAATGTTCACAAACGATATTCCGATTAATTATGATTTCCGGGAGTTTTTATGGCATTTTTAATTAGCAAGGTATTTCACATTGTGCTTCAGTATCTCGAGAATTTTCATGCGAGAAAAATGCTCCAAGTTCTCGGGATTATTCTTTTCATGCGAGGGGAGAATGCAGCGCTCTAGTGAACATTCCTGCTTTCGTCAAATTTTTTAACCCAATGATTTTTTTTCTGTTACAGAAATGATAACTTCGTATTTTTTTCTGGATTGAATACAAAAAAATTCGGATATTTCGTTGTGGAAGATGCAGCCTCTTCTTTTATTGGTGAGTGAGAGAAAAATTTAGGGTGGAGGATGAATTTTCAATTTTTTCCGGAATTTTTCTGATTTTTCCGATTTTTCACGAAATAATTGAGCTAAAAAATCGCGTATTCTATTGATTATCAGCTCATTCGAACGGAAAGTCGATGGAATATTTGATTTTTCAATAAAAAAATTTCCTAAAATTTCAATGGAAATGAAACAATAAAAATTCAACACGGAAATTAAAACGAAAAATTCAGACGAAAATTAGTAACACTGTATTCACCTACATATTCGACCTCCTGAGGCCATGAAGTACCTTCTGAAGCCTTCAATGACCTTCTGAGGCCATAATTAATTTCTTGAGCCCAAAAAACTGTAAATTTTGGATTTGCGAATAAAATTCAGTAGTGAAATGTTAAACCGCTATAAGTCGATTTTGACTATTGCGCAGTTTTCACTGAATATCTCAAAATCTAAGGGGAATAGCAAAATTGTTGTCATAACCTTTTGTGCAGAGTAAATTGAGAGCTACAAAAAAGGAAATCACAACAATTTCGCTATTTCCCTTAGATTCCGAGATATTTATTGAAAACCAGCCAATAGTCAAAATCGACTTATACCGGTTTACCACTTCGCTACTGAATTCCACCATCTGAACCCAAAAATCCATCGAAAAAAAATGGAGATTCGTTTCAGCGGTATTTGCCGCCCCGAAATTTGGCAGTATCGCCGACGAGAAATAAAAAGCCGGAATAATCGTGAGAGTGAGTTCGATAAAACCCCGATGCTCCGTACACATTCCAGAGCATCGGCAGAAAGACGACCGCGGATAGTGGAGTATCGACCTCCCAGACATAGCGCAGGGCGCGGGGGGGAGGGAGAGAGAGAGAGAGAAGGCTGGGATATGGGCGAGGTTGTGTGTCGTTGAAAGGCAGCCGTCGTGGCGCCTAAAAGAGCGTCGGGACGCCGCTGGGAGGGTGAGGAAACTGGTTACATCATCCGATACGGTACCCACGGGAGATGACTGGAATATCTCCGTGAGGATGCCCTCCATTTTGGTGGACGAAATGTCGAAATGACTGCTTCACTTCCGGCAGAGCTGTCACACTCACTCCTATTGATTCGCCGGGAGTGACTCCGGGGGGCTCATTAAAATGCTGGAGAAATGCCGAAAAATCTGGAATGCACGCGGCCCTGCGATACCGACACTGAATGCAATTTGTAATAGTTTGTCCGGGCGTTTCGCATCATAAACACAACTAACTGCCGTCTTATTCAAATGAGCACTAGGCGCGTATCTCGTGGAGTAGCTTGAGCGGGGAAAGTTCTTGCTCCTTTTTTTGAAATATTGGCGCCATGTAAAACCCATTCCTGACGATGTGCCCAGTAAAATCTCTGTGGTACGGTATGAATCTTGGAAATGGCCGGGGGCGAGGGGAAAGAGCTCTTTTTTGACAAATTTTGGTCTTAAGTTGGGAAATAGCGGGGAATTGGTCAGATGTCGGTGGTTAGAGAATATTTTTGATTTTAAGGTAATGAATATTGGGGGGGGGGAGGGGGTTGAAACCACGAGTGACAAAATTAATGGTCTGAATGTCTTCATTTGGGACAATAAAAATAACTTGAGGGTATCCAAGTGTCTTTTACAGTTTGGAACAGGTCAGACTATAGATTCAACGTTTTTCAATTATTAAATTGGTTAATTAAATTGTGTGAGAATATTTTGAAAAAAATTATGAATAGTCAGTCATTCAAATTACATTTTGTATATAATTATAATTTTTTTGAACATTTGTTGTTTATAAATAAATAATTGAAATTATTTAAATTTTGAATAAATGAATAAATTTATACGATTCCGAATAAATAATTTTTCAATTATTTACAGAAAATGATCGTAATTTTCAAAAATTGCAATTTTTAAATTATTTCATCAATCTTTCACCACAAGTAAACATTCTAATTTGTTTTCATATTTTTAAATGTTTTCCAACGATTCAATATCGAGATTAAAATCCAGACTTGCGAAGTTTAAATAATAAAATCATTGCAAAATGTCCGGAAATTACTGACGTTCGACTACAAAAGTGGAAAAGCATTTTAAATATGAAGACACAAACATCTCAAAAAAGGGGGAACAAGTGTCTGAATTTAATAAGTGACGCTATTTTTTCTAGTCGAGAATTATTGGATATTCTGATAATTTAAGAATTTCTCAGATCCGTTCGATCCGATTATTAGCCGATCCCCGGAGTTTACATCCCGAGCTAGAGGTATAATCCGAAGAGATAAAATGGCGCTCGATATTGCTACGGGATTTCGTCCATTGTGGACTCCACAATACTGTTCGGTATCAAATATCAGGAGATGAGCGCTCGGGGCTCATGCTGCGCCGATCGTAACCCATTCTAGTGCAACTTGTCCATTTTTATCCCTTCGTTCCAAGGAAATTCATTCGGTCAGGAGAAGTAAGTACCTTAGCCAGCTGCATCGACAATACGTGTACAGAAATATGGGTTTACAACGCGGCTGACTGTAGCTGCACCGTAACTACTGAAGTTTTTCATGGATACGAGGGATCAATTTACACGAGTAATTCCTGGAGTTTTGAAAATAATGAAAAATTGATTTTTTTAATTGAAATAAGTGGATGAGGTCATCAACATTTCAGGGAATTAACGCATGGCCTGTTTCATTCTACGGAACTCTTGTCCCAAGCCGGGCTCCCAGAAAATAAATTGAAATTTACTGAAAACTTTTTCTAATTTTTAATTTCCCTGAAAATTCATGATATTCCAAATTTTCTGATTTCATTTCGATTCAATTTTCATTAAAATAATAATAATTGTGATTATCATTGATTTTACGATATATTTAATTGATTTTTTCTCATTTTTAATCATTTTTATGAAATAATTGAGCTGAAATTGCTAATTTACATTGATTTTTCCGTAAAATTCTGAATTTTTGAAGCCGAAATTCCTTGAAATCTGTTGACTGAAATCTCCCAATTCGAATGTCTCTCATAAAGAAGAGCCTCGGAAATCTCCCCCCCGCATCATCGAACTGCAAACTCTTCCCCGAGATTATTTATCCCCAGTTCAATTGTCCTCATTTCGTTTATCAGATGAACCACCCACCGAACAACTCCTCTCAGACAGAAGTGGTAGAGTCGGACTTGCGCCAAACTTCTCCTCTTTGTCACTGGTTATGCCAAAAAATTCCACACTCTCTCATTCATTCATCCACGTTTTCCCATTCTCCTGATCCAGCGAATGCATGCACATACACTGGTAGATGTGGTCTGGCGCCAGAATGGCTGTATCCACCGGTGGCGCTTACACTCGAGCGAGAGGCAGAGAGACAATTAGGTCGATATTCCTACGTACTAGTGCGAGGGAGAGGGCGTCCTGAAGAGGGAGAGCAAGATGAAAAGGAAGAATTCAGGGGAGA
>NW_021680418.1:440014-462160 GCF_001412515.2 Diachasma alloeum
GGGGGGGGGAGGGGACAAAAAATTGAGAATCCCCGGGTCATCCAACGAGATGAGAATGAAATATGATGTTCGTGCTTGGCGAGAAAAGTCGGGTTTAATAAAGGCGATGGAAATCCTATCGAATATCATTGGCTTAGTGGGTGAAATGAGATTATACGGAAAAATGGTGGAATTGCAAATTTTATCTGCATGTCAAGTGCAATAAAAAAATTGGTTCGTTGAAAAATTTATAATCCTCGGTTTTGGAGATTATGGGGACTGTCGGGGATTATTGCACGGGGAAATGTTGCTGGAAAATTATGTTGAAGATGTTGGAGAATTTTTTTTTTGCTATTGACAATTTCTTTAAAACGAAAAGCGATTGTTATGCCACGCAATTAACTAGGCTATTGGAGAATTTGGGTTGGTATTGCTGTTATTTTTTTTGAAAATGGGTAGGACATTTTAGTTTTACTGAAATTTCAGAGAATTTCGTCAAAATTCATAATTTCATGGAAAAATTCGTGGGAACTTCAAATTTCATTTTAACTATTCCGGAAAAATTGATGAAAAATGCGGAAAATTTAAATAAATCTTTCCTTAAATTCCAGATTTTTCGGGAATTCCTTCATGAAATTCCAAGAATTTTGAAGGATTCCAAAAATATTTCCATTGAAAATTCATAATTTCATGGGAAAATTCGTGGGAACTGCAAATTACAGTCTAATCATTCCGGAAAAATGAATGAAATTCCGTAAAAATTCCTGGAATTCATGTAAATCAAAACTTCCGGAAAATTCATCTATCATTATTACTACAATAATTATTATTTATTTATCCATATACATCCGCTTACGATTCTTACATATGTTCTCATAATTATCAGAGAAGAAGTCACAATACTTTGCGTCCAAAAGGTAATCAAAGCAAAGTTCTATAATCTTACCCCCTCTTATCGTACTGGAAAAAAAGAAAACAACACAAAAAATGTATTCTAGCGTAGCTGCGTGGAAAATTGATCTACATTTAAAAATTTCAATTTCAATTTTAACTTCAATTTTTTCCCCACCCCTGCACCACTCCTGAAACCCGCCCAATGCAACACATTAAATCCCCCAGATGTCCTGAAATTACGGCACACACCCCTAAATCAAAACCGTACGTCATCGAACGTTTAATCGGCCCACGTATTCAGGGATATATGGCTGTCCGCGGTATTCCTGTATCGTCGGAAATTGTAGACGTAGCCGGAGTTATATCGCGTGCAGGCCGGAAGGTGCCACTGACAGGACACCCAACGGGGCGCGTAGCACCCAGCGTATATAAGCTTTTGGGGATGAGTTGATGCCTACGGAATTGGCAGTGCCTGCGGCACCACGCTGGCACATATCCGAATGCTTCCAGCCCCCCCCCCCTCTCCCTCTCTCTCTCTCATCTCATCGCATCCCCATGCACGCGGATCTGCTAGGTATTCATCTCGAACTCGAATATTACGGAAAATTTTGTGAACCAATGCACATATCAGATTGACGAAGTCTCGTTTGACGAAACTTATCGGTCTACTGAGGCCTCTTGAAGCGTACCTCGAGTCTCAGAGTAGATTATATCGATTCACAATCGAGCGGTACCAGTCGCCGGCTGGAGGGTCTCTTCCTTGGGTTTACGTAAATTTCGCGTCCTCGTCACGTAAACGTCAGGAGTATCTCCCTCACGTATTTCCATCATCGTTGATAGGCATTTGCAAAATTGTTTACGAAACTGTACGATATAAAACGTGATATTGAAAAATTTGGGGGAGAGTTGGCTTGAATATGCTGGGGAAAATTTTCAATGAAATTTCCGGTGAGAGTTGGAAATTCGCTGATATTTGAAGGTATTTTGTCAGTGAAATTTGTAAGTTCGCGGGGGAAATCCGGGGAACTGTGAATTTTAGATTAATTAGTCCTGGAAGATTAAGGGAAATTTAGGGAAATCTCTGTTTGAATTGTAATTCCTATGAATTTTTGGGAATGATTGAACTGAAATTCACAATTTCCAGTGATTTTTTCCGTAAAATCAAATGAATTATTATTAATTTTCTATTGGGAAAAATCCCGGATATTTCGAGAAATTTGAGATTTCTCTGAAAATTTAATGGAATTTCAAATTTATTAGCAACAATAAGACGATGGTTTCTCAACTCATTTGAATTTAAAAAAAACATGAATATTAAATACAAAATTGAATTAATATTAAAAATAAATTGAATAAATAAATAATTAATTAATCAATTGAATTAATATTAATATTATATACAAAATTCTGCTTAATTTTCAATGATAAAAAAATTAAAAATATATTCAACTGAATTTTCTCCCGAAAAACAATGCAAAATAAATTTATTTTCTCATAAAGAAATTCATGTAATTCAAAAAAATTTGCATAACGGGATTTTAATTTGCAAAAATTAATTATTATTTAAGTTTAGATATTTAAAAAAAATACTAACTCATTGAGTCAAAAAAAGCAGAAAATCTTCAAGACGGAATGAAAGTTGAACAATTTCAACTCTCCGTACCTAAAAAAACTCTTCAAAACTGCAACGCAGTTGTGAGAATAGATCAAAGTACCCGTGTATCTCGGTAAATTTACCACCAGCTTTTCTCTCTTCGGTTTCCAAACGACAACGACGCGACCCCGACACAAGATACGAGCTTGGACGGCGCCTTGGCGCCTGTGGATTTATTCCCATTCTGGTTTCCTCTCCTCAGCATTTCTCTCCCTCTCATTCCACTCTTCCACCTCGTTCCGTCTCTCTCCCACTTCCTGATCCCGTAAACTCCCCCCTCCCCCCTCCCCGAGCGCATTTTCTGGGTTCTCGCATTCGCCCAACCCCCGCCAACACTTTATTTCCATGAATCCTCACAATGAAGATTTATCAAAACGAAAGCCCTTTCGATAAGTAGGGAAAGCCTTTCAATTAAGTAAGATCAAAATCTTCGGTCTTTAGTCTCTCTTTTATTATTGAGAACAATCTCATCAATTACGGGACGGAAGAGAGAATTTGCATTGCAGGAAAATTCCTAGTGGCGTGAAATTATTGGAAAAAATTGCGGATAAATGCGATTTATTTCAAAGCATGAAAAAAAATTACGAATGAATGAATAAAAATGGAAGTCTTCCTATTATATATTTCAAAGACGAAGAACGTGATGAAAAATCTGGGTTAACTATTTTGAGAATTATTCCCCGTATTCCAAACCACTCTCAGTGGCCTATGGATTTCATTTTAATTTTTTATTGTACCATGCTCTTCTCTCAAGCGTACACTCGATCGGTAGTATTTTTTTATAGACACCGTGTGATGACATTATCCAGCGACATTTGATCTCCGAGTGCTCTCACTCGAGGCGAATATAAGATCGATGTCAAAGGTGAATATGAATCTCCCCCTGTCGCCTTTCGAAAAAAAAAAAAACAACTTGACAATTTCTCCCCTGAATAAGAGAACGCGATGTTCGGGGAATTTAATTATGTAATGGATTTTATAATTTTGATCTCCGTGACATGAATCTTCAGTTTCCCTGTATGTACAAATTTACGTCGGAATTTTAATAAATCGATTATATTATTGCATATTTGTTCTTCCCTCCCTTCTTTTATATTTGCCTTCAGTTCCCGGACACGTCCTGTCACTTTTCAAATACACATTTATTTTCTGTAAAATGTTTCCCTATTCAACAATATGAAAACACAAAAAAACGAAAATCCCTGAAATTCCGAGAAATTTGAGATTTCGTTGAAAATTCAATGGAATTCTAAATTTTTCAGCGGCAGAAAAATGAGGATTTCCCAACTCATTTGCATTTAAAAAAAACATGAATATTAAATACAAAATTCTGCTGTCAACAATAAAAAATCCAACAATATCTTCACCTGAATTTTCCTGACTTCTATGAATTTCCATGAGACTACACTGCAATTAATATTTCAGAGAAATCGACCTGAGTATTCCCGCAAAAAACATTATTGAACCAAATTCGCATAACGGGATTTTAATTTACAAAAACTATTGAAGTGCTTCGATATTTAAAAAATAATAATAATAACTCATCGAGTGAAAAACAATTTCCACTCCATTAAATTTAATTATGAAATGGATTTGATAATTTCGTTCTCCGCGACATGAATCCTGACAGTTTCCCTTGATGTACAAATTTACATCGGAATTTCAATAAACCGATTATATGAAAACCACTGTCTTGGGGAGAAAGATCGATAGCGACGATGTTCCTCAGAGCTTGCGATAATTAATTCATTGATGGACCTTTCCCTCGGTATGACATTGTCGTGTGTAATTACTCTGCTCATAGTTCACCTTGACAGAAAATACGGGAGGACTATCACTCCCGAGTTTCCACTGTCTGTGTATCCACCAGATACGTAATACCCGGGGTTACTTACTGCGGTTCGGTAGTCATGGAGATAAGTCGTCTAGTGGGTGCCGAGGCGGATGTTTGCTCTGGTAAATGGAAAAGGGATGAATTTCGTGAGGGTGCAAGCATTGTCAAATGTCTTTGAATAACTCGCTTAATGACTTTGGAGAATTTGTTGCTCCGAGCGGGGAAAACATCACTTCATGTCAATAATTAGGTACTGCATCGAGAGAATATTTAATTGAGGGAAAAGATGAGTGTTAATAAATTAATTGTCTTGCCGATTAAACCGAATTTATGCCGTTTGCAAAAAAGGAAAATGCACTGTTGAAAATTTTGTTTAATTTCCACGGAAATTTCAGGAAATATTTCCATTGAAAAAGCAAATATTGATTTTTTGCTCGAATGATCTGAAAATCTTTAAATTCTTGATTTTTCAGTTAAATTATTCCGTGAAAATTCAGAAAAATCAGGAAAATTCAGGGAAAATTTGAAATTTCATGTGATTTTCTTCCGATTTCAAAAAATTTCTAGCAGTTTGGGAGGAATTGAAATTGGTGAGATTAATGAAAGCACTCGATGAAGGAAAATCCAAGAAAGAAGAATTAATCAATTTCGCGACTCATTCACGCGACTCATTAACTAATCAAAATCGAGAATTAGCCGTCAGCCAGTTTCGATACATTTCAACGAAATTAACAAAAATAATAATTCTGTGAAAAATGTCATTTTAACTACGCCGAATATTCATGATTTGTTTTCAAATATTTCTCACGCAATTCAGTTGACAAAATCAATTCGAAGCAGCCAAATCATCTGGGACAAAATCTGTTAATATTTTTAATATTTTTTAATTTTTTTGTCAAATTAATGAAATGAAAAATCACTCAATAAAGTATTCAATTCAATTATTCAACTACTTAATTTTCAAAAATCCGCGAAATTGCGGGTCAAACTGACTCGATAATAGAATTAAATTCGATATAAAACAGCTTGAAAACCTTTTTCTCTTATAAACGGAATTTTTTAATTTCACTAATTGATCTCACGCACTTTGTTCGCAACCGGAGGTGTCTAAGCACAGAACAATGTTCGCAAATATTCGCAAAATGTACCCCAAAGTGTTTAGAAAATGTCCACCACCTGAAGCGTGTGAAATTCGCACATCAGTTTTCGCAGTGAAAGTATATTCGGTACCTCGGAGTCGTCAACTCTCGTTCTCCATACCTCGATATGATGAGTTTGACGGCCCCCGGGCTACCAAGAATACGTGGGTAATAACTGCCCTAGAGCGACCGCTGTACTTCAATATTAACGCATTTGTGCATAGAACATGCCGTAGCCCCTCACCGATGAGACAACTCGTACACCATGTGCAGTTTGTCCATGCGGCCGAATGCGTGCCAGCGTGCTATGGCTACCTATCGATTTATCGATCATCCCCGGCATCAACTATTCCTTGCTTGATGGAACATTGTTGTGATGTGAGTTATCAGCGCGGAGTTATTGACACAAATGGGAAATCATTTCTTGGAATGAAAGTTCTGTTTTTATCGGCGTGTTGCATAAACATAGTTAGCCCCTATTTTGGCATAACTACGACCCCTCCCAGAACTTCGATATTGTGTCATTCAAAGGGCATCTGTTTTATTTTTGGTCACACGCGCTTGAGCCAAATGAAACTCCCTACTTGAAATAGTTCTACTCAGTAACGAAGTGGTAAAGCGGTCCAAGTCGACTTATCTCTTAGTTTTTGAAGAATATCTCCGAATCCAAAGGAGGTAACGAAATTTTCGTAATGACCTTTTTTCTAGAGCAAATTGAGTGCTACAAAAAAGGTCTCGACAAAAATTTAGCTATCTGGCTTAGATTCCGAGATATTCACTGAAAACTGGCCAATAGTCAAAATTGACTTGAACCGTTTTACCACTTCGCTACTGTATTCATTTCGACTTTTTTCAGACACTAAAAAATGTCTTAATAAATTGAAAATGTGTCTGAATTTCAGACGAACGGGTGCACAAACATTTTAAAATTCATGTTTGAAATTCAGACAAGTTTTCATTTTATTCAGACGTTTTTTAGTGTCTGAAAAAAGTCTACAAAAGGTGTGTGAAATTCAAACATTCGTTTTTCCTGTGTTCTGTGAAAATTTTTATACTGTGGTAATAATGTAAATTTGCGCACAACGCGGAGAGAAATATTCAGTAAAAATTACGGAACTCACAATTCGCTCACCGATTACGGAATCGACTCAGAAAATTTAAGTGACGTTAACGTAATTTTTCACAGGAGATTCAGATAAAAATTACGGAACGCTCTGGAAAAATAAAAAATTACGTGACAGTTCCGTAAAATTTCCTACAACCACATTTCGCTTCGAACTACGGAAAAGATGCGTAATTTTTATTGAATATTTCTCTTCGTGACCCCGAAATTGAGTCTATTTTTGTGAACTAGAGCTCAGTTTATTATCAATAGCTCACGGAAAGGGAGATTATCTATCCAAAAGCATAATGAGGGTCTTAAATTTTCAGCAGGTTCTTATGAAGTTCAATCATGAATATTACAAACACGAGGAAATGAGGAGTATTAGCGTGCAGCTAGGGGACTGGCGCACTTGGCTCGAAGAAGAATTGTATTCTGAATTTTTCCCAATTTTCTCCCCACTCCCACCAGAAATGAGTAAATAACTTTCCCGCCTGGCTCGAATTATCGTAACTATTTTTGTCACTTGTTCTTCATCCTCACCGCGAGTTTGGCACTCATCATCGGACTCTGCATTCCTCAACTTTTCGACTGATTTCAATTATGCGTTTCTCGGGATTGTCCTCAGTGGCTAATGGATTAGGATAGGTGCAGGCAGAATGTTAATGGTCCACTGGGTAACTCGACGATGCCCACAATCCCTGGGTGTGTGGTTACGTACAATATGAATTGCGAAAGCTCAGGTTTGGAGAAAGAGATCATCTTCAATGTGCACCCGGAGCCCGGAATATTAATTCATCAGCGTTGAGCTGGTCAAGTGTGGTGCATTGAACCGAGTTTATAATTTTATACCGACATTAAGAGCACCGCTAAACATCGGATATCCTCTCAGAATCTGGCTGGAGTATTATTAATTTTGGGATTCGCTCGGAAACTTCAATTTGCGCGATGATAATTTTTGGACGAGATTACATTTTCAGAGACCCCTTTTTTTTGTTTTCCAATGAGACGAATGAATCTAGTGTTTTTCGATGTGACGTCGTTTACAGATCTCTCAAGTAGGAAAATAAGTTTTCTAATTAATAAAGGAACTTATGTTTAAGACAATCTCCAATGGTCGTCATGGGCAATATTCCAGTTTTTACGGGAACGAGAAAATTTTTTGTCTCATGCAGATGTTTCCTCTTATAGTTATGAATTTTTGTAAGTTCATCATGACTCGATTTTTTTGTACACTTCAAATTTTTTTGACTGTAATCCGACACACTTTCAGGGAATTTTCATCACATTTTAGTTCCACTAAAATTTCACGGAATTTCGTCATTGAAAATTCAGAATCTCATGGGAAAATGAGAACTGCAAATTTAAGTTTAATAATTCCCTGAAACTTACGAAATTCGAAAATTACTCCTGAAATTTCAAGTGAATAATCTTGAAATTTTTAACAGTCACTCATTGACATGAAATTGTTATGTATTTTACTATTAAAAAATCAGTTGAACTCTGAAGTATTCAATGGAATTGCAATTTTAAGGTCTACACGATAATAAAAATGATTAAGTAACTTGAAAATTCAAGCAACAATTTCCCCGAATTTTCAAACCTCGATTTGATCTTAAATTGGATTCAAATTCGCAACATTCAGAATTCAAACGCAAGTATTGCTTAATTTTCAAAAAAATTCTAACAGCATATTCAACCGATTAATTAAAAAGAATCCGCAAAATATCGAAAAAATCTGAAGCAATAATAGTCCCCATATTTTCGAATTGAAACGATAAATAAAGCAGCATTCGCCGTGCCATCTCATTACTGCAAATATTAATCAATTACCAGAATGAAATGGACAGTCCAAACAACTTCTCCCCCCGAAGAGGCACTCGCTCGTTCCACCGTATGACTTTGACATGTGACGCTGCGTCCACATCTTCCAACACAACACGATTTACGAATCTACCAAATTGAAATTCACCGTTTGCCTATCTGCTTGAGAATATCGAACACCGTGCTATCCACCAATCATCAACTGCCCAATGCATTTCCCCCCTCTCACTAATGCAAATGTGTCCCAAATGCGGAAATTCCGGTCATTGCCATTAAAGCACTATCACATGGGGAATATACACGACATATTAGAGTATCTGCGAATCGCGTGTGTCTGTCGCACATCTAGAACTTCATGCAATTGGATTCACGCCATATTATCAAACTTCGATACCGTTCTGTGGTGGAGTGCTGTTTTATTGTGANGGGGGGGGGGGGGGGGGGGGGGGGGGGGGGGGGGGGGGGGGGGGGGGGGGGGGGGGGGGGGGGGGGGGGGGGGGGGGAGGGAGGTGGAGAGAGAAAGTAGGAGTAGAGAAATGAAATTTTATATGCGCCGAGGAAGGAGATTTAATGGTCACAGTTGAGTTATTGTTATGAGCCCTAAAGAAATTACGCGCAATTTCAACTGGTGATGATCGAAGGAGACGTTGGTTTATTTGAAAATAACAAATTCCAATCGTGAGTAGTACGATAATTGGATGAAATTTATTTTTTATGGGAAATTAGAGTCATTGTAAAGACACATTTGTTGGGAATTCAGAGATCTTGAAGGCACTAGTTTTTACAGTGAATATTGTTAATATATTTTGAGATGAGATTTCAGGCACGCTTTTGGGAATTTTCGGTATATTTTAGTTGCAATGAAATTTCAAGTAATTTCGTCATTGAAAATTCAGAATTTCATGGAAAAATCAATGTGAACTGTAAATTTCAGTGTAATTCTTCCCAGAAAATTACAAAAAATAAAAAAAAAAGCAGAAAATATATTGTTAAATCAATATATTATCCAATTAATCAAAGATGTATCACAATTCGGGACTGACTATTCCTGATTTCCCTGAAAATTCAAAAAAACTGAGTAATTCTCCTCCCAATGCTGTAAAAAACCGAAATCCCTTGGATTTTCACTAAAACCTGAAAGTCCACAATTCTTCTCTCATCACCTCCATCACACACACAATCACCAAATACCCCACCCCTCTCCCTCGAATAAGTACTGTTCAAAGAAGATACCAAGTTCTCGAATAATTCTCTCACAAACTTCTTCAACGATACAATTTTAATCTCCTCTGTTGTTCCGTACTTCTTCATACCCCTTATCACAGTCGGAAATTTTTTATCCCCAGCGAAATGTATAAATCAAGTATTTTACGCCGAATAAAAAGAGTATTTAAAACGTATGCGAACTCTCAGAGTTATCGCTTTTTCTAGCCCCCTTCCCTTCCCCCCCCTCCCCTCCCCTCCCCCCACCGCTATTTTGTATGCAGCAGTGGAGGAATAAAAAGGAGGAAGACAGTGTGAAAGACTCCGAAAGGAAACGGCGGATTTATCAAAGAGGATTTCACTCCCGCAATAAAATCAGAGAGGGTGATGCATGAGAGAGGTGAGGGGGCGGGGGAGGGGGACAGCCTGAGTGGGAGAATAGTAGCTGTACGATGCGCGGTTTTGCGGTTTGTGAGCGTCATCACAAAACTCACCTATAAGTCCATCGAGGCGTCACAAAGGCTCACCCTCCCCACGGCGGTCACCTCCTTCCCTCTCTCTTTCACACTTGGCGATTCTCAGTGGCCCCCGGAGACTCTCGGCGGTTACTCTGGCATCAATAGGAACGAATTCCCAACAGCATGTTGGGTACCTAATGAAAGTATTCGCTATAAATCAGGAAGCAGCGGGGGCGTGACGCTTCACGCGTGACCCAGCACTTTTATTCAAAGTTCCTGCGCCGTTATTAATGTTATTTTTTGTTTGTGTTTTCGTGGATTTTTGGGGGTGGGCAGGGGGAGCCGGAGCGGTGGGAGAAACGGGAATTTTTAGAGGGATATTAATTTTTTTGGTTTTGGGTATAATTATTGTCATTTGTATTCCGCTTGGAAATAATTTGTGAAAGTGAACTCTTAGGAATGTCTTGAAGTTTGAGATTGTCTTGAAGTTGAAGGAAATTCCGAATTTTTGAGCAGCTTCGAGTGCAGAATTCTCTAACTTGGTGAAATGTTCAATGGAGATGTGAATATTCAGTACCAAATTGGGCTTAATTTTCTGTGAATTGAGACATCAAGAATGTGTTTTGTTGAATTCTGCTGATTTCTATTGTTTTTTATTGTTTCAATAGCGGAGAGGGCGAATGTATCAGCATGTACTAATTTTATTTATAATTTTTTCGTCTGTGTATTCTTCGATTTTTAGTGAAAGATAAAAGGAAGCTAAATCGGTAGAAGAAACGAATTTTCAGTGTTTTTTTTTGTGATAAAATAATTGTCATGTGCATTCCATTTGAAAATAATTTATAAATGTGAACTTTTAGAAATATGATGAAATTTCAGATTGCATTTGAAATTGAATAAAAGTGCAGAATTCCCCAACTTCCATCAATTTTAAATAAAAACAAAAATATTCAGTACCAAATTATGCTCAATTTTCTATGAATTGAAAAATAAAGAATGTGGTTACCTGAATTACACTGATTCCCATTATGTTTTACTATTTACACATGTAATAATCGGTTATTGGCAATGAATAATGCATTATTTATTAACACCCAAAAAAATCCACATGAAATGAATAGAAATTCAAAATAAAGGGATTTACTCCACTCTAATACGTTATTCTCGGGGCTTCTCATTGTTTCTTTCTCACATAAAACATTCAGGTGAATGTCTCGCGACAAAAGAAATCTTATCTATTACTTTTTTTTCTCACATGTATGGCTATCTCTGCTTCTATGTTTAGAATGGTGTTTCAAGGGGGCGGGAGTAGGGGTAATACACTTTTCTGTTCAGCAGCAATTCGCCGAAGGAGTATGGAGCCGAATAACGAGATAACCCCTTTTTCCGAGTGGCATTCAAACGCTCTCATTTTCCGAAAGCTGGTTTTTCGTCCCAGAGTGAAGGGCGAGGGGAGACGAGTGAACTAGGATTTTTCCCGAGTTTTTCTTTTCAGTGTTTCTGTTTCACCCCCGAGTGCTGCCATTTTGTCTGGCTTGGACCCAATAATACGAAATCCCAATATCTAGGGGGATTTTCTCTGGTGAATTCCTTTTTTGCGCGGAGCTTTTGTTTCAGTATCGCCGGGATTTCTATTGATTTACATGTTGAGTTTTTATTGACGTGTGCGGGTCGAGAGGGTCTATTGAGTCCAGGAGGAATGGTGGGACTTTATTCAGGAAAAATAATTCTTTCAAATGGAGGAAGTACTTTTTTTCAAGTCTTTTTTGGTGAGATCGGAGCCTGCTGTTGAATTTATAAGTTATTTATGTCATATTTTCACTGGATTTTCAAAGAATTTTGGCAGCGGGGAGTCAAAATTTTATGGACAAATCAATCGAAACTAAATTTTAATTCTTTTGTTGAATGAAAATTAATCAAAATCAGGAAAATTTAGGCAAATATATTCTTGAATTTTAAATAAATTAAAAATTCAGCGTAATTAGGTAATAAATATTTATGCATTGATTGAAAATTCGAGTCAATCGCGAAATTCTTGTCTTCCTGATGCTAATAAATCTTCAAATTTCGTTGAATTTTTAGTGAAATATGAAATTTCATGCCGCTTTGTTGTGACGAGTAACCAAATAACCCAATGAGTTCACAAATTGCCAACAAAAACATCAAAATGAAGAATTTCACTCGCTCGAAACTCTCCAATTATCACTTCAAATTTTCGTTTTCCAATTTTAATTCAATTCTGAAAAATACTATTTCATCACGCTGTGACGAAAAGGGAACTTTTCGGCACGCTCCGCGTGCCTAAAAGTCCAATTTCCGCCACATTGTGATGAAAAATATTGTTCGTAACTCGTGAAAAAATGTTTTTTAGCTCGTGGGATTATGTCACTCGCCTTCGGCTCGTGATATAAACCTCCAACTCGCCAAAAAACACTTTTTTGCACTCGTTACGAAATATACTATTCCCGTTTCAGTTCACCACTCCATTTGAATCACTCACGTCACCGCCACGTCAAGATTACCGTTCGTCTCGGGTCTATCATCTCCCGGCTATTATTACCCCGTGACGGGGCGCATCGTCGTGGGCCCTGAGGCGACCACAGGGAGGACACAGAGAAGACGTATTGTCATTGTCAGATGTTTCGTCTTGACAACTGGAGTCTAGCGCCGATGAGCCAACTCGATTCGCCAATACACACCCGAGATTGAAATTCTGTTGTTGATATTACCTCGGCCCTCACCCCGGCGTAACCACCGCGAGGATCACCATCAAATCTCCAGGAAAATACACCTATACAGACTACCTCATTATCCTGGCCGACTGCAAATGGAGAATCTCCTCCAAGAAATGTGCACATATTTTCTCATACCAGCGCATTGTCAACATTTTGCAGGTTTTATTTTAAAAGATATCTCCATGAGAAATTGAAAGGGACAAACAGATCTTTTCTGGTACGGTTGACAAAAGCGATCTGTAATGTACCTCACTCCGGGCATTACAAAGAACCCCCTTGACATGTCCACAAGACTGAGAATGTCGTAAAACGAAGACGTGATCTCCAGTTACATAAACGCGTGACACAATGTCCCCTCATGCTGTAGAACTGAATTCCGTGGTGTTGTTTTTCCCTCGCCCCTTCATTTTTTTGTTTTTTTTTTTTCGCTGTTTTTGTTTAAAGTCTGGGAGATGTACCGGTGCAACAGCCACTGAAACAGTGCGTAGTCTGGAGGCTCTTCGGGGGAGTTGTCTGCACCCAGTGGAATTTATTCCGTTTTTTGTGTAAGATTTGAAGACTGGGATTTGTGCTGCGATAAATTCCAATTCTCGATTCTGCCTCAATCATTCACAATAAGGGGATGACAGGTGGGAAATTGCTGTCGTCACGACATAGCCAATATACGTTTGCCAATAAATTAGGAATTTGCTTCTGAATGGAATTTTTATGATTATGTATTTTTGATTAAATTCAAGGATTCATTGAATTCAACATTACCCCAACATTGACCGCCAACATTAACCGCCAACATCGGCCGCCAACATTACCCCAACATTAACCGCCAACATTACCCTAATATTGCCCTAAACGTCAATTTTTTTTGCCTTCCTCTGAATATTGGTTTCAAAATGAATTTTGTGAACAACAGCTGATGCAATAAATCTCATGAACTCACTTATTCCAAATGGCATTGTGAAGAATATTTCAAATGACAATTGGATTCACTTGAACAATTATTTTTTTCAATTATCCTGACAAAAAAAAGTGAAAATTTTGAACTTGCCGAGCACAATACTCTCACGTAAAAATAAAAAAACTCATAAAATGGAAATGAAAAATTAAGCAACTGACGTCTGCCCCCGGAACTTCATGGGAGTAGTAATGCCCTTCCATAATGCCTGTCGACGATGTACTTTCCTATATACCCTCAACCACTCCAACGTACTGCTGTCCCATATTTATTTTATCGATTCCGTGTAAATCTAAAGTCGAACTGATACGTACAGTCTTCGGAGCGTTTTCCCCCTTCAATTTTTACCCGTAAAAAATAGTTACCCCCGGCGTATATTTCAGGTTATACTGCCACCGATTTTCGTAAAGTGTGCACACTTCAACCCACTACTCTGTGACCCTGCGGCGTCGCATTATCAGAATTCTTCGACCTTATCTCTTTTGCTAGATTATAGCGATTGGTAAGCTATGTGCTTTCTTAGATATAAAGTTGAGGGTCATGTTCTCCGTAAGTTCGTGAAATACGGATTTATCCTCGGCAAACCGGGAGAAGTGACGCATTGGAATCGAATAAAACTCGTTATTTGGAATTTTTCTATTCATGACGACAGTATTTTTGTTAGAGATGAAATTTTAGATATTTAAAGGAATATTTAATATATTAATAAATTATAAAAATGAATTAAATTAAATTATGTAATATATAGGGGACGGTGGGGCAAAATGAAACACGGGGCAAAATGAAACAGCAAGAAAATCTTGTGATCTAAGGGAGATAGGACGATTTTCATGAAAACCTTTTTTGTAGAGAATTTTACAAACTACAAAAAAGGTCCTCTTCAAAAATGTCATATCTCCTTTAGATGACGAGATTTTCCCACTGTTTCATTTTGGCCCGTGTTTCATTTTGCCCCATGCTCCCCTATATATATTTTTTTAATAACTTATTCCCTCAAAATTGATAAATTATTCATATATGAATTGTGAGTTCTGTCATTTTCACTGAACATTGCTCTCCGTGCGGAATAAAAATACTGACAAACAGCGTTAAGGCTTCCCATGATTGATTTATCCGGACATGAACTTCACGATGAAATTACGATATTTCGATTATCATGTTCCCCGCTCATACCCAAATGGATAATCGATATGCATTCAGTGGAAAAACGTTCCAGTGAATTTTCAAAATTACCATATTTATAAATACGTCGGAAAAAGAGACTCGCGGAGGATTGAATCCGCGCGTGACTTCAATTTGCCTTGTCGATTCTGCTTCCTTCGATAATAATAAAAAAAATGGGAGGAAGAAAATTGTGTACCTTAGCCACTGAGCAACGAGCCGGAAAAGAGAGCGGCGGCCGGGGGGAAGGGGGGTTGAACATTACGTGATCGACGAATTGCATGGGCGTCGAATTTGGAGTCAGAATTCATCTCCCATCCAATCGATTTCGCCCATCCGTCAATGATTGAACGGAAATTCTACTCGCGTCTCGATATCGTCGCAAAAATTATATCAGACGATTTTTTTCATTAAATTACGGGATTTCCGTGTGGCCTAGGGTTCACATTGGAAAATTGATGAACGCGCGGAGAGAAAAATTCAATAAAAATTACCGTAAAAAAACGTAAAAATTACGTTTTGAAAAATAATCCGCGAGCGATGTAAAATTCAATAAAAAAAGTGAGTCGGAAGTGAAATTGTACGAATCGCCACGTAAATTCTACGATTTTTCCCCAACGATTGAGAAATTTTACGGAACGGAACGTAGAAATAACTCTCCAGCTTCATAAAAATTGTCGAACGTTCAAGAATTTTTTATTTTCGAGGCATAATAAGTCGCCAAGTTTCTGTAAGATTTTACTTCTTGGGGAAAAATTACGTGACAATTTCGTACATTGTTCGGTGATGAACCTGAAAATTCACTGAACGTTTCACATTTTTACTCTTCCATTCCTATAAAAATTTCCGGAAAACGATTCCCCATTGGGGATTACGTGAATTGTTCCGTAATTTTTACTGAATATTTCTCTCCGTGTATGTCAAGACAAGACGTCAATTTCAATCATCACGAAGTTAAGACGTCTTGCAGACCCTAGTTCTGCAGCCTAAAGGCGGCCTAAAGGCGGCAAACAACAAGACCAAATCACTCCACTCACCTCCGAATTTGTCCATTTTATTTCACCATCAGCTCGAGCGCTAGCTACCCCCAGCATGAGAGGAAGAATCTCAACAAGATATTTCGGAATGTTGTTCGCTCACGTAATCTGGGGGATCATGCTCTCCCGGGGACACGAGCCATAACAGTGATATCTGAAATAAAGGGAAACTCAAGTTATCACCTTACGAGGGCTCATTTCAGGGGAAAATCTCATTATCGTGGGCTAAGCTTCAGATGGTTGTCCTCTCTCTCGAGTTTGAGACTTTTGTGGATCTACCACGGGTAGATGAAGACTTTTGGGGGATGACCATTTACGTTTTTATCGCGAGTATTCCTTCCGCAGGCGAAATTCATATTTTTTCATGTTTATAACAAATTAAATCAGTAGCGTAGCGGTAAAACGAGAATAACTCCGAATCTAAGGGAGATAACGAAATTTTTGTAATTACCTTTTTTATAGCTCTCAATTCGCTCTACAAAAAAGGGCTAAACAAAAATGTTGCTGTCTCGCTTAGATTTCGAGATATTTATTGAAAACTGGTCAATGTAGTTGACTTCAACACGCAAAACAATTATTTTCTGCCGTAAAATATCCTCTCGGACCTTCTCATAACGAGATTACTCATTTCTCGTGATTACCAGATATTACTCACGCCAGTAAAAAATTCAAACCACTGAATCGTGGATGTCAACATCATGAGAGAGAAGAAATGACATTTTAAATTAGAGCAGTGAATGTACTCTTGGACTTTTTATTGCGGTCGAGCCAAGGGGTTAAAGTATCCTTTGGTTTCACAAACGCAGGTCATGTTCGCAGCGACGGTATCCTCCGGAGGCCGGCAAATTGGGTTTTACTGGGAGTCTGCTAGAAATCCGATTGAATGCAGCCAAAGAAAAAATTCATACGCTCGTGCACTCCAGAGGGGACGACTATTCGAGGAAAACTGGGCCATATGCTATCCACCTCACGCACTGATAATTCAGAATCGGAATTTATGTGGACTCCTTATTAGGGCAGCATGTTTTATCAGGATAAAAAATTCCAAAGAATTTTGAAATATTAAAATTCAATATTTTATGGAAAAATCGATGGAAACTGTGCGCTTCACGTCAATTGTTAATTGTTCCACGAATATTCATAGAAAGCAGAAAAATTCAGGCGAATATAGTCTCACAATCTCAAAATTTTTGTAAATTTTCAATTCACAAATTATTGATAAATTAGTTTTAAAAAATACTGAATTTTCTGGGACTCCGAGTGGATTCAAATGGTCTAAATTATTTGTATCAAGTTATCCCAGAGATGGGTAATACAATTCCAGTAATTGAGTCCATCATAATCCCGAAATATCCCTGACATAGATGTCAATTCTGGTATCGGATTTACGAATTCGCCTGCACCGAATTCTGCAATTGAATTACTCACTTTCGAATAGACCCGAATGTATTTACTAGCTCAAGATTGTACATTCATCCGGCTAATGTGAATATGCAGTGCCAAATTGCATTGAATTTGCAGTGAAATCTAAAATTTCATGATTTTTTGTTATTCACCAGAATTTTCTGTTTTTTCATTCATTTTCAGGGAAAAATGAAACTAAAATTGACAGTTCTCTATGATTTTTCCCCGAAATTCTGAATTTTTAATGACGCAATTCCTTGAAATTTCAGTGGTAATTAAATTCGATAAAAATTTCGAAAACAAAATTTTTAAACACTGCATTTCCTTTCGTGCAGTAAAATTAGCCCCTTTCCAACAACATTTTGTGGCGTCACGAGATGAGAAATACAACGCAAACTCCCGCCTTCATTTGAAATTAGAATGAAGAAAATGAAGGAATAAGTTAATGAAGTGGTAGATGAGCGCACGCGTTCTACCTGGTATAAAATAAAGAGCTCGAAATGCTTCAGTTATCCAATTACCCAGTGGTAGGTGAGCTGTGAATCGCCAATTCGTGAAAGATCAATTCGATGCAGCAGTGGTGCGCGTGACCACATGTGTTGCTTTCCCATTGCGAATTTGTCCCTCGGCTCCATTCGGTAGAATGCTGAGTAGCTAAATGCGGCTGAGTGAGACGCTAATTGCTATCGTTAATCTAGCCATCGAAAACAAGAGGTAATTATAATTTCATTACGTAATTTTCTCGAGTACCGGGTGAACACTAAGTTGTCCCTGTGCGCTTGTACTTGTACTTCTGTTAATGAGAGTTGCATTTATTCCGAAATAAATCATTTGGATGTGAAATCCGTTTTCAAAACCATGAAACAAGAATTTCCAAAGCCATCAAATGAGTTGGCACTTTCGCCAATGATAAAATCCTTGTGATCACGATTGAATCCTCTTTCAGATTCGATCTGTATTGAGCAATGCAGAAACGATGACTCGTAATTAAAGGCTCATTAGCCGAGAATTTGTGGAGGGCCATTTGCTACCGCTGATCCTCGCAGTTTTTTTTTCGACACCCAAGAACTCTTGAATGGATTTTCCACTGAAATAAAAATAATACCCTCATTCGTGGGCATTAATTCAACGAGCTCTTTTCATTCTTTCGTTTGCGGAAATTGGAAAGAATGAATGTAAAAATGTATTGAAAGGGAGAGGTTTTGAAAAAAAATACTCATTACGTTAGAATTGCCGAAAAGTTTGGGAATTCGAGAATTTTATTTAATGTTTTTTAATTGTCGGCAGAGAAAAAAGGATATTTTTCCCAGAAAAACGGACTTTTCTCAAGATTTGTTTTTGTAATTTGTTTTTAATTCTTCGGAATTTTCTCAAGGAACCTGATGATCCTTGCAAATTTTGTTTAAGAGTTTCTTCCAGTTTTTTTGCAAAACCCGAGATTTTTCTTTCAGTTCTCAGAAAATCATGAAGTTCTAAATGTTTTAATCAATTCCAGAATTTTTCGAACATAAAAATCTTAAAAATTTCGAAAAACTGCCAAAATGTGAATTTTCAAAATTCTTTACGTAAAAACTTCTTGAATTATCATGAAGAAATAGAGTCTTAGAAGAACATTCTATATTTGCCTGCATAATTTTAATTTTCAAGAAAACCCAAGAATTTCCCACAGCTTCTCACGAAATTACGAAGTTCCAGAATTTTCAGAAAATAAAATTCTTCAAAATTCCTAAAAACTGCTTAAATAGTCCACTTTCCAAATTTCCTCTGAATAACTATCTAATTTCCTTCAATTTTGATTTCCCGACTCAAACCCTAAACTATTCAAACGAAAAATTCTATTGAAAACAGGCAAAGTGGTAATACGGCACAAGTCAATGTTGACTATTGACCAGTTTTCACTGAATATCTCAGAATCTAAGGGAGATAGCAAAATTTTTGTCATAACCTTTTTTGTAGAGCTGATTAAGAGCTACAACAAATGTAATTACAAAAATTTCGTCATCTCCCTTAGATTCGGAAATATTCCTCAAAAACGCTACTGGGAGATATTCTGGTCGACTGAAACCGTTTTACCACTTCGCTACTGAATTCATAATGCTGTAAGAGGTGATATAATCTAAATACTTGGTTCGTATTGTCTTCTGTTGATAACGTCCACCTAATTCATCGCGTGTGACCCCAAAGAATTTCTCCAACCGCCGTGAAACGAGGTAACGATGCCTCCTCAGATAATAAAGGACACTGATTAAACCCTAAATCGTTTGGTGTAAATGCCGAAAGGGGAATTGGCGTGTAACCCTGGCCAACGTTATCATATCGATGGATCGAAAAGCAATTTGGTAGCAATAGAGAGCTCCTTCATTGACCCCTTATCCGATCGCGTTACTCCCGCAAATTTATTTTCAGTGGAGTTCCATCAGGAACACTTCCGTTATGACTCGGCACGAGCTTTCACCAATGCATTTGCACTTACTCTGACCCAGAATACCGAAATGTAGTTCTATTACTCTTCATTTTCACTCACTTTGTCATTGAAAAAATTGGAACCGATTGATTGAGGGAAATTAATCAACTTGAAAGCAGAAAAATTAATATCTTTCACAAAAATTAAATTTTTGTCGTGAAGAAATCGAACTGTTGACGGGAAAAAATACAGAACTCCACAGGTTTATACCGCGAAAAGAATACATTGACGAGGAAAGAATATTTTTTTCCCAAAACTAAAGTGCAGTTGAAATTTAATTCTAAAATTTTCAAATTTTTTTCTCTCACGTAAAATTCAATATTCCTCTCCTGAAAATTATTCCCACAAACTTCTCAAAAATACTCAACACTCCGGAACATGTGAATTCCCACCGCAACAAAAACGCGAAACTCCTGAGAATAGAAGCAAGAATATTCTATTCATACGAAACAATTTCAATTGTTATTCCGAAGATTCTGAAACAATTCATTCAATAATTTATGCATAGTATCCCCACACTCTCCACACTCACTGAGCAATGTAGATTCGATTTTCGCGAGTTTAGGAAGTCCCGCTTTGTACGACCAAATAAGTCGAGGAGCCACGTTACCAAGATTCCAACTGTGTATTATATACCAAACTCAAAGTTTCATAGCGTTACCACACCGAAACTTCTGCATGTACGTTGGGAGAATGGCTGTCAAGATACCTTTCCCCCCCCTTTGGCCTCTTTTTGTCGGAATACAAAACATTGTGCACTTCGTAGAGAAAACAATTCTGAATTTCAATTAATTTCATCATTTTTTTTATTGGAAATTAGGGAATTTATTTTCATTCAATTAAAAATTTTTCAATTATGTAAAATTGATGATTTATTCATTCGGAAAAAATCAATTATTGGAATTGAATAAAGGTGCTTCAATGTTTTTAATGCATCTCAATAATATTTTTATTGGAAATTAGTGAAGTTATGCATTTACTCAAATAAAAATATTGAATTGGATAAATAAATTTTTTGAGAATCAAATCAACGATTTAATTATTTTAATTCATTTCAGCAATATTTTTACTGAAAATCAATAAATTTATGTATTAATTCCAATGAAAATGTTTCAATTATGTAAAGCTAATGATTTATTCATTCTAAATAAATTCTCAAACAATCAAATCAACGATTCATTTTCTGTGACTAAAATTGTTGTGAAACTGAAAATTCAGGGATGAAAATTAATTCAGCCATGAAATTATACATTTTCAATGACAAAATTCCGTGAAATTTATCTGGAAAATTTTTAATCAATGTGGAATAATTTTTACGGATTTTATCTTCATGCGGATTTCTCACATAAGTTCGCGAGAGATTCTAATGTATCTTCACTACTTGCGCATGTGAACCGCGTGACAAACGATTGAGAAATAAATTCCAATGTTTCTCGGCTTAAGGAACATTTCCCATGTGCACAGGGGGGTGTCCTCTATTTTTACCGATGGAAAAGTGGTTTTTGAGGATAAAACGAGAAAAGCCTGGATTATAAATTTGACAATCCACGGGGTGGAATTCTGTGGTGTTTAGTCCACCTAATTGGGCACTAAAATTTGTTTTCATGCCGGTTGGAGGCTGCGGTGAGGAGCTCGTTGGTGGGAGGCAACCTCCACTCGCCAGCGGGTCACATTTCCACGATTTACGGAACGGCTGGTCTTCTTGGAGGACCACCAACCAGTTGGACACCCGGTCTACACAATTTTCTCTTCACTGTTTGACATTTTTTCAATCCATAAAACACTGTGCAGTGCGTGGAGAACACAATTCTGTATAAATGAATTATTTGAATTGAATAAAAATCTTTAATTCAATTTTTTAAATTTATTTCAACATTATTCTTATTGGAAATCAATAAATTAGTGTATTCATTCAAATTAAATAAAATTAATTAATTGATGAATTCATTAATTAACTCATCAATTAATTAATTCATTATGAATTCATTCATTATGAATTAATTAATTAATTCATCAATCAATTTATTTTATTTGAATAAATTCATATAATTAACTGAAAATTCACCTCAATTTCACACTAAATATTTATATTTTTGATTGAAATTCTCTTGCGTAAAAAATGTGAAATTTCATGATTTCTATTTAATTAATTTTTTTTTCTAAAGCCATTACTAACCATCAGCGAATGGAATTTCATTTTTTTCTAATGCTCTGCTTTGTTCATTCTCGTTCTCAACTTCAAATGGATATTTATGACTTCTTGGAGGCCGGGATTATCCTCGCTCGCGAGATGCATTAATACGGGG
>NW_021680418.1:462177-468606 GCF_001412515.2 Diachasma alloeum
CGGGGGGGGGGGGGGGGGGAGTGGGATCTCAGTGCCGGTGGCTATTATCAACGGGGCTGATCGTATCGGGAGGATTTTATTCAAGGGGTTGAACGATTTCCCCAGGACTATTGGTTCAGTACGAGATCTAATCGATTAATGGATGGGTTAGCTCAAGGGGGTTTCTTTAAGTGGATTCTACGATGACTGAATTCAATTATCAATATGCTAAGTGATGTATTCGATGTATTAGGCAGGATGATTGAGTATTTTTTTTCAAATTGTCAGATGTTTGAATTCTCTGACGTTTGACTACAAAAGTCTTTACTTCGTTTTAATTTACACCTTAAAACATCTAAAGTTCGGCCGCGTAAAATAGCCCCGGCGATAATAAATTACCTCTATCTCGACACCAATCACAAAAAAAATTCTGTTAATTTAAATTATCGAATCAAATTCCCCGAGAAAAATGGAAAAAAAAAAATCACTAAACACTCTCTCCCCTCTCCTCATCAGCACCAGAAATTTCCCAAGGTCCGAGGTTTCCCCGAATATTCACCCAATACCCGAAAACCCATTGAGAAACTTTACAGCCACTTCCCCAGAATTTTCCGAAAATCTCATGTCCCGGAGACAAATAAAATTCCAAACATGGCAGTCGGTTACCAGCGCTCCCCACACATTTCCCTCCCGCCCATACTCATGTAATGGTCTGTATTGCCTTCAGGTAGGCGCGACAGATCGCGCCCAAGATCCTTATCGCCTTGCCTTTTACGACATACCTGAAAGTTACGGGAAATAAAAGAAAAAAAAAACAAAGAATCACTGACGTCGAGTGACACTCGAGGGGTATTTCCTGGGCCCCATTCATCCTCCCCTGTTCTATCACCCGTCTCCTCATAATGGAAAAGAAATACAGAGGACTCGAAGAAGTATCTCCAGAGGGAAACGATGAATTGAATTTTTTATTATTTTCATTTCGACTATACCGTGAATTTTCTTCAATTTCCTGGTCTGCATCGTTCACTAGAAAGTTCAGTCAAACGTTAAAGGAATGGAAATGCGATATGCAAATATCCAATTAACCGAGCGCATACACGAAACACGGGGCCAAGTTGGCAACGTTTTACCATCCCTTATTCTTCCTTTGTTCTTCTTTCATCTCCACCGTGAAAGAATCGAATGGAAAATCAATTTTTTCAGAGTGAAATGAGAAAAAAAATGCCTGCGGCTGAGGCTTCGTCGTAAATGCGCTGAGGAACAGGGGGTGGGCGCCCCGCGGAGTTTTGTATTTTCCGGGGAAATAATACGCGCGCGGAAGATAACAGTGGGAAACGATTTTCTACAATTTGATGTTAATTTATCGATCAGCCGGCGGATTGATTAATGGGAAGTGTTTTTTGTGGGGCGGATTGACGGCGGCGTTTGGGGGGAAACTGATCTTGGGTATGAGGGTAACGAGGGGCTGAAAGTGGTTTGATACCTGCAGACCATCACCTGGGGGGTCTCAGTTGCGTGATCTTATCGGGAAGATTATCGCTGGAGAACGACAAATTTAATTATTCGGGTGATTTTTCATTTTTTGGGGGCGGAATTTCGGGGGCTCTGGGTGGTAGCAGATGGAGGAAGTGAGATCCCCGGGTTTTCCCCCCTGGGACTGGCTCGTAGGTGATTTAAGCCCTTGCCGCGCGGCACGTGACCCCCACTCTTCGGGTTTTCGAGTCGTGTGCGTGCGCCGCTGGACTTCTCTTATGGCGCGATAGTACTCGCACGGATCCCCCACTCCCCGCGCGAGATACTGCCCGTGTGTACTCGTAGAAATTTTTTGAAATTTTATGAAAAATATTATGGTAAATCTCATTTTTTGAAATAAAAAAAAAACTGAATTGAATGCAAGATGAAGCCATTTATTTGATGTCAATCAAATCGAACAATCGAATAAAAATCAAGTTGAGGTTTTGCTGAAAATTATGGCACGAGCCATTTGAATAAACCTATTGATTTCATCCAATAAACTACTCCCCCGGGTGTATCATCGACTTCCTGTTTAATTCCCAAATAATCGACGAAAGGGGAGAGAAAATTACCCTGCGCTACGACGCGCGAACGCCAGAGTTCCCTGATATTATGATTCAACATCGAAATATTGTCTCTGAAAATTCCTCCAATATTCCCATTACAAGCTCAATATTTGTCGAATAACACTGGGCGGAAATATGACGAATCAGTGTGCGCATTATCTCCTCCAAATTTTAAATTATTGTTCGCTTTACTAACTCTATCACATTACCGTCATGTTCGCAATTAAAATTAATAACCCCACAACGTCTCGTTTGTTTTTTTCCGGCCCAGACAGTTCCCTAATTACCCCCATAAATTGAAACAAAATATTTTGTACAGTGGGTTAATGAAGTTTCATTTGTATAATTTAAAGAAAACATCCTGGGTTGCTGTATAAACAGGGCTCAAAGGTATTTCATCTGCACGTCCTTATCTTTAGGTTTTGGCCAGCGGCAGGATATACATAAATTCTGATTCACTCCGCCCATTATGAAAATACCACTGTGTCGAGCCACCATGTGCTCATGATCGTGATCTATTGAGAGGGTCATGATTAAGGGATTAAGTACATTTGTTAATTGCATCAATTCCGCGTTTTTCTGGATGAAGCGAGAGATTGGATAAAAATTAACTAGAAAACCTTCGGTGGAAGCTGAATGTGAAGAAGATTTCTGGGATTTAAAACGGAAAATGTATCTTCGATACAGCTGTAATTGTATGTGGATACGTCAATGGTATTTCCTTTTTTCTCGAATTTTCTAGGAACTCCCTGAATTTTCAAGAAATTTCAAGAATTTCTTAAATTACCTCGAAATGCCTAGAATTTTCTAGAATTCCGATAGATGGCGCTGCACATAAGGACCGTTTCCCAAAATGACCCCCCGATATTGAAATCATAAACGTATCCACGTCAAAAATTTTTAAAAGTGGATTGTGGGGTTTAATTTGATCTCATTATTCACGAAAGTTCCCATTCATCTTGAAAATTCAATAAAATTCAGTTTTTCGTGGTGAGCTATTATTGATATTTCAAGGATAGCCTTAATTCTAGACTTCACGATGAAAATTGAACAGCAAAATTAATCGAATTTTCAATAAATTGAGAATTCCGTAAAATAATTGCCTGAATTTGAACTATTTTCAATAGTTTTCGTTGTGGTATGGTCCGGGAAATGAGAATTTCATGGAATATTTGAAGAAGTTAACTAATTTTTCAGTAACAAAATGGAAATAAATTCCGTTTAAATTTAGTTTTGTTAAAAATTTCAATTCTTTAATTTTGTTTTAATCATTCACGTTCACTGGGACAATTCTTGATGAAATGCACGGTAAATTTTACAGTTTCGGCACAAATTACCCTCGCGTTCAGTGAATTTTCCCAGGCCAGCGCTTTGTGCAAACACACGTCCATATGAAAAATACAAGGGGGTGCAACATTTAGCGGAATGGCCTCCGGATGAGTTTTGTTCTGTTTCCATGTAATGGAGAACTTGTGTATCTTAATGAAGTGTTCAAATATTCTCTCATCGCGGTACATGGGACAGATTTCAAGTATATGACTGTGATTCATTAACACCGGTGTATAAAGTGAAATGAAAAAGGAGATGTGAATGAAGCTATTGTTCACGAATCGTTTATTCTCATGTCAAGAGGCTGAAGACAGGATTTTTCATATTTGATATGAAAACCGAAGCCTCCAGAATCCGAATTCAATTGAATCGTGAATATAAAATCAAGAATTATTATCGTGAATAATTAATCGTGATAATTACTGTTATTTAATGAATAATCATTGAATCGACGCAGTTTCGACTTATCCCCATCAAAAAATATATTTAAAAAATATATTATATGGACCAATTCCCTATATTTTTCAAATTTATAAAGAATATATAAAAAATATCTATAAACCATATATTTTGTATATTTTTTTGAATATAAATTGGGCCAATTTTTTTTTATATGTCTCAAAATACAAATTTTTCCGTGTGGGAAAAATTAAATTCCTTAGATTCCTGAATCATTTCCTATATTTTCCCACCTTTTTGCTCTATTCCCTCCTTTTTCAGCTGCACCTTTCTTTTTCAGCTTTACTCTCATTTACTGTGAGCCCCCGCAATAAATTTATTTCATTGTTTTACTTTCATTTTCACGTATTATTTTTATTTTCAATTTTCTGATGTTCCTTGCTTGTTCTTTTGCTTTATTTAACTCATTGTGTGTAGTTATGCTCAAGTTACTTATGGTAATTCCATGATTTATCGCTTTTGTTGCTGTTTCCTGCATATGATTTATGTAATGATTTATTTGTACAGCATAATATACAGTTAATTAACATCAATCAATCTATTCTTCTAATCGCCGAACGTCTCAATAAAATATCCCTCATTCAAATAATTGAATCCCTCACTCAAAGAAATTTTAATCTCATTCTATTATTACAACTTCGATATCACCATTTGAAAATGGTAAATCCCTTAAATTCTTAAGCAATTCCCAATTATATTTCGCTCTCAAAATATTCCTAGGACTGTCAAAACGCCTGAAATGTCATATCTGAACGTCCACATGGACATTTACCTCAAGAATTGTTTGAATTTCAGCAATTTCTTTCCAGCGAACGTTTCCATGTCACGAACAACAATAACATTGCATTCTACTTTGAGATGACCTTCGCCATACCCTGGTAAAAGGGTCAAACATCGAGTGACTCGATAACCGATTTCTCATCAGGTGCATTCTCTCAACTACGTCCGGAGAGCAGTGTCACTTGGCACCGGATATCGGATTTCAACCGTGAAAGTTGTGAGCCAATGGGCATGCCCTAGAATCGTAAGGGGATGATATGTGCCAATCCCTGTGTGCAATGAATACAGTTGAAAAAAAAATCACTCGAATAATTTTACAAATGATTTCCACCAACATCAAACCCACTGAATTTTCAGAGTCCAATGAAATGCGTCAGAGTGGAAATAACTTTCAGCCAAATGAGTTTTGCTATTTCTACATTTATCAGAACTCTGCACACATTTTTTGGCAGAAGTGCTAGTCCAAGCGTGAACTCGATCGTGCGTAAGTTTTCTTCGTGGCTTTTTTTCAGGGGAAAGGCGAGGAAAAAAAGATATGGCAAACGAAATTGGCGGGATTCCAAGTGCCGGAAACCGTAGGGAACTGTCCAAAAAACCTTTCTTCCACTTCCTTCGTGACCGCCGACTCGATAAATATCTCCGGCGAAATCGGGAGGTTTTTTTTTTCTGGGAATTTCTACGTTTTTTGGTGACACTGCGCCAATATCTGCAATGAATATATTCTATTTTCGATCGGTCAGGGAGAATATTCCGAAATTTTTCAGACATTCAGAGAAATTATTCATTTGAATTGAATATATGAGGTCATTGAAGTAATTCCTGAGAGAGTTTTTATTTAAATTTCACTTCAACTTTTAATTTACTTGTGGACAAAAATGAAAGCTTCTACTAAAACTTGACAATGTGGATCTGAAAATGGCAGTTCCATTGAATACTACAAATATTAAATACATGAAAATTTCGTGTGAATGAGTGATTGTTAAGAATTTCAAAATGTTTTACATTTATTACCACAAAAAATTAATTTTTGCGAACGATATTAAATTTCCTTCCATCAAGTTGATTAATTTCCCTCAAGTAAACCTGCATGATTTTTCGGCCCAGCTAATTTTTTCTCTCAATGCCTTAAAAACCGAATGAATTATTGCACTGAATCGAGAACTTTCAAATAAAGTTCTCCAAGTCCAAAGAATTCTCTAATTTCATCAAACACTCCCCCAAAAAAGTTATTTGTTGAATTCACTAGTCAAAGAAAATTCCTGAAGCTCCCCCCGACTATCCAATCAATAAGGAACATTCATTCAATCTAATCCCCCACGAAAAAAACATTTAAACCCGTAACTTATTCCCTTTTCATCAATTCCCAGCTTCATTATACGGTTCACTCCTGCCTGCAGGCCACCGTGGTCCCCCGAGCCCCCAGAAACAGGGGTAAATAACAGTTAGGTTCGTTGAGAGAATAAAAAAAAAAAACAGCAGCCACCTCATCCCAAAAAATCACTCGTGAAGTTCAGCACGTACGAGCTGCGAATGGCTTGCATCCCTTTAATTACGTGGAAATTAATTAAAACGCAGCGGGCGTGTTGATTACCACATGCGTGGCACGCGATTCTATACAAACATGAGAATTATGAGGGAGTGGAGATGGCAAAGCGCGCCAATTGGTGCTTCGACACCTCATTAAATTGTGCCCAATCTGGATTTGAAATCTTCATTCTAAAGCTAAATGCATGAGAATATATCGTGAACACCATCGAAGGATTATTAATGATCGCTTTGGGGGGAGGGAGAGGGGGGGGGA
>NW_021680418.1:468616-469509 GCF_001412515.2 Diachasma alloeum
GGGGGGGGGAGGGGAAGGGCTACAAACTATCGGTTATGGGTGAATTCATGAGGATCTAATGGAAATCTATAACTATTTTACGCCGTATTTCTTCGGGGTAAGTCAAGTGTTTGGGGGATCTGGAGCGATTGAGAATGGGATGGGTAGCCGTCCGGGGTATGGGTTTTTTGATTACAGGGGGATTTTTATCGATATGATTTATTACTTCGGAGAGGTTTTTTTCGGCGAGATAGTGGTCTTCATTCCAGAGTAATTCTTCTTGCTTCGATTTTTGATGTGATTGAAGGTCGCAAGCGTTGGAAAACTAGGGTAACTTCAGGGGGAATTGATTTTTAGGGGAAAATGTGGAACTCTGCGGAGGGAAAAGTTGCGAGGTTTCAGAACGGATGGTTTTAGAATATTTAGGGTTTTTAAACGCGTTGTCTTTGGAATGAGCCTTCCAAAGCCTGAGTTGTCAGTTGAATCCTGGCACTCAATTTTCTATATATTTTTCCCTGAAAATAATCGAAACTTTCGCCAAAATCGAATTTTTTAGCCGGGTGAACGTTGATTCCAACTATTTAAGCGACGGGCTATTCAGAACTCTCAAAAGTATGTGGAAAAAGTGAAAACTGAAAAAGTTTTTTTTTTTAGATTTTCAAAGGGTCTGATTTTCCGTTTTTCCAGGGGCAAGTCGACTTCCGCCAAAATCGAATTATTTAGCCGGGTGAACGTTGATTCCAACTATTTAAGCAACGGGCTATTCAGAACTATCAAAAGTATGTGGAAAAAGCGGAAACTGAAAAAAAAAATTTTTTTCACCGGAGGCCAAAGTGTCAGATTTTCGGTTTTTCTAGGGGGAAAGTCGACTTTCGCCAAAATCGAATTTTTTAGCCGGGTGAACGTTGATTCCA
>NW_021680418.1:469631-480679 GCF_001412515.2 Diachasma alloeum
CTATTCAGAACTATCAAAAGTATGTGGAAAAAGTGAAAAATGAAAAAAAAAATTTTTTCACCGGAGGCCAAAGTGTCAGATTTTCGGTTTTTCTAGGGGGAAAGTCGAGTTTCGCCAAAATCGATTTTTTTAGCCGGGTGAACGTTNTTTTTCACCGGAGGCCAAAGTGTCGGATCTTGGATTTTTCCGGGGGGGAAAGTCGGTCCAAGGGTCACAAGGGTCAAATGGTCAGATCTTGGATTTTTCGCCAAAATCGATTTTTTTAGCCGGGTGAACGTTGATTCCAACTATTTAAGCGACGGGCTATTCAGAACTATCAAAAGTATGTGGAAAAAGTGAAAAATGAAAAAAAAAATTTTTCACCGGAGGCCAAAGTGTCGGATCTTGGATTTTTCCGGGGGGAAAGTCGGTCCAAGGGTCAAATGGTCAGATCTTGGATTTTTCGCCAAAATCGAATTTTTTAGCCGGGTGAACGTTGATTCCAACTATTTAAGCGACGGGCTATTCAGAACTCTCAAAAGTATGTGGAAAAAGTGAAAACTGAAAAAAAAATTTTTTCATTGGGGGCCAAGTGTCAGATCTTGGATTTTTTCAGGGGGAAAGTCGACTTTCACCAAAATCGAATTTTTTAGCCGGGTGAACGTTGATTCCAATTATTTAAGCGACGAGCTATCCAAAACTCTCAAAAGTATGTGGAAAAAGTGAAAACTGAAAAAAAATTTTTTTTTCACCCGGAGCCAAAGGGTCAGATTTTCTATTTTTCCAGGGGGAAAGTCGACTTTCACCAAAATCGAATTTTTTAGCCGGGTGAACGTTGATTCCAATTATTTAAGCGACGAGCTATCCAAAACTCTCAAAAGTATGTGGAAAAAGTGAAAACTGAAAAAAAATTTTTTTTTCACCCGGAGCCAAAGGGTCAGATTTTCTATTTTTCCAGGGGGAAAGTCGACTTTCACAAAAATCGAATTTTTTCGCCAATTGAATGCTGATTCCGCATTTATCATTAATATCAGCGATTTATCGTTAATATTTCGTTCTAAATTCATAATGTTTTCATAGTAAAACTTGGCACAGTTCCAATTCCCCGATTTTAATGATTAATGCATAAGCATTGTGGGTAAGTTTGAATCAAACATGAAGTTTTTATTAGGAATGCTCCATATTTCAGGTGAGACGAGAAAATTAAACATTCCATTATTATGAACTCCATTCCGTACACTCGTTATTCCAGACTAGAACAGTTAAGCCACTGGAGAGGATGCACTCGTTATTTTAAAACTCGTTGGATAACGCTTTTTGCGGTGAATACATACGAAAAGTGTCTGTTTTCCAGCCAACTGCGAAGACAATTAAATTGGATTCAACCCGGCAATTGCAATTCGAGTTGCATGCAATCTCGTTCGTGTCACTCGCGTAACAGTACGTAGCGTGAAAGAAATAATGAAATTGAATCACTTTGACATTGACGATTTCAACGTTGAAAAATTCAGATTTTCAGATTTTTTATTTTTTTCCATTTTCGATTGTATACGTCACAGGGGCAGAAGTTTCAGGGGCGTATACACACGGGAGACTCTTTGAGAGAGAATAATAGAGGGTAATGGAGGATGCGGAAACAATGAAATTCACATGACTTCGTGTTATTCATTTATTTATGGTTGTTTGTTTCAGATGTGCCTTCTCGGCACTGCACTCGGGGAAAACAGCACCGTAGATGATGTTTTTGGGATAACCTCCGCGGGAGTTCACGGGGAGAACGAGGCGGTGAGTGAATTTGTGATTTTTTTGCTGCAAAATTTTCAATCTCAATTCAAGACATTTGGAGACATTTTAAAAATTTGCAAAAAAATGACGAGTTTTTGACAATTTTGAAAGTTCAAAATTAAAAAATTAAAATCGTTTGTTAAAAATTACTGTGTTAAATCGTAAAAAATGAATTAAACTGTCAAGTTTTTCCGGTATGATTCTCAATTTTTCTGTTCACATTGTAATTTTCAATTATACATTCTCTCCGTGTTGACATTTTTATGGAACACAGTCGATCACAAGTGAGACATCATAAATTCTCACCAAAAAATCCTCGACTACGACACCCAGAATAACTATACTGCCCTAAAACTGCCATGAAAAAATAACAATTACCAAAAAGTCACGAGTGCGAACGTCCTTTCCACCGCACACCGACGCTAGGAAGTCAACGTTAAATTATCTTTACCCCCCAGCGGAAAAAAACTGTTTTCACTGACTAGAGATGAGAGGAGACGGGTTTTCTCACGCTCACAGTATTTTTCGCGGAATTTATTCACTTGTAAAAATATTATTTCTCGTCTCAGTGTGTGGAGTGGAAGAGACGTGGGGAATAAGACGAAAAAAAAAATGCCTACGAGGTTTGTGTAAAAACTTCAAGGAGGAATTCGCCTTTTCCGTTCCCTATTTCCACCTTTTTCTCTCTTGTAACCACTTCATACCGAGTCACACACACACACGTGTCAAAGAACTGAGGAACACTCGTGACCCCGAGAATTCCCCCCTCCCTCCCCCACGTTTTTTGCTTCCATTTCAACTCTTCATTGTTCGTATTCCACTTGTTCATGGTAAAAAGTAACGTCTCTCGTTTTGCTCTGAAGAGCATGTACGTCTCGTCAATATCTTGAAGATGTGGGGAATAGAAGTGAGCATTTCTGACGTTAACATCGGAGAGGGAAAAATTCCGAGGGATTCTGGGAGACGTGTACACATGTATCTGGCGAATTTCACTGCTGCGAGTGCTTTTTTCTTTCTGATGAACGAGAGCTGCGGAAAATGTCTGAGAAAAATGTTGCTCGAGAAAAAAAAATCTGGATAAGACATTTGCATCGGGAAAATTCATCCTCGTGGCAAAAAATGCAGGAGAAGTTTATGAAATATTAATCAGAAAGGGTCGATTTTAGAAAGTTTATCAAGCCCCGTGTTCAGAAGTATATGCAACATCCGAAGTATTCCAACGCGGAATATCCGAAACACTCGTTTGGCTTTACGACGAGTGCATAAAGTTTTCAGAGTATACCCTCCTATTGAAACGCAGCTTCATCTTGTTACCCAGTGTGCCATTTTCCTCGTTTGAAGTAGGTTGCAAAAGTCAGACGGTTGCATTCACCAGCGAGATGTGCGCATTTCGTATGTGCTCTACAGGGTCATGTGACTGTCGTATAACGAAAATCCAGGGTAAATCCGCTCGTTCGTTACGCTTGCAGAGGAGTGAATTAAGAATAGGACAATTCAAGGATTTGGATTAGAAATTGAGTTGTGGCATTTAATACTGAGGCAAATTTAATGGAGAATCAGAGGTTAAAATACACCGAGAGAAAAATTCAATAAAAATTACCAGAAAAAAATGTAAAAATTACGTTTCGAAAGGTAATCCGCGAGTGAAGTAAAATTCAATAAAAAGTGCGAGTCGGAAGTGAAATTGTACGTATCGCCACGTAAATTCTATGATTTTTTCCGTAATAATTAACCAACCGTCTGATGACTCACCGCTGTGGGGACAACGAGTCGTTCCGTAATTTTTACCGATACTCGATAATTTTTATCGAGGCTTGCCTCAGTATCTTTTCGAAATAAAATGTTGAAAAAATTGAAAATTACGCGGAATAATTGATAATTATTAATTTCTTGGCGCTGAATAATTTTCTAAATTTTTGTTAGATGAAAAAAACAGACATTTTTCTAGAATTTTCTAAGAAAATGAGTAATTTTCTCGTTTTTCTAGAATTTAGAACGAAATTTACTCCGCGAAAGAAGGAAAATAATAGTTGAAAAGCCAAATAAATGAATAAATAATTGAAATTGATAAAATTCATGACTTCACGAAACTTTTATCTTCTATAGACAGGACTCCCGTGAATTGGATCGCACATCGGCACGCGTTTCATCAAATCCTTTGAATCCTCCCCTGTTGCAAAACACACAGATAAACAAAAAGAATACTCCCAAATTCATACAGAAATAACAAAAACATGAAGCTGAACATCCGAGTGTTAGACGTGTGTGATGCAAAGCGAGGAACCACTGGAGCGTGAGGCACACAGGAAAACCTCGTTAGCTTTCACTGTACAAAGCACAAAGTTTAAACTAACGCCAGTGAGAGATTCACGTCAAGTCGCTTAAAGTGATTTCCGAATTGGTCCGGCCATTGCGTTTGCACTACTCTGCGCCATACGGTTGCGTCAGTGTGAGTGTTAACATCTCATGGTGAAAATTGTTTACAAAATTTGGTTTGCGAAGTTTGACGGGAAATTTTGGGGTCGTAACACTCAGCGATTATGACTCGAGTGTTTAAACCGGTGAATTTGGGGCACAAGTGGCGAAACAGGATAATCCAGTCAACATCAGGATGCGTTTTGTTATATATCTCCGGGTCTGATGCGCGGAGGGAAAAATTGGCTAAAAATTACCTTGAAAATTGGGGCAATTTTGTCTGAATTTTCCACGTCAAATCCCGAAAATGTTTATCATCTTTAATTTTCACTGAAATTTGCGGAAATATTGGCATTGAAAAATCAAATATTCCAGTTATTTTCACTTCGAATTATCAGAAAATTAAAATAATACTCGGCTTTTTAGTTCAATTATTCCATGAAAATTCGGAACAATTTGGAAATTTCAGGGAAAAATTGAAAATTCATCTCACTTTATTTCTGAATTTTCCATGTCATATCCCGAAGCTTTTTATCATCTTTAATTTTCACTGAAATTTGCGGAAATATTGGCATTGAAAAATCAAATATTCCAGTGATTTTCACTTCGAATTATCCGACAATCAATATAATACTCGACTTTTTAGTTCAATTATTCCATGAAAATTCGGAACAATCTGGAAATTTCAGGGAAAAATTGAAAATTCATCTCACTTTATTTCTGAATTTTCCGTGTCAAATCCCGAAGATTTTTATCATCTTTAATTTTCACTGAAATTTGCGGAAATATTGGCATTGAAAAATCAAATATTCCAGTGATTTTCACTTCGAATTATCCGAAAATCAATATAATACTCGACTTTTTAGTTCAATTATTCCATGAAAATTCGGAACAATCTGGAAATTTCAGGGAAAAATTGAAAATTCATCTCACTTTATTTCTGAATTTTCCATGTCAAATCCCGAAGATTTTCATCATCTTTAATTCTCACTGAAATTTGCGGAAATGTTGGCATTGAAAAATCAAATATTCCAGTGATTTTCACTTCGAATTATCCGAAAATCAATATAATACTCGACTTTTTAGTTCAATTATTCCATGAAAATTCGGAACAATCTGGAAATTTCAGGGAAAAATTGAAAATTCATCTCACTTTATTTCTGAATTTTCCATGTCAAATCAGAAATTTGCGGAAATATTGGCATTGAAAAATCAAATATCCCAGTGATTTTCTCATCGAATTATCCGAAAATCCATATAATACTCGACTTTTAGTTCAATTATTCCATGAAAATTCCGAAAAATCAGAAAAATTCAGGGAAAAATTGAAAATTGAAATGATCATCTACGATTTTTTTTCCCGGCACTTTAAGTAAACAGACGACTCAATCGATTCACCCCCCCCCCCCGAAGTGTCTCTCTAAAGGTCGGATAAATTCAATTTCAAGATAAAGAAAAATACCGAAGTCAGAAAAATAGAGATACGTCGGCTGCTGTAACCCAGATATGTATCCTATCCTCACTCTCGTCTCATTCGTTTTGTCTATCCCGTCCCCCATACATCCACCATAACACCACCAGTGAAATACAATGGTAGGGCATTCGCGAGAGACACACTTGCATTGGCAAACTTAGTTTTATGCTACCGTAGAGGGAAGACTCTCAACAATATATAAATATAGATTGAAAGGTGCAGTGAGAAGGGTGATGTGCAATCAGACCACGAAAGAAACTCCAGAAATGCTGAGAGGATATCGATATTCACGCACGCAGTGTATATATAATTCTATACTCCTGCAAATATCGCGTACAGATGAAATTCGTTTGGGTGGGGGGGAGGGAGAGGAGGGAGAGAGAATAACGGAAATGGAGGCTGTCGGTGGAAGTGCCACGGGGGCTTTTAGTTTTTATATCCGAGTGAAGTTACATCAATTTAGTTTGCCTTTTGCATGTATGCTACCTGCTAAAGCAAAAATTACATTCGGCGGGAGAGGTATGGGATTCGGTGCAACTGAAATATGTATATCAACGGGATTAAATTTTAGAATGTATATCTGCACTTGATGGGTACTCACAGTTAGTGGGATGTTAACTGAAGTTGTGTTTATCAGAGTTATTTGGCTGATGTTGGATAACTGCCCCGAACGGTGGAGAATATTGTTGGCGAGAAACTGTTTCTATACAACAAGTGGTTTTAAAGTTTTCACATTTTTGGTGAATTCCTTCAATTATTTGTTAATTTTAGTTTAATTGACGTTGATTACTCGGGAGTGATGTAACGTCAGGGTAAAAAAAGAACAATTGAGGTGAAAATCATTGTCCAGTTTACACTTGAGGATATTCAAGTAGTTTGACTATTTTTTCTCCACTGAAATACTTTTCTAATTTTGTAGTCGACGGCCAAGTTTTCGGACATTTGACTGTGATTTTATTACTTAAAAATGAAAAAAAAAATTAAAAATTTTACTTCTGAAGAAAGATTGATGATAATAAATTACTAGCATTTTTTATAAATAATTTATAAGCAGTAAATTTTCTGCCATAAATTTGCTCGGAGTCGTAACAAATTTATTCACGTTCAGAATTTACCCAGAAATCGATTTCATGCTTTAAAAAAAAGGTTTCCATGACTCTAAGTAATTTCAATTATTTATTTATAAGCAACGAATGTTTAAAAAAATAATGATGTGTGAATTGTAATTTGAATGACGCTGATTATTCATGATTTTATTAAAAATTTACAATATCAAGAATTCATATCTCAATGTCTCAATTCGCGACTCTAAAAATGACTTAAACGTGTGAATCCCGGGGGTAAATTAATATTAATTATTTATCAATAACAACCAAGAAAAAAATGGCATGGGGTGATGGGTAACCCCAGTTAATCTAGTGCATTCCGAATGTAGCGTTGATTTTATTAAAAAAATTGACGAATTTCTGCCCTCAAATATTTTCGACAATATTTCGTATCGACTCAATCGACTCCTCACATAAAAAACCGACAATTCCTCCAATACTCATTTATGTGGCTCTCTCCGAATTCATCCCAGAAGCCAATCGGGACCTGACGTCATCGAAGTGAGCAGTAAAGTTTGTTCCCGATATGGGAGACATCACGAGAGAAATGCCGACAATCTTCTACTCACGAAAAATCGAACAACTAGAAGGCGATATGGTTATAATCGTAAACACAGGGGAATAATCAATTTTATTGGTGAGCGTCGAGCATCAAGTCTGGTGGTCGTCTCCTCGTGAAAAAGTTGAAAGAGTGAAGAAGCAGCGAATGAAGAGAGCAAGAGAGATGAACAAAAAGAGTAACAGAATTGTTGGAGATTCGGATGAGGAGGGGGGAGAGATGCTTTTACAATGTCATAAAGTCCCTGTCTGTCTCGGATATCATTCCGTATTTAACGGACACTTGACTCGAAACATGCAGCCTCTCTTCGGCAGTATAACGAATGGAAATTTGTATTTTACGCGTGGGCCAAAGAGTAGCCTATTCGAATTCTCGTATAAAATGTAACGATCTTGCGCCTTCGACATTGGATTTTTCGATTGTCCAGGCGTCGCGCGTAAAGAGAAATGAAAAAGGCATCGACGACACTGGAATATTCTGGATTTTATCACCTGTCGTTATTCCTCTATTGATCGTCAGAGTGATTTTTTCTTTATTTTTCAGGCAATTTACGGTTGTCAGTGGTGTCATTGAAAAAAACAGGGGAAATTCGTGGGAATTTCTGGAAAGAGAAACTACTGCGCTCCAGTAGTCTCCGAAATATAACTGGAAAAGTTCGTCGGAATTGACTGCAGCAAAATGGTCGTTTTTTTTCATTCATTCATTAAAAAAAAATTGTTCTACTTATTTTATTTTATTTTTTAAATTGATTTTTTCTTAGCGGATTTTTCTATTTCAGGAAAATAATAAATTGCTTTTATCCATCTGTCTATTCATTTGGTTCATCATCTTTGAGGTGACGTAATTCAGAATGTCCCAATTCGTCAACATTGTTAAAAATTTTATCAATTGACAGTTCTACTCAAATTTAAAGGAATTTCGTCTTGAAAAATTAAAATTTCATGGGAAAATCAAGGAAAACTGTTAATTCAATTCAAATTATTCCATGAAAATTTATAGAACTTATCAAAATTCAGTTAAATATATTTAAAAAATTATCACTAAATTGAAAATGCTCAAAATTTGGGGATATTTTGGAATATTCATATTTTAATTGAAGTTTCAATTAAAATAATTTTAATAATAACGATAAATAAAATAATTTTTCGGGTAACCTGAAATTTAATGATTTTTTCCCTTTAAACGGAAACCCGGAGATTAAAGTCCATGAAAACAAATTTTTATTCAACAATGAAGTATTCAAAGAAGAAAAATCATCTGTTGACGTTCTCCCTAATGATGTCATTAAGCATTCTCAATGTTTCAACCCTGAGAAACATTAAAATCCCGACTAGCGCCGATAGCTACCACTGGAATCCCCTTCAAGTGTTCTCCAGATAAAAAACCCATCCCCGAAAATTGATGATTAAACGATGTCCAGTTGACCACACGTAACCGTGGCCCAAATGATAGAGTCCAGTGGGGTCAGATGGAGAATCTTCTGGACACCGTTATCTCAGATCTCTCTGAAAGTGGCCCTGCCCTCCCCTATTCTATCCTAACCAACCCTGCGCCACCATTAGCAAAGGCGAGTGGACCCACTTCCTTGGTGGTTGCTTTCAATAATTTGGAAGTCTAATTTTCCCCATCCAAAACTCCCAGTGCCTTCGTGTCTCGTCGCCTATTCCCAAAGACTATTTCGAACGCTATCCGAAATCACACAGAGGCAAACTTGAATCGACCTCAGTCCCAACGTCTGGCTGTCTGTCTCTGGGCTTCTTCGGTGAAGCTAGTGAGAAAGAGGTGATTCGGGGGATTTGTGGAAAGAGAACAAATTGACACCTACAAACGGCGTAAGGGGAGAAATACTCGAGGGCTAGGAAAAGCCTTCGGAGAAGCCGCATTTCACGTTGGAGGGTTTGAATAATGCAGTCTGCTCGAAATGCGATCACAGGGCGGTATTTTCGGTGAAAGGAAAGCCCTGAACTTTTATAGGATTGAGACTTTTCGGTGGATTCGGGGGAATTATATATTTAGAACAATTATGCAGGGAGAGAAAGTCTAGGAAAATTCTAGTACGAGTACAGAAAAAAGAGCGCAAAGCGACTGCCGGGGAAACATTCCAGTGGAATTCCTTTATGAAATTTTTACAGAAATGCCCGGTAATTTTATGAGAAATCCCTAGAAATTGGAACAGCATTAGGCATTTTTGATAGCCGGTGGATTGGGATTTTTTCCAGTCATTGATATTCAGGAATAGGTAATTCAGGGATTTGGAGACCAATTTTTGAACATAAATATTCTGACATAATTAAAAATCTCTAAATTTGTTAAAATTTTTTAAAAATTTTGACTCAAATTTCCGCTACACTTGTTGGAAGCTCTCATCAAGTATTCGTTTTACTGAAATTTCAAGGAATTGTGGCGATTTATTCAGCATCTTGGATATTTTGGAGTCATCCTCTGTGTCTTTAAATTAAAGAAAAAAAATCCACTGTCTGGGAACAAGTGCTATTGTTATTTCCACCCAGAGGGACTCAACAATTCGACTATATCGCTGGGATGCTCCTTGAATTATTAAAGCGACGAGAAAATGAGCTTAAAATGACTTCAATTTCTACTCCCTGATTCATTAAATTTTTAGATTCATTACCGGTGGAATAAACGAGGTATTCCCATTATTATTTCACGAAGTGTATAATTCCACATTCTGTAAAAACGTTATTCCAGGGCGATTAAATCAATGTTATTACTTTAACGGTCATTGAACTGTACTGGGAGAAAAAATAAGTTCTGTCGAAAAATTGGATCATATTATTCCCCTCCTGAGATGTTTTGTCGTGTTGAATCAATTAACTCGTGGACACAATTTATTCTATTATTTTCCTTAATTCGTATTACTTGTGGACAAAAAATTATTCTGAACATGGAAATTATTCTGAACATGGAAATTATTCTGAATATAACACCAGAAGACGAACAAAAATGTCAATTCTCTTATCAAGTGCTCGGTCGATTTAATTTAAACCTTGAATTCAACTGAAATTCAGCAAAATTTCTGAATATCTTTCTTCCCCAATTTTTCCCCCCAGAAAATCGTGAATCTCAAAGTTTTTGATGAGTCCCCTCAGCATCCCGATGATTTTCAAATAAAACCGAAACGTTTTGAATCCTGTAGTTGATGAAGTTCTGTCGAAAAATTGTATTATATTATTCCCCTCCTGAGATGTTTTGTCGTGTTGAATCAATTAACTCGTGGACACAATTTATTCTATTATTTTCCTTAATTCGTATTACTTGTGGACAAAAAATTATTCTGAACATGGAAATTATTCTGAACATGGAAATTATTCTGAATATAACACCAGAAGACGAACAAAAATGTCAATTCTCTTATCAAGTGCTCGGTCGATTTAATTTAAACCTTGAATTCAACTGAAATTCAGCAAAATTTCTGAATATCTTTCTTCCCCAATTTTTCCCCCCAGAAAATCGTGAATCTCAAAGTTTTTGATGAGTCCCCTCAGCATCCCGATGATTTTCAAATAAAACCGAAACGTTTTGAATCCTGTAGTTGATGAAGTTCTGTCGAAAAATTGTATTATATTATTCCCCTGCTGAGATGTTTTGTCGTGTTGAATCAGTTAACTCGTGGACACAATTTATTCTATTATTTTTCTTAATTCGTATTACTTCTGGACAAAAAATTATTCTGAACATGGAAATTATTCTGAATATAACACCAGAAGAC